>NC_138238.1:5712407-6312407 GCF_964197995.2 Scardinius erythrophthalmus
TATTAGACTCTAAATATCAGAGATTTATACCAGAACGTAACCAAAGCCATAGAAACCATTAAGAACAACCTAGTATTTGGGTAGATGCATTATATATTTTAACAAATTTCAAAAACATTTGTTTGAGACTTAATAACTTGTGAGCCTTCCACATTACCGTTGCAGGCAAACACACTTCAATGGTGAGAAAGAAATACACTTAACAAGGAGGTGTTAAATGAGTTAAATGGTAATAATAAATAATTTTAATATTAATAATAAATAATATTTTATTTAAAATGTTTTTTTTATTAAAATAATTGCTCATTTTGAATGCTCATTGGCCTCTCCTCTTATACATTTGATTAAAAACTACATTATTTTATTACAAAAATATGAATTTGTATTTCAAATTTTTAAATAAATAATTGCTTACTTTATTTAGCATCTGTTCATTGGCCTCTCATATAATTTGTTAAATATATTGTGTATTTTAAAAGATACAGCTAAAATATGTATTTTATTTCATTTTTTTAAATAAAATATTTATTTTTTAATAAAATTGCTTAGTTTAAACATGTCCACTGGCCTCTCCTCTATATATTTTATGAAATATAAAAAAAAAAAAACATTTACAATAATATAAACATTTTTACTAAAATAATTTATTTTAAACATGTTCAATGACCTCACATCTAATACATTTTATGAAATACTATATTATATTCTATTAAAATATACTTTTGTTTCATTATTTTTATAGGCCGAATGTTTGTAATCTTTATCTCCTGTTTGCAATAAAATATTTTTAGAGTGCAGACCTTTTTTGCATTTTTGTACTGCATTGTAAAAAAATATTGTTGGTTTAACTTAAAAAAGAAAGTAACCTGGTTGCCATAAAATTTTAAGTTCATCGAAATTAAAAAATTGAGTTGATACAATGAAGAAGATTGGTTTAATCAACAGAAACTCAAAATATTATGTTGTCTGAACCACATAAATGATCTAAGTTGATTTGATAAAAGAAAAAATGCTGTGATGATAAATCATATATGTCTCTGCACCTAATTAGCTGGGAGAGTGCGGTGAGTGTTCTTTTGATTATTTTTATAATAAAATAGTTTATTTTATAAAATAATTGCTTATTTTAAACATGTTGATTGGCCTCTTGTCATACCTTTTATGAAAAAAAAAATGTTTTAAATGTTCATTGGCCTCTCCTCTTTAAATCTCACTGAATTAAAAAAAAAAAAAAAAAAAATTAACAGAATTACCAAAAATATATACACCGTGATGCAGTCACACTTACTGAGCTGTGCTGAGACCACAGACTGAATATTTCCATGCTATGATTGACCATATCAGAACCATTACAGGGACCTTAGTGAACAGCTTCATTTCAGGACCCAGAACAACATTCCTCCGTCTCGCTCACTCTTTCATCTGACATCCAAACAGAATAACCATGCACATTATCATATGCGCAATGAAAAACCAAAGCTACAGTATTGAAGAAACTCAACCTAAAACACTCAATTGATTTTTAATATATGTTTCTATGGTAACGGGCGAGTTTAGTATTCTCAACTGTGGTCGATAAAAACAATATTTGGCTTTCTGGTACACAGAGGGGTGATTTGGCATTCATACTGAAATTCAGCCCGCTCGATCTCTGAAGAATAAATAGAGCAAAAAAAAAAAAAAACCTGATGAGAAAACAGAAAATACAGTTTCAGAATCTGATAGATTGCAATGTGTGCAATATTATCTTTTCTTCACAAGATGAAAATCAATCTCCTACTGCTTTCATGCGATGACTCCACATTTTGGACATTCAATCAAGATTCAAGACTCATTTAAAAGAGGACCGTCCTCCATTTCTCTTGCCCCAAGGCCTGTAGAATCAATTCAGTTCATAACCTATTTTATGGTGCATTTCACATGATGTTCAACGAGAAAATGTAGTAGAACGGGACTGTTTTATTCATAAGGAATAATAATAAAGAAATAAGACCAATAGGACCAGAAACCTGGAACCAGGAACATGCATTACCGAAGAAAATGTACATCTTTGTGTTGACTTTAACGGTCACGAACGATGGTCGGAAGCAAAGGGAAACTGAACGTGTAATTGCATTCAAGTTGATGTGGAGGAAATTCAATGCATAAACTGCTTTAAATTCCAATGCTCCGCCATTTGCCACGTACACTCCTCCTCATGCACTCTGGGATCCGGTCTTGTGGCATGTGTATAGTGAGGTTGTGTAAATCGGGAGTTTCCAGGATCTTCAAGTGTGCATCAGCCTGAAGTCATGCATCCATCTCTGAGAACTTTACAGATTGCAGGCTTTAAGGTGTTATGTTGTGCAACAAACTCCCCCCTGATATCTTCAATTGGCAAAAAAAAAAAAAAATCAGAATGTTAAATTAATAAAAATGGGGATAATTATGTTAAATGGATAGTTCACCCCAAAATTTTAATTGTCATTAATTCCTCACCCTCATGTCATTCCAAACCTGTAAGACTTTCACACAATCATTGTTGAGAAGGGTTCAAATATGCAGAAGATGCTGGAAAACCAAAGAATGAGGAGGATTTTTCTGAAGAACAGAGGGAGGAATGCTCAAGACAAATATGGGACTTATAAACACAGTCATAGATCATCCAGGTCATGTTGAGAATCATTGACTATTGTCCATCCACACAATAAAAAGACAACTCATTAGTTCACATATAACCTGGGCTTTATTGTCTGATTCATGTTTGAATTGTCACATATCTTTTTTTTTTTCACTTATTCAATAATATTTTTTCTTTGTAATATTTTCCATATTTTCTCATTTTTTGCCTCCATCCAGATCAGACTAGAAACCCCTGGAGGAGGATGATTCAGTTCAGCCAGTGGACTGGGCATCGGAGATCCGAGCTCCGGACAAGTGTGTACCGCAGGCACTGCGGCCTTGACCCGGAGCATCCTCTTCACGGAAGAGACTGAGCAGGACGTTCCCAAAGGAAGGCACAACCTTTAACTTGTGGTTTTTGTCAGGCCTTGAAGTAGTCCAGAGTCTGCAGGATTAATGCGTTTAGAGAAGAAGGCCAAGGAGATGACGTTTCGTTTGGCATCCACCTCTTTTGCTCCTTCTTGGTCTTGCGTCATAAACCGGAATGATGACTCGGATGGGCGCCGATCGGCCGCTGCGCGTGATGTTTAGCAACAAAGAATGAAGTCTTCCGTTAAAGAAGCGCAAAAGACGCTTCACCACAAGAAAACAAACAAAAAAAAACAATGCAAAACAAGATACAAAAATAACTCTGTTGTACAAAGAAATAAAAACGGGGACAAACCAAACAGTTTCCATTGTATGAAAAAGGAACTGAATTTATACAAAAAGCAGCAATAAATCAACTTAAAAAAACGAAACAATAGTGCTTAGTTGACCCGGAAGCCTTGGAAGCTCCCAAAGTGAAGACTTCATCCCTTGTTTGTCTTTTTGTTATTATCTGGGATGATAAAAATGGAAGATTTCAATAACCACCCCCCAAAAATTTTAATTGCCCTCCCAATAAACCCTGAACCTAAAGGGCGTCAATCCCCCACATGTCCCATCCCTTGCAGAAGAAGAGGGGAAAATGATAAAATAATAATAATAATAATAAAAACGATTCGGGGGGGAAAATGGCATGACACCATTAACGTTCAATCCGATTCACAGTGTGAACCAGTCGAAATGTGAAAACGGGGAAATTCGGGAATTGACAGCTACCTAAACACTTACAACACCGCAGGAAACAACTGAGGGGCACAGTGTACGAAAAAACAAAAGAAAATGACGAACATAAAGAACAAATAATTGTAAACACAGCACAATAAATAGGTAGAACAGCAGGTTTCCTCACCATGCACGATTACTCACACACTCACTTTTACCTGACCTCACGGTTCACTCACACACTCCCCCCTCATTCGCTTTTTTTCTCTTTTTGATTCCCCAAGTGCAAAACATCACAACTCAACAGTTCTGTATTCAAGTAGCGTATATACAAGGGTGGTGGTGGTGGGCTTCTACAAATATGTAGTTCTGTACATCGAATATTAGCCATATTCTTAATTTACACATCTCTTTTCTTAACAGAAACAGCATATGTTCAAAACTAAAAAAGGGGGTGAAAACAAAGAAAAACAAGAGACGAAATTGTGTCACGTTCAGACAGTTGTTGTGGAAACCCGCTGTCCTTTTGCTTCCCCAAACCCAATTGGTGCACAGCACCAGAAGACTGGACTGGGCAGAAAAAGAAAAAACAAGAAAAGAAAAGAAAGCCATCCAGGCAACAGTCACTACGTCACCTCCATGGCCACTGTGTTCTCTGCTATACTGTTGAGGGACTGCTTTTCCTGCTCGTGATTCTCCCTGTAAACAAACAGGAGACGGATCAATAACCCGGTAAGCGATCAAATAAACCTGACTAATGTACTTGCTTAACGCGACATTTCCAACATTGCGCATTTGCGCCCATGTAAACACGAAGCGCAAAAGCAAGAAGAGTTTCGATTATGCAAAACAATGACCTTTTAAAATGTTAAAAAAATTTAATAAAATGATGTGACCAATATGGGATCTAAACAAATGTCTCTTTTTCCAGAGGTCACATTTTGCGGCCGCAGACGTCCTCGTTTCAGAAAAATAACCATTATAAAATTGAGTGTTATTCCTTGTGAAGTGTACAGTACATTGTTGTAATTTCTCAATGACTTTGGGATGAAATGGTTATTTTACTGAAATGAGGCAGCCTCGATGTATGCTTCGAGATGAGACACAGATAAAGTTACTTTTAAGCCAAGTCAGTTCACTCGGCATTGTTGGCAGTTTCCCTGGAGTACAGCTCCATAAAATTTTACCATAGAAAAAAAACATTTATATTTTACCATAAAAGGGAAATTTTACCATAAATCTGATTCTTTAGCTCAACATTCAAGAGTTAAAGCGTAACTGTCGCCAAAATGCAACCTAGGGTCTTTTTGTTAATCTACCCAAGGCAAACTTTCGTTTAAAAGCATAATTGGAATGGAATGAAGTTTGACCGTATTTCTGTTTGCCTTTTGAATGGGAGTGCTTGGGGCACTTCTATAATAGCATTAAAAAAATCGCTATTTTTAAAACACTAAGAAACTTTGCTCGAAGTATCACCAGGGGCTCTACACATGAACTCGAGCATTGACAACATTGTGTACACCGAGTTTACTAAAAAGAAAGATTTTGAACAACTCACTGTAGCTGTGTCTCTCCTCCCTGTTACGTTGCATTCAGAGATCGACAATTTTTGACTGACAAAATATCGGCGGCCGAAAACGAAAGTTTGCCTCGGGTAGATTCACAAAAAGACCCTAGTTTGCATTTTGGCGAGAGTTACGATTTAACCTGTTAAGCTTCACCAGTGCGTCGGCGCACTGAAGCGTTTTTTTTTTATTTAGTTAAAAATTACTATCAGATTTAATGTTATACATTGACAAACTATACATCATTAAAAAGATATAAGACTCAAGTTTCAGTATTTGACCACTATTGTATTCTGAAAAACTTATAGTGACAGTTATGTCTTAATTTGTGTCAGGAGTTATGAAATGAAAAAATGAGTCGATACCTTTGATATGAATTATGCGCGTCAGCCGCTTTCATTCATAAAAAAACTCCCGTGCTGTCGTCATGACAGCGATACACAAAACAACGTCCCTCAGGGCTTTAGCTCAAAAATGTGCAGATTTGGAGAAATATTGATATATTTTCATAAGTTTTCATCAGATTTCTATAGACAGGAATAATATTTATTGAATTTATGCCCAAATGCGTCGATGTAATCATTATGAGCGCTGGACGCTGTGATGTATTGTGTTTTCAATCCATACCAACAGCCTGAGGGCGCTACATTCACAATAATAGTCCATTTATGTAACATGAAGAAGAACCATGATCATGTGACAATCCAGGAAGTCTCGAACACACACACAGCTATCAGAGATCGTTGTTACATGCAGAAAAAAGACTTTTTGAAGACAATAAACATGATTGAAATGATGTTTGGTTTACCTGTGTTCTTCAAATAATGTCAGGTATTTCCATAATAATAGATTATATTTATAATGTATTGCTAATCGATATAGACTTTATCATTGTGCAGAATAGTAAAAAATATATATTTTATGTCTGATTTTTTAATCTGAAGCGAAATTATATCACAGAAGATTATTTAAAACACTCTACTTGCGTTATAAATTAAGTTTGAAGCACAAAAATGGTTTTAATCTCATAAATTGTCGTGTATTGATGGTGTGCTAAGCTAACATGCTAGCTAGCTCTAGGTGCACCTGCCACATATTGCAGTTATCCTTTTATAATTTTTTTCTAAATATGCTTACTAAAATGTTTCATTATTCAAGCAGGGCATTTGATCCAGTTTTTAAATGTTAAGTAAGAACTTTGATAAAATAAATTAGGGATTGAAACCCTATGAATAGCCAGTCGTTAGTAACTATAATGCAGACAAAAGAAATGCATATTTCGAGCCATAACCAGTCTGGAGAGGTGTTAATGTGTGCAGGGGGAGACTGAGACTGAATGGGGCTCGTTTGCACCACAAAACAATAGAGACAATATACTGGATAGATGGTTAGAAGATGGCAATAAACATCAGAAGCATCTTTAACGTCAAATCAAAATAAAGTCAACTGACATGGTCTTGAAAAACATGTAACTAAATACAGAGTTTTGGACTTATTATCTTCAGATTTTAAACATAAAATGTTTAGACATGTGGCTTTAGCTGTAGTGCATTTCTAGATTGCTCCAGTGCCAACTTCAATTTTATTTTCATGAGGATGTTTCATAAAAATTAATTTCTAATAACTTTACAAAACTTTGAAGCTATTTATAACATTTTTTTTTCATTATGACAATAATTAATTCTACATTTACAATAAACTGCCAGGTGTCAGCTTTCAAATGAGATCATACTTGTGCTTTTAGTGCAAAGGGTTCATGAACTGTATCTGTTTAAAGGGTTACTTCAGGATTTAGCATTAAGCTTTGTATTAGTAGAAAACCTGTAGTATTTTCGAATTACCATGCTTTCCCCCCTCATATCCCCCTGAGAGGAGAGATTTATGTATTTTTTGTCTGGAAAAAATCCTCCGATGACGCAAAAATCGTCATTTTGCGTCATCGGAGGATTTTCTGTCCAGAGGCTAAAGACTACAGCCAGTAGATGGCGTTGTTCCGCATGTTTTCAGCCCGCCCATAGAGGGTGGGATCTCACTCACAGAATGTACACAGTATCAGCCGTCTTTCTTTGGAAGCTAAGCTAGCATGCTCTTGTTCTGTGGAGAAAGCTGAATAATAGGAGAAAGCTGAGTAAGTAGGGGTTACCATCTTCCTTTTCCCGGACTTGTCCGGCGGGCGAGACTGTTAAAAATGTCCGGGATTCGGCTTTTGCGTTCTGCGGTCGCCATTCATTGTTTACATGCACACCTCTCGTTTCAATCTAACTGAATTAATTCCGATCGGTGAATCTGACTGTAGTGTTTACATGAACGCTAAACAAGTGATTGGTTGATGTGCATTTTAACATTGCTAAGAAAATTCCCGCTCCTCCGTGAGAGATGCGAGACCCGGCGCGTCTTAGTAATGAAGCCACCGGCCTCGCGCCGTTCTCCCGCGGCCGTCAGCCTCGTCCTGCTCGCCACAGTAAACATGATGAATGGCGACTGTAGAACGCAAAAGCCGAATCCCGGACATTTTGGGCATCTCTAAATCCCTGGCAAACTCATCACTTACTTAGGCTAGCCTTGTTGTTTTCAACTGTGCTCTCTAACCGGTAGGCGTGGCCTCCTAAGGCAGCGAAGCAAGTGCATTCTGGGAGTTGTTGTCTTTCATCCACATAAGCCAAAAATACATTTTCTGGCTTTTCTCAGTCTAGAAAGCTCCAAATTCAAAAATTTCTCCACATTTCTTCTACTTAAATGACCTATTTTAAATACACATTCATCTTCCCAGAGGTGAAGTATCCCTTTAAGTTTGGGTATGTCATTTCTGGGGATTTTTCAAAAGTGGCGTTGCAGCTTAACAGGTTAAGAAAAAAAAAAAAAAAAAAAAAAGGCTGCCATATTGAGCATTGCAATTTCTCCCATTCATTGTGGACAGACAAGTAGATTTACCATTTATGAATGTATTATTTATAGTTTATTCAAATTTAAAGACAAAAGAGTGACGTCATATTTTGATGTGAAGTCCAAAGCAAATTTTCATGCTTTAAGTCAAGGTCTGACTGATTTTGCTACTGCTGCTGGATTATTATTAATAAACATATTTGCAGAAAAATGCTGGATTGTTACTATTATAAAGACAAATAAACAGAAGGCGGTGCTGGATTGTTACAATTGGCTTAATATAGCAAGAATAAATATCAGCAAACAAAATTACATAAAACAATGAAAAGATGCTGGATTTGATATATAGTGAAAATATAGTGTCTCGCAATAAGAGTTAATATTTTTTTATATTAAATATTTATATAGTAATTTTTTTTTTCTCAGAATAGCAGGTCATTAACTCACAATTGTGAGAATGTCAGAACTTTTTTTCAGAATTCGACTTTATACCTCAATTGCAAGTTGATATCTTGCAATTGCACTATTTCTTAGACCTGAGATTTAAAGGGTTAGTTCACCCAAAAATGAAAATTCTGTCAGTAATTACTCACCCTCATGTTGTTCCAACCGCGTAAGACCTTCGTTCATCTTCGGAACACAAATTAAGATATTTTTGATTAAATCTGAGAGTTGTCTCACTCCTCCATAGGCTTTCAGAGGGGACCGAAACTTGCTGGCCCAGAAAAGTTATTAAAGACATTGTTAATATAGTCCAAGTGACTACAGTGGCTCAATCTTAAGTTTATCAAGCGACGAGAATACTTTTTGTGCACAAAAACAAACAAAAATAACGACTTTATTCCACTATTCATTTCCTTCTCTCTGGGCCTCTAGTTGGTTCACGTAGTGTTTTTGCGTAGCGCGTCTGTGTTACACGTCACCACTTAGGCTCACAATTGGCCGAAGCGGGTCATGTGTGTGATGCGTGATGACGTGCAACACAGACGCGCAGCGCAAAAACACTACGAGGCCCAGAGAGAAGGAAATGAATAGTGGAATAAAGTCGTTATTTTTGTTTGTTTTTGCGCACAAAAAGTATTATCGTCGCTTGATATACTTAGGATTAAGCCACTGTAGTCACTTGGACTTTATTAACGATCTCTTTAATAACTTTTCTGGGCCAGCAAGTTTCGGTCCCTCTGAAAGCCTATGGAGGAGTGAGACAACTCTCAGATTTAATCAAAAATATCTTAATTTGTGTTCTGAAGATGAACGAAGGTCTTACGCGGTTGGAACAACATGAGGGTGAGTAATTACTGACAGAATTTTCATTTTTGGGTGAACTAACCCTTTAATATTTATATATTTTGTATTTTTTTTATTCCATGGCGGAAACAAGCTTCCATTGGGATTGTGTTTGCTAAATAGTGTGCAATTTTTTATTTTTTTAATTCAAACAAAATATCTGCAAAAAGAAAAGCAATTGAATGCATGTAATTCTTTACCCAGTGTTGACTTTGGGGAGCTGACAGTTGCTGGCGGCGGCGAGCTTCAAGGCAGCGGGTGGCACGTTGCTGAGACTTCTGGGAAGGTGTCGGGCATTCAGACTGGCGATAGAGGGCGTGGTGACGCTGAGACGTAGGTTGTTGCCGATCAGGACCTGAGAGGTGGAGTTGGCTGTGTTGTTGCCTATAGGGTTATGGACCGTGTGGGCGGTGCTTGTGTTAGAGTTGCTAGTGGAGGAAAGGAAGGTGGGCGGCACAGCGGTCGATGTTGGTTGGCTAGTGAGAACAGAAGCAGAGGACGTGGCGGAGACGCTCAACCCCTTGTAAACGCCTGTCAAAGAGAAAATTATTAATTATACAAATGTGTACATTTATAATGTATTTCAGGATGAAAAAGTTTAGTCCAAAACACAAACCTGAAGCTTGGACGACACCGTTGACTCCACCTCCTATGCCGTCCTCTTTAACCTTTAGGGTCAAAAGCTGGTCAGAGGTCATGAGTGCAGAGGCGGCAAACTGGGCGCTGACTGAGTCCAACGTCTTGGACACGAGAGACTGAGGGCACACCAGCAGATTGTTATATTAAGCATCACACTTTTAAACGTGAGTGACACTTGTGTCTCTGCGTTACACACCTGACTGGAGCCCGTGTCATTGGCCTGTTGTTGTATCTGCTCCAGCTGCTGTTTCTGCATAAGGGCCAGCTGTTCTTGATGCTGCTGATACTGCTCAGCTGTGAACGCTGGAACACACACACACACGTAAATATTAGACACCTGACATACAGAACCGCAATTCCACAGCATTACTTGTTGAATGAAAGAGACTAGAAATATTAAGGTAAACACAATGTTATTTGCAACACAGGTGTTGTGTTAGTTAGGGTTATGATGTTGTTCGTAATAGTTTTACATACAGAAATGCTGTCTAAGAGATGGTAAAAGTCATTGTATTTTAATGAAATAATACAAAGAAAAACATTTGTTTAGAATAAATGTGAACTTGATGAATTATGCAAATAGGCTATGATAGACTAGAAACAAAAGTTTGACCAATCAAAATATTCTCTCATAATAATGCAAAAGAATATTGTTCCTTGTTTAGTTACTAATACTAATTATTTTCCCCCAACAAATAGAGAGGAAAACAAGTGAGCTGCAACCACGTAAATATTAAAAAACGCAGCTGATCACTGGAGCATTACACAAATATGAAACAGGAGAATAGACTACATAATTTGCAAACGCTGTGCTCTCGCCATCATCTGTAAGAGTTTCATTTAATGCTGGACGCATTTAATGAGGTTTTATGGAAAGATGCAGCTGTGCTTCTGATGAACAGTTGCTTCTGGTTTATTGGTTTTCTTCTGACAATGAAGAGCCAACTGTCAACTGATTTGTCCTCATTTAAATATTTTGTAATAAAAAATAATTGTCATTACTCAAGTGTTGGCAGACATTTATAGACCAGTTGCATTTAATAAAAAAAAATGCATTCATATAATATTCGGTTCTGTAAACGGCTCATAAATCTTTGCTTTTTTAGTCAAATTTAGAGGAAACTACTAAAACACTGATAATGTTTGTCCAATTTGAGCTAATGCAATATATGATAAAGGCTAGCAATTAATTGTAGCAAAGATGTACACAAAACGTCTGAAATTAAATCAGATATTGATGCTATACACATTCATGCATACACAGATTATAAAAATATGAAGTTTTGCATATCCCTGCTGAAAAGGGCACTGCCACTGAAGGGCCCAAAATAACATTCCCATGCATCGCCGCAGCAAACACTGAGCTTTCTTAATTACAATAACAGTCAATCATGCAGAGTTTATTTCCAGTTTTCATTGACGACGATGAATTAAACATGAGCAAACAAACATTTCCAGCACTTTGCATGCACACTAGCGCTTGAGTTCACTCACCGACTGCAGGTGGTCCCATGCCCGCTGTCCTGCCCAGTGTACTGCCACCCGGCCCTGCGCCACCCCTGACCAAACCCCTGAACGGTCTCCGGGACAGTGCATCACCTGCGCCTGATTGGCTGGTTAGTGTCCGTGGTTTAAAGTGCCTCCAGCGGCACGATTTGATGTTTCGGAGGATTTGCCTCAGGTCTGAATACGACGTCTGAGAGGAAGAGGGTGAGGATTGTGATAAAGAGGATGTGTTGGTTGAGGTAACAGTCTGGGAAGTGGTTTCTGTATGGAGAGGAGAAGCAGGTAAAGAGAAGTCCGGCTCTGAGTCCAGACTTTGGAATAATCCGTTCAAATCCGAATAGGCCCGATCCAGAAGAAACCTGAGGAACAGATTAAATCCGATTAAGAAAACTCGAAATACAATTCAAGAAGTCCGAATGAGACCGAAAGACATATGGACTTGACTCACCTGCCACCCCGTCCCAGCCGTCGCCGTGCCAACCCGACACAGCGGCGGGGAATGGTGAGACTGGTGAGGGAGTATCGGAACCGCGGGTCACATGACGCTCCCTCTGTTTCCCCAGACCAGGGCCAGTCACCGCTCTGATCCAAACGGGCCTGCAAGAACAACAGAAACCAAAACGAGAATGAACGTGACCTTCAAAACAGAGGGAAAAGGGTTAAACGAAGCATGAAAGGAAATAAAATACTAGGGATGCACCGATCCCTTTTTTTCAGAACCATTTTTTTTTATCAAGTAGAATTTCTTTAACTCCTGTGTGTTGAACTGATAATCACTATTTTGTGTGTTAAACACAATCTACTAAATACAGACAACTTCCATTATAAAGAAAAACAACAAATCCAAAAAATATATGATCATAATCTATGACAAAAATGCTATTATAAACTAGATTAGTGGATAACTCAGCAGTAAAATTTACTCTAGAAAAATCACCAGTGCATAATTTTATAGAATCTGAACATTTAGTGAAAAAAAAAAACATTTAGTGGGGAACAAATAAGAGACAACAAGTGTAGTACTAAATCTGTTCAACCATTACACATTGCTCTTTGCATTGTTGTAAAATACATTAATGAAAAACAAGAAAAAAATGATATGTGATATGATAGATAGGACAGAACAAGAAAGGCTATTAATAAACGTTCAATGCGCAAAAGTATTATGATATGAAAGGCTCCAATACAGTGCGGCACAAAACGCTTATGCGCATCGCGTGCGCAGAATGATGTGCTTGAAGCAACATGGAGTCACAGCGCCCCGAGTCCGCATTGAAAAGTTCAAAGCACTAAGGAAAGACATATTGATGTGTAGTGTATTATACCTATTGTATTATATCTATGCAATAGTTTATTCAACCTTTTCTTTTAACAATTTTAAATTTCAGTTACTGTGTGCGTGAAGAACAATTATAGTGCGCTCTACTCCCGTGTTGTGATCTAACAGACACCCGGTAGAAAGTAACATGCTTAAGGTACAGCAATTCAGTCCAGCAAGATAAAGTCATTTTATGCCAAACCTGTAGACTTTTATCTACAGATCAAGTATAATAATAGTAACACTGAATCATCTTGGAGAGAGTTTTGTCACGTTGACTGTCGTAACCGAACGCGACGCACTGTTTGAATGCTGAATGGAGAAGAGTTTACGTGAACTTGAATTTAACGACTTAAATATTCATTTCTACCTCACATTATACTATAGAATGGCTTCTGAACACTGATAATATAGTGCACGAAAACTTTATGGTGCTTTATAATGTTTTTGTGCCTTTTGTGGGGCTTAATGACATAATAGTATACGCACAATATCAGATTTGGATCGGCCTCGTCTGACCGATACCCGATCCGGCAAAGAATGGCAGTATCAGAGCCGATACAGATACTGACTATCGGATCGGCGCATCCCTATAAAATACAGGGAATAAAGGATTGTGACTTGGTCAAAGTAATGTGAACTTACTCGTCAACCATAAAAATTATTTACAAACGGAAGTCTTAAAGGTACAGCATCAAAAACAGCCTGTGTCAGTAATGCCTAGGGAGCCACCAATGCTGGCAGCATTTAAAGGGATCAACTATGTGAAGGGATTATCGCATTCTTGTTTGTTAACTTAGCAACTTTAGTGTTTACTTGGCTATAACGCACATCAGGATACACTGAGGTGTAGAACAATAGTGGAGAGGAAAGAGGTGTGGAACAGAGGAAGTGCAAGGTATGAGATTTGAGGTCAGTGCTCGACACCTACAGCGTTATAAACACATCCTGCTTTCCGCCTGAAGGCAAACACTCCATCGGGCTCGTTCTCTTCCTCGGCCTCTGACGACCCAGAATGTATCTGCAGGAACAGGAACAGGATGTCTTTTATGCATCGATTCCAAAGTCCAAAATTTACAAACCAACACACAATTAATTTAAATGTAAAGTGCACACATTTCTGTGCAACAGGTACTTTACTGTTCAAAAGTTTGGGGTCGCTAAAGGTTTTCTTTATAGAAATTAATACTTTTATTCAGCAAGAAGGTCAAAAGTCAAGATATTTACAGTAAAAACATTTATAATGTAACAAGATTGATTTCAAAATAATTATGTTCCTTTGAACTTTCTATTCATCAAAGAATCCTAAAAAAATTATGTTTTCCACAAAATATTAAGCAGCACAACATTTTTCAACATTGATAATTAGAATTGTTTAAAATCAGCACATTAGAACGATTTCTGAAGGATCATGTGACACTGAAAACTGGAGTAATGATGCTGAAAATTCACCTTGCGTCACAGGAATGAATTACATTTGAAAATATATTAAAATAGAAAAGTTATTTTAAAGTGCAATATTTCACACTATTACCGTTTTACTGTATTTTTGATTAAATAAATTAAGTCTTGGTGAGCTTAAGAGATAAAAAAAAAAAAAAAAAAAAAAAAAAAAAAAAAAAAAGACCCAAACTTTTGAACAGAACTGTAGTTCTGCCCCCAAATGATGCCATCGATTACAGTAATTCAAAACTTCACCTTTAAACTGTGATACATCTAGTCAAGCAAATTCCGTGTGTGTGTGTGTACCTGTGAAAAGGGCTCGTCATCAGAGCTGGGGAAGTCGTACTGGTTGAGGTCTTTGGGGTTAAACAGAGAGGGACCAGAATGCAATGGGGCGGAGAGAGGCAGGATTTTGGGTTTCTTCTCGTACTTCCTCTTTGTTCTGACCACCTCTGTCTTTTCAGGCTGAAAGAAAGATACGGCGCATGTAAGTACATGTATTTTCCAGAATATATGTCACGTGAACCCAAGGTTATCTGTATAGTGCATTTCCCACAAGCTGGTAGTTTCAGTTTTGCTTTAAATAAATTTAGTTAGGCTTTACGTTTATAATAAATGTTTAAAATTAATGCAAATTAATTTTACACATTTTAATTCCTGTTCTGAATACGGTTAAATTTAAAGCATTTGTTGTGGAGGGGAACACAAATACATCTATAAATGTTAATAATAAATAAATGTTAATAACGAATAAATATTTCGTTTTGTTTATCGATATTTTACAGTGTCTACACACTTATCTGGGGTTTTCTCTCTCTCAACAATGCAGTTTTGACCTGGTGTGACTGTGAAGACATGATGTACCCACCTTGGTCTTGTAGTCTTTGAAGTCCATGTGGTCCTGGTGGCGGTACTGACTGCTACTGGAGAAGGGCATTATGGGAATCTTGTAAACAGGTTTTACCATAGCTAGTGCTTCTGCCATCACCTCTGAACCAAAGTCTGGCATGGTGTTCCTGAAGGGAAAGAGTGGACATTTTAAAAACACAAATTTTTGCAACTCAAACTGTTTATCTTCTCTTTTTTTTTATGTTGAGAGGTATATTTACTAGGCATGTCCTGATCAAGCTTTTTTGTGCCCCCGATCTGAGTCACTGGATATCTGTCAATATCAAGTCCCAAACCAATACTTGTATTTTACTTAGTGCTTGAAGCACACTTCAAGTACATTAAAGTTATAAATCAATCCAATGTATACAGAGATGTGGCAAGGAGTTTCAAAAAAGCTAATAAAAAAAAGAAGCAGCTTAATCTGCCTTGATACCGATCCTTGAGATCATCTTGGGACATCCCTGATATGTATCTATGCATTACAAATTTCCCAACATATCTCAGTGATTAAAGATGACAAATGAATAATGGAGCCTGATCATGTGCCCTTTATGGACAAGCAAGGTGATGCATAATCGCTCATTTAGCCATTAAAAACAAGCCCCTTAATTAGGGTATGCAATGATGCCTAAGCCAATTAAAAATACATGACCCGTTCTCATTATGCATGAATGCACACACAATTACAGAAGCAATTAAGAAAATTCTAGAGTCAAGCAGGTTAGGCATATTAAAACGCAAAGCAAAGTTAAGCTCAATCATGTACATTCATCATAACAAATACATGCACTCGACACCACTGATAACACTTTCACAGCTCCGAGAGTTTGTCTATGTACCTCTTTTCCACAACCTCCAATGTGAGGTGAAGCAGTTCTCGTTTGCTCTTTTCTCGCTTCTTGATCATCTCCAAGATGGTGACGGCTCGACTCAGGTCCCTTCTTAATTTGAGCATCTTCTCATAAGACGCCTCGTCATTCTTGCGGTTCTGGGGAGTCGTGACGGAAAAATGAGTACACTTCATATTAAAGACTACTATTTAGAGGCATAAGAAGTCACTGATTTATAATACTTCAACCTTTGATTTATGTCGAATTGAAGTTGCGACAATCAAAATTGTCAAAATTACTGTCGTTGATACCAATACAAATGAAATTTCACAATTCTTTACATCAATTTCAATAGCACACCCGTTTACACCTGGTCACGTCATGAATTTTTACTGATCGGAATATTTAGTCTCACTACCTTTAACAAAGATGACCGTGTTGAGCTTCAGGATCTGATGGCAAATTTTCAGTTTAATTTGCGGCAGTAATGCGAGTCGGCTTAATGACAAGAGAGTCAACCACTCATCTGCAACGGCCAAATTTGTGGCGAATGTGATGTGTGATGCAGTACCAGGCCTGTACTCACACATTTACTTTTTTACCCTTTTGGTAGGAGTAAAATTGACATGTGCCTTCAAAAGTTCGATCCAGTTTCGATTGGAATGAATCTCAAACCACCTCATGAAGAGGTTTGAGCGATCAGATATTACACGAACACATGAAGTGACCAGGTGTGTAGAAGGGTGTGTTGAGTACAACTCCTGTTTTAAGCAATTACTCTGGTGAACAGTCAGTAATAAAATAAAGAAAGCAAAACAATAGAACAAGGACGTTTGGTGAGGAGAAAAGACCACACACACACAAGGATGATCATCAACTAAATGCCTGATTGTTTAAGGCAAACTCCTGCAAGTCATTATGAGACAGCCTTCAAAAAGATAAAGAGCTCGCAGAGCTTTAGCTTTATAAAACAAGAACGTTTGTAAATGCATTTAATATTTTCCACTGTCATTTAAAAAGCATGCAATAAAATTAAGCATGATATTAAAAGGCTGTCTGGAACACTCTGTTGTACTATAAAAGCATACTAAACATTTACAACAGACTCAGTCTTCAGTTCACCTCACATGGCTGTCTAGCATTGACCAGTTATTAGATGTTGTACTTAAAACTGTGTGGACTTCAAGGAAAAAACTAAAGTGACAAATACGGATCGATCAAAGTGACTGCTGTATTGAGTTGCTTTCATCTGTCCAGTCCGTTAGAGGATCAGCATTAAAGGATTGAGAATAAAACATCGATAGGGCCACAGCTCTGACTAGGACCGCTCACCTTTCTCGTCTGCATCTTCTCGGTCCTGCGCCTGAAGGCCACGTAGGGGTCACTGGTACTGGATCCGTCCCGCCTTTCCTGCTTGATAGTTGGGATGAGGGATCCATTTTTACACAGTTTCCTCTTTCTGCTCCAGTACTCAAACACCTCCCTGATCAGATCGTCATCTTCCTTCAGTAAAAGTTTCGCTTCCTGTAGGGTCACCAGCTGTGGTACAGAAAAATGTCATTAATAATAATACTAATAAAACATTATATAAAAATACAAAGATTAAATTAATAAATATAACGACAGACCAATATAAATAAATATACACTATAGTTCAAAAGTTTGGGGTTAGTAAGACTAAGTTTTTACATTACCATTGCAATAATTGGTTTTCTATTTGAACATAAGTGTAATTTATTCCTGTGATGCAAAGCTGAATTTTCAGGATCATTACATCATCAGTCTTCAGTGTCACATGATCCGTTAGAAATCAATTCTAGTATGCCGATTTGCTGCTCAAGAAACATTTCTGATAATTATCAATGTTATCAATAGTTCATCCAAAATTTTTATTTCTGTCATCATTTACTCAACCTTGTGTTGTTGCAATTTGCAAACCTATGAGGCTTTTGTTGAACACAAAATAAGATATTTTGAAGAATGCTGGTAACCAGACAGTTGACTGTAGTCACTGACTTCCATAGTATTTTTTTTCCTCCATACTATGAAAGTCAATGGCTACCGTCAACTGTCTGATTACCGACATTCCAATATCATCTTTTGTGTTCAACAGAAAAAAGAAACTCAAAGGTTTGGAACAACATAAGGGTGAGTAAATGACAATTTTCATTTTTGGGTGAACAATCCCTTTAATATTTATGAAAACCTTTCAGGATTCTTTGCTGAATAGAAAGTTCAAAAGAACAGCATTTATTTGAAATAGAAATCTTTTGTAATAATGTAAATGTCACGATCAATTTAATTCATCTGTGCTGAACAAAAAATAAATTCTGGAAAAAGTTAAAGGGGTCCCATAATGCTCTTTTACAAAGTCACATATTTTACATTATTACAGCAACTCTCTCCCCAGTCTGTCCCTGAACACATTGTTTAATTCAGGTTTCGATGAAGCCCCTCCTTCCAAAATATAAAATGCGCTGTGATTGTTAGCTGGCCCAGTGTGTTGTGATTGGCAGCGCTCAGCGAGTGTTCAAGAAATGCCCCGCCCCTCCATAAATGCGAGTTCTGCTCTAGTGTAAATATAAAGGATGGGGGCCATTTCAAACCAGATTCAGACCCTGACAATGTTAAAGAACAAGAGAAGCATCCAGAACAGATTTCATGCAAGGAGTTTGCAAGCACGGATTTCACAGGACGTTTCAGAGAGGCATGTTTTTCTTGTACATTATAGGTACGATGCTATCTACCATTTAATCATGATATTTGTAAGAAAACTATGGTTTATACAAACAGTAACGATCACAAAAACATGGTTAATTTTCCTAAAGGACAGTGAACAGCCTTAGAAAAGATACTAAACAACACTAATGTTGGCTAACAGGCAAGTGTAGCAACAACATAAAACTTATAATTAGAACTGTTAATAGAAAACGCAACTTCGATTTTCCCGACAAAGTAGAAACTGCTCCATTTCAGGAGAAGCTTTTGTGTGTAGCCTGCATCGTGTTTCTGGAAGCTGTTCTTTTTTAAATGACCAGCGCACAGATAAACATCGAGATTATAATGTTCAGGAACAGTGTTTAAAATAAATTTTACACATTCTAAGTTAGTCAGCCTTAGGAAGGTCAAACAAATGAGTTGTGGAAAAAAACAGTGTCTCTTTGGCATAGCAGCAGCTCATCCAGGTCTCGCCCGCTTTTCTGCGTATTCCGTGGGCGGGGATTATTTAAATAAGGGAACATTATGACTCTATAAAGCCAGGGAAAAATCACGTTGTAGTCCAAACGAGCCGTTCGTTGTAGTTCTTGGAAAGTGGATTCTGATAAATAAAATGTCTCCCTTTGAAGTGGACATTGAGCTTTGTAACCTTGCAGATCTTTTTAATGCTCAAACTGCAACATTATACACTACCTAAAGTTGAAAAAAGTGAAAAAGCATAATAAGACCCCTTTAATAACACAATATATATTTTAAGATGATCAGCATTAGCTAACAGCTGTTCGTCTTTTAAATGTGCTACTTCTATTTGGACTTCGTTTAAGCATTCCACACAGACATCCAGAATTCAGACAGAGAGGTTTACCAGAATCAATTCAGTTTTTAATTTAAAGTTTTGAGCGTCACTGTCTGAAATCCCCAAGGTTTTTTTTTATTTTTATATACAGTTCACATCATAAGCGGTGAATCTTTTTAATAACCTGCTGTCCGCTGCCTTTCTCTAATCTGTCAATCATCTCCTCGAACTGCAGGGCCTCCACCTCCAGCTTCTTTTTCAGCTTATTCACAAAAGCATCATCCTCCGAGTCCAAATCGTAGTCCGGCTGCTCCGTATCCAGACTGAAAGCTGTGGAGAGAGACAGTGGAGGTTAAACCAGCTCAAACAAAGCTTCAGTCTCCTTTCTGATTTTAGCTTTATGTTTAAAAGTCTTTGTTCGTTTTAGAGATGCACCAAAATTTCATCTGCCGAAAATTCTCTTTTTTTGTCTGAAAGAGAAAAAAAGGGCGAAAATAAGCCAAAAATATGCCGCCCAGCCCTTCAGTGTTAGGTGATTAGGTTACACACTCTAGCAAAGCATATTTTCATGAGCGGCTCCGCTTTTCCGCTCTGTGTGCGCACCGTTCCGTGTGTGTGTGTGTGTGTGTGGGCGCGCTGTGCTCTATGCTCAATGTTACGCTCCGTGTGTGTACTGTGCGCCCTGCTCTGTCGCTCACGGCCCAAACGCTCCACTCATGTACTGATCATGCTCACAGGAAAAGCAAAGTCCGCTCAAATAACGTGCCAATATGAAATTTTTTCTGTAGTAGACTTCTCTTTGCAATAGCCCTACTGTGCTGTAACATGGTATAGCCGTGCTGGGCAACGCTGCTAAAATGACGCTACCTTCCCGTTACTGATCCACTCCCTGCCATCTGCTCAAATGCTCTGACAATAATAGTTTTCTAGGACTATACTTTATTTTGTATAGTCAAAAAATAAATCTGTTATCCGAGTCTGTTGCATATAACTGAATGAATTGATATTTAATATTTTAATATAGGGCTATGTTACTTTAATAAAAAAAGAGTGTGGTTATTTTATTTTATTGGCTTGTAGTTTTTTAAATTCAGATTCAGTAAAATTATTGCATTTAATTTAAAAGTCTAATAATAATAAATAATAATAATAAACTTATACAAAAGATAAGAAATTAATAATTATCTTAAAGTAATTTCCGGTTTCGGCCAATAATTTTCATTTCGGTGCATTCCTAGTTCGTTTATGTTTTGAATGTTCCTTGGGTCTGACAATATGGCCACTTTTTTATTCTTTGAAGGTTTCATCAAGGTGCAATTTTGTTTTGTTTACATCTACACATCATCGGAAGCCTTTTGCACAGATAAAATGCAAACACTAGCCAGTTTAAAAGAGCATGAGGGAACATGCGTTTAATATTCAAAAGAGCAGGATTTTGAAACAAACAGTTTTTGACTACTCCACTCAGCAAACCTATATTACTAAGCCAGACAAAAAGATAAAGTACAATATCACAACTTTTACTGTACAATGCAGCATTCACCGGTATGAGTAAGTCAGTGGGGTCCATCAACTGTTTGGTTTCCGACATTCAAAATATCTTTTGTGTTCAGCAGAAGAAATTCAAACAGAATTGTTTGAAACAACTTGAGGGTGAGTAAATGACAGAATTTTTGAGTGAACTATCCATTTAAATAAAGCGTGAATGATCAGGAATCAGCATTAAAATCATGAAATTGGAAGTCGTATCGGCTGAAAAATCCTGACCGGAGCATCCCTATCTTCTGTACAACCTTTCACAGACTAATTTCTCTATATGGGCTACCACTTTGTTGCATGATAGTCTATTATTATGGTAGCATTGATTTCAGATTTACTGGCTCCTAAATGGCACATAAGACTTAGCCCAAATTAAGCTCTAGTATGGACCAGACTGTGTCTGAAAAGTCAGAAAACCCAAGAGATGTCTCTTTAACACACTTCCCCATCTGAACAGTGTTCCCAGTGCCTCATCCTCACTTCCACTTTCCCTCCCCCTTCTTGTCTGGTGTGTGTGAGAGCGTGTGCTCAGACACTCTTTGACAGCAGGACACCTCCTGCTCCTATTACAGACACCCCAGGGGCCGCCAAACTAACTTAAACTCAACCAGTCACTCCATCTACCCCATAACACACAAACACAACAACACACACACACACACACACACACACACACACACACACACACACACACACACACACACACACACACACACACACACACACACACACACACACACACACACACACACACACACACACACACACACACACACACACACACACACACACACACACACACACACACACACACACACACACACACACACACACACACACACACACACACACAAGATAGATGAAACAGCCAAGAAATTAAGTCATGTCAGTTAAATATTAACTGCCCCACACGGCGAACCTATTCAAACTAAACCAGACTAAGAGGCATCTAAGAACATGGCACACATTAAGTAGCCTATATCAACAAATCATTTACTGGGAAGTAGTAAATTACAATTAAAATAGGGCTGTTACATCTCCTCGATTAAATTAGAGTACTCGATTTAAAAAAATCCTCGATTGCAATTTACCCGTGCCGAGTAACCGGCAAAATACCGGAAGTGGCGCATTTCACGGACGAGAATCCATGAACCGCATTATTAGATCGTTTTCTAAGGCTGCACAATGTATTAAAACCATTACATACTACAGCATAGATAATGTTATTGAGTGCTTAATTTATTTGCATGCGTGTAGGTTACGTGTCTCACAGTTCACAGATGCTGCTCCACATGAACTTATTCACATGCGTGGAGCACGTCTCATACTCCATCTCTGCATATGCTGTGAGTTTGGGTTGCTTATAACGTTCATCTGGGAACACAATGTGTGCCATTTTATCAGATTTGTAAGGTGAATCATTTACAAACCTACGGTAACAGGAGAAAACATCATCATATGTTTCTAAACATGCGAACCGTTCATCACGATTTCAAAAGTCTAAACCCTCGCTCTGAGTTTGCATGTTTTCATGTCCACATTTTCTTATTAAAGAAATTACAGTGGCTGTAGCATTT
Organism: Scardinius erythrophthalmus; assembly: GCF_964197995.2. Lineage (NCBI taxonomy): Eukaryota > Metazoa > Chordata > Actinopteri > Cypriniformes > Leuciscidae > Scardinius > Scardinius erythrophthalmus. The sequence continues at coordinate 5,735,090 of NC_138238.1, forward strand.
CTATTTAAAAAAAAATTAAGTTAACATTTGAATTCAATATTGTTTGGCAAATATTAAACAAGGATTTGATCTACACCAGGCTGTTGCATGCAAATCAGGGCAAAAATCTGAGCAAAAGTCATGAAGTGTATTCCAGCCGTGACTCGTCAATAGGACTGGGTATTGAGTTTTTTTACTTTTTAGGCACTGACCGAAATGCCTCGATACAATCGAGCATCAAAAAAATGTGTTGTCGTTCGGTACCATATTTTAAACCAATGCCGCATGATTGGCTGTGGCAAAATAATGGAAAAGCACTAGTTTACGCCGGTTATGCCCAAAGACGTGGCTCACACGTGAGACTTTAATATGCAAGCGTCCCATTGCCCAAAGATGTAAAAGATGTGGAAAAGATAAAAAGTGTGGCTACATTTCACCAGGCTCGATGCCGACAGCGTGCAATGCAATATTTGCGACAATATAATTGCTGCCAAGACCGGCAACACAACAAATCTGATGAAGCACTTAAACATAAGAGCAGAAAGTTCTCAAGTCGGTTTAAAAGGGTTAAAGAAATACTCCCTTCATTTGTTTATGCTCATTTACATTTGTGTACTCACGCTGTAAGTGAATGAGCTGCTTTGGCATCTTGAAGTCTCCGGGGTAAAGCGAGTCATAGTAGGCGATGTTGCTCTCGGCCTCTGGGACAGGAATCACCATGTTATCCCTCTTTTCTCCGTACACCTGCTGGGCGGAAATCGCCCTCTGGAGATGGTGTTCCTATGGCAACCATAAACAAAGACATATGCTTCAGTAAACATTCCCATTCACAAAGTAGAGGATCATATCGAACCAAAAAAAACAGGTCTTAAAATAATGTACAAAAGACCATTTTGTCGCATATGTTTATTAGCATTGTAAAGTCTGATTCATTTTAGCGAATCCATTCGAAGGTTATAATAGAAAAATGAACCACAATATTCAGATTCAAATTTTGCATTGATTCTAAATGGTTGTTTATAAAACACTTTTCAAATTGTACTGAATCAATCATTAAAGAGTCAAATCAAAAGAACAAATTGTTTCGAACAGAACGTCATTAGCGGTTACGTATAGCAGAACAACATTGCCATTTGCCAAAGATATTTACAAAACAGTTGACAATACGCAGAAGCAGCATGGGATAGTGTTCATCATGACCAGCTTGATTCCAAACAATTCACAACATAATTTTTTCCACAAAGATGATACAAACATGCCACAGTAATCTGCCTTAATTTTCACCTGGTATCCCCATTTATACAAAAAAAAAACCTGTGCTGACTCAGAAGAGGCAATGCAAGAATCCTTCAAAAACAAAGCCAGTTTGGTCTTTGAGCATCTAACCTGATCATTACAACAAAACTACACCCCATTTGTGCTTTTCTTTACCTGCCCTATGAATTTGTAATATAGATCAGACCACAAAACAGATGAGCTGTGGTTTCAGAGAAAATGGCAAAACCATTTTAATGCAATAACCTCAACCGGTTTTCAGAAACCTCCCTTAAATAAGTAGGCCATAAACAGGCTTCATAAAACATAAAATAAACCTACTCTGAAAAACACAAAAGAGCACAGTCTCCAAAAATACTCCAAATCATATGGCCAGTTGGCCTGACGTCATGCACCCCAGGAGCTCATCTGAAATGATTACACTTGGCATAAGGAAATAAAATAATAAAAAAAAACATTACGCATGATAGCCTAGAAGCATTTCACCAGAGGAGCTCAAACAAACTTGGTGACGTAATAGCAGTAAGAAAGCAAACAAAATGTCCATTTACTTAAAGTTAACATTGCGTTCCTGCCAGCCATAGTTTAAAAACTAACTTTCAATAGTTTATTAGTCACAACTCTCTTTCTCTCGCTCTCTCTCTCACACACACACACACACCTCGTCTTAAATGACTCAGCTGCGAGCCCTCATTGAAAGGTCTCTCGAAAGGAGGCAATTATCACCAGACAAAAGCCAGACTTCCTTTGGCACAGTCCTCTGAATAACCTTCGGATTGCAAATGCTCCCCCCGCCGAGGGTGACCCCGTCACTGACCTTAGAGGATTATAATTACAAACAGATGAGGGGAGAGAGAACAAAATGGTCATATAAAACACAAAAAAAAGCTCTGAAAGAGACCAAAACACAATCTCCAAGTGTTTATAACTAAGATCTCTTGTGAGCAAATCCTGATTATGAATTCAGACAGCCATATTTTGTAGTTCTTTTCAGGGGGTATTTCAATTAAATATTTTAGGTCAAAGGGGTTCAGCTGACAAAAAAAAATTACTTGTTTGATTTTTTTTTTTTTTTTAACGACTGAAGCTTGACATTCACATTATGTAACAAAATACTTTTTCTAAACAAAACATAATGCATTACAAATTACATGTCTGAAGCCATACAAGTCTGCTTTTTTTTAACCGCACAGTGGATTTTTTGTGGTATAAACTAGGGGTGCAATGGTTTGGTGCTATGTTCAAGAAAAAAAGGACTACTGTTAAATAAAAATAAAGAAAATAAGAACAAATAGGCTAATCTATCTACAAGCAACAGCACAAATAAATACAACAGAGCAAAGATACAAATAAAACAAACTAAAGCAGTTTCCAGGTACAGAAATTGAATAAAGTAATCACATAGCCTATAAAATAACACTGCATGTTTCACGGTAAAGATTAATCCTTATTAAAGTTAGAAAAGCTATTCAGAGCAGTGAGTGATTTCCTTGGTGGATTAACATTAAAAGCACAGACAGCAGGAATATTAGGCTGCTGTCACTTTAAGACATAACGCACTGATCCAATATACTGACATGAGTAGGGCTAGGTATCGTAAAAAAAAATTCAATATCGATACCGGTTCCTGAACGATACTTTTTCCGACACCAATTTTATGAAATGCATTTTAACAAGATTAGCCTACATTATTGTTGCAAATATTGCATTGCACACTGTTGGCATCGAGCATGGTGAAATGTAGCCACATCTTTTACACATCTTTTACATCTATGGGGAATGGGACGCTTACACACTACAGCCTCACGTGTGGTATGAGCCACGTCTTTGGGCATAACCGGCGAAAACTAGTGTTTTTCCTTTATATCACGCCACAGCCAATCATGCGCCATGCTTACTGGCTCACTGATGTTCAAGCGCAAGACTGGAATGAGAACTCAATATAATTGCACGCTGTCTGAGACGCGGCTTTCCATGTGCACTAGGGCTGGGAAAAAAATCGATTTGATAGGTCAAATTGATTCATATTTTCAAAAAATCGATTTTTTTTTCTCCCCCTCTTCAGTATAGCGTACAATACATACATTTTGCATTCGCCAAATCTTCCTTCAGGGTTTCCGTAGCATGCTCCCTGCGGCGCAGCCCTCGATGCTTCACGACAAAAAGACTAGCATGTTTAATTTTTTAACGGTCCTCCACGACGACGGCGCACGGGTGTGTGTGTGTGTGTGTGAGAGAGAGAGAGAGAGAGAGAGAGAGAGAGAGAGAGAGAGAGAGAGAGAGAGAGAGAGAGAGACAGACAGCGTGAGTGTGTATGTGCGAGTGAGTGAGTGAATGTGTGTGCGCGCGTGCAGGCTACGTGAGTGAGCTTGTGTATATGTGCCAGTGAATGAGTGTGTAAGACGGCTCGCGATGACTGGTCGGAAAACAACGTGTTGTCTGACATGTTTCTTGTCTCCGACATGACAAGATTTTTAGGAGTCAAAATCGTGTAATCTGACACTGTGACTATCGTAACAGACAAAAAAAATCGTGTAATCTGAACCAGGCATAAGAGTTACCTCAGGATTTTTTGTTGTTTTATTAGCTCAATCCAAATACAGTATAAATAATTTGGATGTTTAACAATCTTTGTTGCGCACTGCACAGTGACTTTTCAGTTAGAGAGAGGGGGGGGGGGGGTCGAATCGAATCGCAAATCAAGTTTTTTTTAGAAAAAAAAAATAATAATAATAATAATAAAAAAAAAAAATCACCCAGCTCTAGTGTGCACACTTCGGATGAGTGCAAAAACACAAATCTTCTCACAGCGTCCGCATTCTCATTCAGATTGCAATGTGTGCTGTTCAGGTGTCACCAGCACTATCAACACCCAGGAGATGACGGTGTAAATGACTGGTCATGTTTGAGCATATGGCACTCGCATTGAACAAAGTTTACAAAGAGTGACTGATGTCCACGTTTGATCATTGCTGTTATAATGTATTGGGAAGCCAGAATGTGTTTCAATTGACAGTAACATGTATTAGCGGAACTCTGTATATTTTACACGTTATTTTCAACAAAACTTATGCGTTTAACATTAACCGCAGTGCAAGTGTGTGCGGAAGAGTGTGTGGAGACCGGTACAGTTTGATTTTTTACAGAGAACCGTTACACCCCAAGTATTAACTCACTGTAGAGCAGAACATACTGACTGACACATTGCTACCATTGCATGGTATACAACATCATATCGCCCTGCCTTAACACCATTACTTCAATCTAAAGGGTGGGCCATTTATATGGATACACCGTAATAACATGGGAATGGTTGGTGATATTAAAGTCCTGTTTGTCCAACTTCTAAATGGCCACCATGGTCACCACCCATCTTGAGGAGTTTGCCCCCTCACATATAATGTGCCACAAACAGGACTTTAATATCACCAACCATTCCCATGTTATTACGGTGTATCCATATAAATGGCCCACCCTGTAAAGACAATGGAGCGTAAAGGCCAAATCCACAAGACCAGGATCATCGAATCATCATAAACGGTGACCTGCTGTTGGCCTGGCTGATCCAGGATCAGAACTTATTTTGCTTCAAAAGAACCACATTCAGACTAGGGCTGGGCGATAAATCGATTTTATCGATTAACTCAAATGTGTAGTTTACGTTTGAAAATTTGTTTGAATGAAAATCGGTTTTCTCTTTAACATTCGCCGACGCTCCCCGCTAGGCTCCCGTAGCTCCGAACGGGCTCAGCTCTTCTCCCGCGCGTTTGCCATAGACAACATGGCAAATTAACAAGACCGCGGCAGCACAAGCACACCCGCCAAAAAACAACCTACAGTCTTACAAACTGAATCCGCAGGGCTGCCAACTCTCACGAATTCACCGTGAAACTCCCGCAATCGTCACTTTTTAAACGCTCACGCCACACATCCATTTTCTCATGCAGAGAAAAAGCGCGAAGCAAAGAGGACACTGACACCGACAGACAAGACAGAGAAGGTTACTATTGCTATGAAACAAATTCTCAGCTATCAGATTCTGTCGATTTAATTACGAAATTCAAACAATAAACACTGTTTTGACGCTTGACAGATCGCTGAGAGTTCAAGTGGCACGTGAACCGATCATCAGTTACTCTTTACTACTAGGCTAAATAAACACGAATGAATTTCAGATACAGTTCAACTTACCGAAATGAAATAAAATCGATCGATCTGTGTTTTTCAACTGCGGAAAGAGCTTTATAATAACAGCTGGAGAACAATATGTCACGTAACATAACATTTAACTTACCTCTGGAAAGCCATTTAATGACCATAGCACGTTAGTTGAACTTTAAAATAATTGCTGTAGAGAGGAGTATTTTGCTAAATATGATAACTATATTACATATTTATTATATTTTTACCTATATATCATTAAAATATTATAATGTTGTTATTATAAAAAAAGCGCATATTTAATTTGATGCTATTTTTAACCTTTAATAATAATACCAGCTGACAGGGCTTTAAATTAACATGTATCTACTGTACCTAGTATTTATCCAAAGGAATCGATATTGAATCAAGATCAGAATCAAATCACAAGAATTGAATTGAAATTGTGAAAGCAATAATAAAAACGGTAGCATACCAGTCATTGTACCATGTAAACATTGTGTTGTCACTAAACTTAACACTTGGTTTTGTTACCAAATGTTTTGACAAATCACAATACACTTTATACAAATCCCAGAAGGGAAAATCAAAACAAAATAAAGTTAAAACTTGTTTTGAATAATTTCTTTGTCATCTGCAGATTGATTTTAAGTAAGGGAAGAAAAATAAATCAATTTAAATCGTAAATCAGATTTTTTGTGAAAAAAATCGGGGATTTTTTTTAGGCATTATCGCCCAGCCCTAATTCAGACATAAGCATATTACATACTAGCATGGGGCTTTTTTCATGTCTGACGCCGATATCTAGAGTGCATGATGACAGAAATATTGCATAGACAGACATAATACAATTTAAAAGGCAATGACACAGCCAAATCATCCTATTGTCAGCAGAACACTGATACACAATATCGTTGGGGGTGGCGGGGCTTTTTTACTTGGGGCTATGCTCATTTATTTGACCATTGTTTACACATTTAAATACACCACGTTAATAAAATGCTGTTTCATGCACGAGATGCTGCAAAAGATGCGTCGTTGCTTGCATTGATAAACAAATGAAAAGCGTAATGGAAAGGAAAAATATTGGATTCATGCATTAGGTCTTAATGTGACAGCAACCTAATATTCCTACTCTCTGTTTTTAATGTTAATCTGAGTCTGAGGAGGGGCGGAAGAAACAACTCTCTCCAATATTATGAATTTGGACTGCAGTACACATTTCAACCACTAGCTGTCAATATTACATATGGCACCTTTAACAATATTTGAAATATATAGGAGTAAGGCTAGTAGTTTTTGCTGTCACTTTATTTAAGTTAATGGGTCAAAAACACCAAAAACAATAACTGGCCCTATTTTATTTTTATGTATTTATTACTTTCTTTGTGATGGCGCCACTGGCCCGACCGTACAGTAGAAAAAAATCCTTAGTGTTGAGCCCGGACTGCTGTTTGAAGCAACAATGCTAATCTTACAGAACATGCCGAGTCATTTACAAAGTCCTGGCATTCTGTCAGGGAACTAGAGAGAAACAAGCAGGTCAAACTGGTCTGGAATGCTGCCATGACCTCTAGCCTAGTCGACACACCGGAATGACGCTGGAAGGAGGAAACCATCATCTCTGGGAAAACCGGGCTGCTGGATTGCTGCATTTGCCAAAGCCAACATATCTACCAAGTGCACAAGGTCCTGCATAGGCTACTAATATAGCCTAGTCTAAACCAAGGGTGCTCAATCCTGCTCCTGCACAGTTCATCTCCAACCCTAATCAAACACACCTGAAGCAACCAATTAAGGTCTTCAGGATCACTTGAAAATTAAAGGCAGGTGTGTTTGATTAGGGTTGGAGATGAACTGTGCCGGACAGTCGATCGGCAGGGGCATCCCTGGTCTAAACAATAATCACAAGTCACATTACTGAAAATCAAGCATCATGCTTGGCAACTGTGATGAAGACAAATAAATATGAATAAAAAGAAATTCATTACATGATTATCCAACTGAGCTCAAAATCGCAGCCAATTAAAAACAGCAGTTTTGCAATTCCACTTGTTGCCACTAGAGACACTAAAAACACCTCACCACAAGCTACAAACACTGCTACGTAAAATAAACGTGTAACCTGCATCTTGGAAAAATAAAGCGGACTGCACACAATTAGCTCTTTTGAAAGCCAACTGAACACATATCTGCCCCAAACAATTGGAACAATGAGAAATTACATTTAATATAACAATAATTGTCATTGTACCATCATAGTTATTCATGATGGATGTTGATCAAAATCCGGACGGCACAATGACACGATTTACAAACACGGTCAATGTGCAGGTGAGACATTTGCAATATCTACAGAAAAACTAGCTGTGTTCAAGGGTTAGCCTACATGAGTTGAGATTTAGAAGAAAACCAGCTACACCAGATGAATATCCAGCATCAGCACGCGGAAAACATTTATTTAACAAACGTTTGTTGACAAAGCAGGAGGAATTTGCGGCTTTCAGAGGTTTCAGGTGACAAAATAGAGCCTCTCTTCTCTCCTACAACTCAGAAGACAAAATGACAGCTACCTGCAAAGAAAGAGTCTAAAAATAAACTTCTTTCTTTAAGAAAATGAGACAAACTCAAAATGACATTGTAAAAGTAAATTCAGAGAGATTTGGGATGTCTTATGCATGTCACACAAGGTTTATTTGGGGTGCGGCAACAAACATTTTAGGTGCATTAGGGGAATGCAATATAAAGATTTTAGATTTAAATGCTAAAAATGTCTCCACGATCTGCCTTTTAAGAGAGATCGTAGTATCGTGCTACAGTGCTCATTCAGTTCTGGCGCCCGCGTTCCAATTTACTGTAAAGCTCAATGTACATTCACATCACATTTAACAACAACATTTACGCTTGCATGACATTTCAGTTTTTCACCATCACAAAAGTTTAGTGTTATTTGCTTGTTTTTTTAAAGCCTTGTCAGTTAAACATTTTTTCGCATGCTATTCTGACATAAGATTTCTGAGTGTACACGAAGCGCGCACACTAAAAACCTGTCAAACAGAGTAATAAAATAAGTTCTCTTTTGCATCTTATTGCGCTTAAACTGTCAAATACACACAAGGTTTACATAAACAGTCGTTTGTATCTTAAGTGAATGTAAACAGTTCGGATGTGCATCAGTTTATTAGATCCGTGCATTAAGTCTTAAACTGACAGCCACCTAATAAACCTGCTGTCTGTGTCACTAATGTTAATCGAACAACACTCGCTGCACTTGACAGAATAACTTCAGTAGCTTTAATAAGAATCAGCTATACATGTAATTAATAAGGTGAAAGTCTGTGTACTGTTTTCTTTTTACATTTGTTAATTACATTTTTTGAATGCTACTGTTACAATACACTTCTGTATCTGAAAAAATTAATCCACTATTTAATTTCTTATATTGTATTTTTGTCACAATACCATAAAAATGTCTTACAATTCTTAACTAGCTGAAGTTGTATCGTGATACCATGCAATATTGTGTTAATTTATAGTTCAAATCTACAAATTAAAAACCAAACTTACATAAATAGATGTAGGCTAAATGAAAACAGACCAGATTTTCCTCTGAATACTTCATTAAAGGGACACTTCACCCATTTGCATTAAGCTTTGCATTGTTAGAAACCCAGTCATTCTATTGAATGGTCGTGCAACACTCTCTCATTTTCCCCTGAGACGGGAGAAATCTGTTATTTACCTCTTACACTTCCTCCTACAATGACGCAAAAATCGTCATTTTGCGTCATTGTAGGAGGAAGTGTTAGAGGGGGGGATTTCTGTTAAGACTACAGACACTAGTTTCTCATCTTTCCCAGGGTGGGGCGTGCTCACGCTACAGACCTATTACAGATCAGTGGGTGGGACTTTACTCTCTGAAACTGAAAGCAATATCCTCCATCTTGTTTGAAGCTAAGCTAACAGGCGCTGTGGAGACAGATGTACAGTTATGACAATAGCGGAGGAGAATGCTCAATATGATATAGACTAGAGGAAGAGGATTTCGGAAGTCTGATGCTTGAATCAGGTGTTTGTGGCTACCTTTACAAGCCGCATTATAGCGAAGAGCAGCCGAGGCAGAAGACCTGCCTGCCGCGGACGAGGAGCCCGGACTGGCTCGAGTTAGGGCGGACTGGTGGCGCCGGTGATCTCACTATGCAGCAACGAACCGCTATGAACACAGAGATAGAGTCCGTCTGCGGCAAAGAATTTCAACGATGACAATTTCTCCTGGACGAAATCTCTGAATCAGACGAGGACACGGACGTTTGTGTTGTGAACTATCCTAGTTTCGCACCGCATATGTTCTGACTGAACATCCAGGTACCATGCAATAATTCACCTTTTCAAAAGAAATACAAACGAGGAGTAATGCACTATATGAGTTCGCCAACTAACTAGACATTTTGTGTGAATGTGAAATGAATTTCAAGCTCTGGTGGTAGCTAGCCTTGTAGACGGAAGAGTGATTTCTCTTATAGGCAGATATGCGCTTTCTGGATTAGTGGGAGTGGCTTGCGGAGCTGTGCAATGTGGTGCATTGTGGGAGTTGTCGTCTTTCATACAAATGCGTTCTGAAGTTATTTTTTGTCTTTTCTCGGTCACGAAGGCACCAAATTCAAAAATTATTTTACATTTCGACTACATATATGACCCACTTTAAATAAAAAATGTTCAAATGGGTGAAATGACCCTTTAATGAGAGTAACTGGCTATTGTTACCAATCAAATGAATCAGTGTAAACTAAATTATTTAAAAAAAATCTCACAAAAAGTGACATTTAGATGTGGTATTAATGCATTTGCACTTATCTTATGAGAATAATGTTTTAATTATAAAATAAATAAATAAAAATGAAATAGGCCTACATTTAGATGGTAAACTAAAGCAGCCAGTGTTAATGACTGAGTCACTGAATCCTTCGATTCGTTAAAAACGACTGCTTCATTCAGGAACAAAGCAAATTACTTTTTATGAATGGCTCAGTAAATCAGTGATTCACACGATTTATTCAAAAACACGGATTCATTCAGAAACAAAACAAAAACAGCACTTTCGAAACATCAGGAGCATTTTTGCCCGCATATCATGAAATTTCCAACCCTGACTGGAGAGCATTATTTATACATAATTCATTTATAATGTTGAAATCACATAATGATGGATGTGATTGAACAGAGTGCAAAGCCGCTATGTTGATGAATGGAATTGCATTCATCCGAATAGTCTACGCAAAGATGTTTCTAGAAACAAACTACACCTTTGTAGGTGGCTACACTTGTTCCAGAAGTGGTCAATTGAGCAACGGATAACTGTGAGAATACATTCTTATATAAAGATATTATGGCATTGATTAAGTGATGCATGAGCTGCTATTTTTTCTAATCATTTCAGACCCTTTCTCTTGATAAGGAGCCCGAACAATAATTATGTCATTTAAAATATATTTTTGTACAGAATGCTTATAGAGGTTAAAAGGGAACTCGACTATTGCAAACTAGCTACTTGGTAACCTTTGAAAAAGCAGCCTATCAGGGCACAGTCAGCACACACTAATGAAAGCACAATTATAGAGTTATTTATGGTCTCAGAGAGTTCCCACGCTGTTCAGAAAGCTTAATATCACCTCCCAGTTATTCACAGTAAATCCACTAAACCGGTGGTTTGGGCATTAAAATGACAAACAAATAAAATGTGACCGATACAAAAATAAAAGCCATAAAACTGAACAAAACATATGGCTATATTCTGACAAGGTTTGTGTCAGTGCTTGAAAAACATCTTCGGGGAGTTGTAAAAACTTGTGACCCCCTGACACAACAGCTAGAGAACTAAACAGACAGTAAATTAGATTAATACACCCTTTATGAATAACAAAACACTTAACCACTGGGAGAAACCCACTCACATTCCAAACAATCCGTATGTCAGAGCTTTAACCAGTTAGACGCATCCTACAGTCAAATGCTGTCAGAGAAATTGTCGTCACAAGATTTTAAACGGCTTAAAACTGACATAAAATATCCCCCGTATTAATAAGAGAACCTGCACGCATCCACCAACATACAACAAATGGTACAACGAAACAAAACTAAACTGGTTTTCAATTGTTATTCCAAGAATCACCAGGGCTTGTTGAAAATCAGAGCCAGAGGTCACCCAGACCACCAGTATTAAGGCTAGGCTATAAGTTGACTCGTAGAGAAAATACACACTTCAAACTAGGGCTGTCACTCATTAACGATTATTTTGGTGATTAAACAAAAGTAATCTTTTTTTTTTTTTTGTGGTAGTAAAAATAGACCCAAGCAAACACATAGCCTTTAAAATGGCTTAAAGTACATAGGCTATATAATAACAAGGAGGCAATAATAATTAAAATAAAGTAATCAAAAGCAAGCAATCATATGATTTTATTGAACAACATTTAATCAAATATCGTGACAGCCCTAACTAAAAGTGTCAACCAATGTTTACAGTACAGTAGACAATTTTCAACTAAAAACATATGCGTTTTGGCTGTTTCTATTGAAAGCTCCGCAACTACCACTTTGACACTTCAAAAGGTTCATAAAGAGTTGAATGAATTGAACGGTTTAGTCCAAATTTTCTGAAGAGACTCAATCACTTTATATGATGAACAGATTTCTGTTTATGTTTGCTGATCACAACTTATGTTAATAAAAGCCTAATTTCAATCTGTTTATCATATAAAGCGATCCAGTATCTTCCGAAAATTTGGACTAAACCGCTCAATTCAAGTGCATTAGTTTTATGATCTCATGGACTTTTTGAAGTGACAAAATGGTAGTTGTGTGGCTGTCAATGGAGAGAAATCTCTCAGATTTCCTTAAAAAATATCTTAATTTGTGTTTCAAAGATGAACGAAAGTCTTATGGGTTTGAAACGACATGAGAGTAATTGATGACAATTTTTTCAATTTTTGGATGAACCAGGATAAACAAGCGCACTTAATAACCAGGCCTCTCCATTCCAACGAAAGAGCACAAGTGTGAAAAGGCTCTTGACACCCGAATGCATGCTGCACATTTCACAAGGGCCTCAGGCTTATTTTGTATTTCTATTAAAAAAAATCTTGCATTAATTGAATTCTTCAAACAGTGCAAACCAATTTAAAAAGAAAAGCTTCTCCTACCAAACCAAACAGCCACTCTTTATGAACCTCCACATCAAGCAAGTACAAGAGACACTTGACATGCTGCTGTCATAGACCACGTTTACATGCAAATCATTATCTGATGTTTGTTCTAATAAAAGATGCACAGATCCAACCAGTGCAAATCAGAAAAACCAAGAATATTCTCTTCTGGAAATACTAAAGAAGCTCACTCAGGAATTTAAAGATCTCACTAATTTTCATTAACATCCTTTACAATACACAAAAGAACGCAATAAATTGAAAATGTAGGCCTAGGCCATGGTGTTTCTTTTTTGAGAAAAAGGTAGGCCTATTCCTCATATTCAGATCAATATTTGCATGTGCCAGGGGTCTTTTTTTAAGATAAAGTAACAAGAATTTTGGCTTATTCTGGTTAGGCACTGACATTAATGTGTGTGTGTGTGACCAAATTCATGATCAAGATGCATGTAAATCCAGTCAGTGACGCTAGCGGCCCCGGGGCCTAATAAGAATGCAAAGAATCTCATTCAGGGGCCTTCGGCTCAGCCTCACTCTCCAAGGTTCCCACATCTTTAGATGAAATAGCCTACATTTTTCATTCATTCATGATTATATGCATTCAAGGATTTTCTGTATAGAAATTACATTCATAAAGAGCAATTTATAGGCGAAAAATATTTTCACAAGCATCACTAGATAGTTTTCTACAAAGAAATACTCATGTATGGAAAAAACGAGACAATTATAAAATAGATAGCTAATTCAAACAAAATAAGAAAAAGATAAAGATTTTTTTTATTATTATTTACGCAGCCTCATGTTGTTCAAACCATATAACTTTTAGAAGAACTCAAGAGGAGACATTAGGCAACATGACAACCTCAGTCACCATTCACGTTCACTGTATGGGGGAAAAAGCATGGAAGTGAATGGGGACTGAGGCTGTCAAGACCTAATATTCTCCGTCTGGGCTTCCCAAAGAAGCAATTAAGTTACAAAGAATTGGAACAACAACACGAAGGCGAGTAAATTACAGAATGTAATTTTTTTTAAACCAAATTATCGCTTTCAAATTCGCTAATTTTTCCAGATTTCCCATGACAGCGGGAATGCCCGCCCTCTGGCCGCCGTTTGTCGCCACTACAGGAAAAAAATCCAACAAAATGTCGGTACCTCCACGGTCACATGACTCCTTTTGTGTTTTGCTGCACGATTCGGGTCCGAACGGATAGACACAACCCTACTTTCACACCGCAAATAGCCATCAAATAAATCCAACTGTATATACCACACTTTAAATTCGGTGCAAACTACAAAACGGGTCCAAAACACCGTGTAAAACGCTTCACAAACAGTCGGCCATTTTGTTGCATCCAAACCTGCGCAGACTGACAGAAAAAAAGCAAGTTTGTATCGCAGAAAATCGGAAGTTGCATGGTTAAAATCGTACCGATTCCTCGTCCTTCTCCATGCCTGTGGGCATCTGCGGCACGGCGCGGTTGATGGACGCGTACTCGTGCAGGTCGGGCAGATCCTCGCAGCGGTAGATGGGCAGCGGTTTGAGAGCGTCCAGCGCCCGCGCCCTGAACGACAGTTTACTCATTTTACTCTATAAATCTATCCGATCCCCTCACAATCACCCATAAAACCGCCACAGATCTCATGGAGGAGGGTGGATGGAGTTGGAGAATGAGAAAAAATAATGGAATAGAAGAGATCCAGCGAGGAAAAGCAGAGGCGGGTGTGTGTGTTTTCTCTCGCTGCCTCAGTGCGCCATTCACAACATGGCGGACATTAAAAACTCCTCAGCCGATTGCGTTCTTCCCTCCTCCCTCACAAACTCCCGTGAACGCGCACCTCAGCCATTCCCGCACGGCTCGTGCACGCGAGCGCGGTCACGAAACATGTGCACGCGCACACATATTATACGGATAGGCTAGACCAGTATCAGATTTAATTATTAAGGGGCTTTATTAAACATCCAAACAATGGGCTACACAATGTCATACATTTATGTCACATGCTTCAACTGAATTAATTATCATAGCTGTTAAATACAGGCCAATTAAATCGACACAGTAACTCAATTAACACACAAGATAACATAACATCTTATAATACATATGTGCTGTTTGAACACTGGTAGCCTATTGGTTACATGTTTAGTTTTAGTGCCAAGATGAACACATGCATTCATGAATATGAACTCTTGGGCATAGCCTAAGTATAACTTCAACTCTTAATTTTTCTATGTTTAGCTAGCAGTAGGCCTACTGCTCCATGCCATATTAATGTGCATTTGGTAAATAAACTGATAGGCAATAAAATACACCCATCGTTGCATTTATATGCATTGTCACTTTACAATTCAACCTAAACTTGTTTTCTTATAGCTTGAAACTTTACAATAACTATGCTTTTTTATGTTCCAAACGTGCATTTTGTCAATTGTTACAATCAGTTCTATCTTGTGTTAGGAGACGGCGCCCTCTTTTGGTCAAATGAAGTTAAACCAAAGAAATTAAGTTGACTTCACTATTTATAAATGCTTACTGGAAACTAACAAACACGGTACGAAAAAGGCTTAAAGATAATTCAAAGCCTATTAAATTGTCCTCCCCCCCAAAAAAACATGCCACGCAGTCACCACATTAAATTACACAAAATATGGAGTCAAGCAAAGGAATTGTACTATACAGGCTGAACAATGGATTATGTTTTTGCAAGAAAAAAATAATTTCCACAAACATAAGAACAAGATGCAGCAATAATGGCTCAAATGGAAACAAACAACACAATTTATAGCTTTTAATGGAGACTAAAGCCACGTCATCTTCCGTGTATAGGCTAAACTCGAATGGCTTTCAGAAAACTGCCACATGGTGGTGTAATGCCATTGATAACACACTTCACAGAACAACAGTTTCATAAGACTGCAAACTTAGCTACGTGACAACTACAAAAGTTGGTTCCACTTTATTTTAAGGTGACGTAGTTGTACTACTGAGTAGGCTAATATTAATTAACTACATGTAGGGTTATGGTTAGTTGTAATTACGCATAATTTACCATGTAACACTTTAAAATAGAGTGTCACCCAAAAGTCTGAATGAATCTTTATACAATGAATGACATTCTGACTATAAGTTTCACAGTATCGTTTTTTTGCGCACTAATTAAGTAATAGCCTAAACAGCAAAACGATCTCACCCTGATGACTTAAGTTCTTAAATCGTGCACATCTTAATTTTAATCACTGACCATTATTTTTAATGAAGAGACTAGCCTAACAGATGGTAAAGATATGAGAAAAAGAGAGAAAAAGAGAAGTGAAAATAGGGTGGAAGTGAGCATGCTGAAAGTTGAATATTAAATAACACAATTGCTCATCTGTCAGCGGATAAAAAAAAAAAAAAAAAGATAAATTGGGGCAATATTGTGCTTAGTAAATAAATGTAACACATAGAGATCTTATTTGCACAGTGCACACCCCACAAAACATTTGCTTGTTGATCTGACATTATAAACTGCTTCTGATCAGGAAGAGGACATGAAACTGAGACGCAGTTTAAAAAGCAGGTCGCCTGAAAGGCCAAACTGTCCTTTTCACTGGGTTTGAGAAAGATAACAAGCAAAGAAACCAAAAACAATATGCGTATGCTGCTTCAAGCAATCCCACCCTGTCATTTAAACTATAATAAGACCATAAAACCTACCATAAAAATCACCCTCAAAGGCTAACCAAGTTTAAGTGTCTGGGCTGTAAAACTTTGGTAGTTTTTAAATCACAAGTATGAGAGACTCATGAAATAGACAGATTTAGAGATCATTTAAGGTACAACCCAAATGATGGTATAACCAGAATCTCAGGTCACATTGTAACATTTTGAATACATGAGGCATGTTGTCACATTAATGAGTAAGATGCCATACTATCAATCTGCTGTTTATTGACACTGCTTTGAGATGGATTTAAATAAATGATGATGCATCTGTATGCTTCAAATATCACTTTCTCTACATTTTTTGTTAAAATGCATTCTAAGGTCATTTAAATAGCTTTGCATGTATATTTTTTTATTTTTTTATATATAAAAAAGCAAAAATGCAATTAACAGCACATAGAGCAATAAAGAAGCTCTGCCTTATATAAATATATTATTTATAATGAAGTTTCTAATACAAGATGCTTCGTCAGTTTGGTAGTCGAGGCCTCAACTACAATCCAGACAATATATTTCAGCGTAGTCTAAAAAACAGTGATATATTGTGAATAATCATACAAATATCTTCAAACAATGCCAAACTAAAGAGTGCAACTCTACAACACTTTTTGTGCAAATCTTCTGAGGAATTTAATTCAAACAAATCCTCAATGAACGCTGAAGAAACACACACAAGCACATATATTCCAGCTGAAAATGAAAACATCTTTAAATGGTTTACTAGTTTCAACTGGTCTCTCAGCCTGGCCAAACTGGTTCTCAGCTGGTTTAGCTGGATGGCCAGCTGGTCTGCTAAAACCCCTTTAAAACGCATCAGGCAGGGAGACCAACAGTTTTAGGCTGGTTTAAGCTGTTTTTAGTGGGAATTATGTATACAACACATTGTGACTTTAGATTTTACACATATTAACAATGAAAAAAGTACAATTTCCATTTGTGTTCAACTCCAGAGATCCCAACAGAAAAAAAAAAAAAAAAAAAAAAAAATCTGGCACCAACACAAGAACATCCCTTATTTAAAGAGGTCCATCTTTAACAGCAATGCAATCATTGTAATGAGGTCAAACAGAAGGTGGTGCGTTTGGTTTATTATACTGATTGAATATTTTATCGGGCAGAAAATACACAATAACAGGCCACTAGATGCCAGTTTATTAACATCTAAAGAGCTCTTGACCAAACCAGGAACAACATAATCTGACGTGGAGCTAAAATCTCCTAATCCTTCAATCTATTCATAAAAAAAGTTGTCTATAATAACACTGAAAAGAGTAACTCACCAGTTTTTCCACTAGGGTGGATGGTGATAATTCATCTTAAACATGTCAAGACCAGATTTCCAAAGCCATACGAGGGGGATTGGGGAGTTGTGGGGAGAAAATAGGACATACAGCAAACGCATGTCTAACTCTACAATCATCTCTTTTTTTTGGAATGAGATCTGGATCATTGTTGCGGCAGAAAATCCGTCTTCATAAACCCGATGATGATATAATAATCCGCGCGCTAAGATCACCGACGGCCGCAGCGCGCACAGATCCACTGCGCGTTCACTTTAAATTAAACTCAACACGAGACTGCTGGCAAAAGTACCGACCAAACGTTTGTTTTACGATGAAGTCCAGCTCAGTCCTGAGTCCACAGTCCTGGAAAGATCTGGTTGTTCCAGTAAAGGGTTAATAAGTTTCGCGTCTTCATTGGTTGGAGAGAGACAGCGATCACCTGTGGAGAGCAGCGGGGTTGGTCGAGCTCTGAGAGAGGCAGGAAGAGTGCTCGCTTCATACAGGGAAACTTAAAACACACAGGCATTTAGGTGGACATTGGATAAGTATTTATCACTTTTGTTAAGTGTTTTATTGGACTGTTTTTATTATAACAATTATTTATTTTTATTCTAATTTTATATTTGATTTAATTAGTGAATAATCATTTTTGCATCTTCATTGGTTGGAAAGAGACACACTGATCAGATAGATTATACTGTATTATATATTATAATATATAATATATTATAATATATAATATGTATAAAAAATAAATAATAAAAAATAGCCTATATATATATATATATATATATATATATATATATATATATATATATATATATATATATATATATATATATATATATGTATGTATGTATGTATGTGTATATATATATATATATATATATACATACATATATATATATACATACATACATAAATATATATATACATACATAAATATATATATATATACACACACACACACACACACACACACACACACACACACACACACACACATATATATATATATATATATATATATATATATATATATATATATATATATATATATCCTAAAATGGTGAAAAATACTAAAATGAGATACTCCAAATTCTATCCCATAAGGCCTTAGGAGCCAGTGTTGTTTTAGTGTCATTGAGATATTATTATAGTTTTAATTAATATTTTCAATGTTTTTATATTATATTGTAGTTAGATTTTTATTCATTCTGATGTGTATTTTTGACATTTTTGTTATCATCATTATTGATTTTTTTTATGTCTATATAGTTTTTATTAATTTTGATTTCAGATTTAGTTGTATGTTATTACATCAAGTTAAACTAAATGAAAATAAGAAATATTGCCATGGAAAGTAGCTAAAGTGAAATAAGTTTTTAAAAACATTTTATTATTTTTTCAAATAATGAAAATGCTTTCTTTAGCTTTAGTTGTACTTCTAAAAAAGTAATTCATTACTACTAATGACATCTTCAACAGTGTAATTAGATAACTGTACTAATGAAAAAATCCCATCAACCTTGAGCGGTTGAACAATGCAAAAAAAGGATTCATATAGTGTGTGTGTGTGTGTGTGTGTGTGTGTATATACATATAGAGGCTTTATATATGAATACACAGTAGAGTCTCTGAATAAAACTGAATGAATGAATCAAATGCAGAATGAAAAGTATGTAATATTTTCTGGGAAGGAAAACTCTTGATACGGTGTGACTCAGAGTTTAATAATACGAGTCCTTCACATACTTGTCTCAACATGTAGTGAAGGCCTTTTATAACTTTTTACACCCACAAAGCACCGCTGCCTGACAGGAAATGATCTGTAATTTACCACTCTTCACTTCAATTCCACACATTTGTAATTGTCTGACGCTAGAGTTAAATGTGAGTAATATTGACATGGGTTCCAAAACTCACACTGAAAATCTTTTTTTATTTTTATGAATGGTTGGGTCAGTGTTGATTTAAAGGGTTTCCTGTTAGCTAAGACTGCCTTCCCTTTTGTATTAAAAATAGTGAAGAATCGTAAATACTTATTTTCTTTGTTTAAATTCATTCAAAATCATACCTTTTTTCATTTTCTGTCCCTGATCTTATTCAGGAACGATTCATTGTGCATGTTATTCCACACAAAAAGTTTTTCTTTGTAATCTTTTGTAATCCTCTGAAACAACTTTTCTGCTGACATCATTTTGAAGAATGTGGCATTACAGAGATGTGATGATGGGTGTGAAACGCTGATTCATGTGCTTTGAATATTTCATTTTAAGTGATTTGCATTTTTTAATTATCATAAAAACATGTCACTGAATGCATAGTTAAATCCAACTGCTTTTACCAACCAACATTATATGTGAAGTTGACAGTAGGCTACAGCAGTGTTGCTCCAGAGCCCATGTTTGTCTGACTCTCATTTATACAGAGGTTGTTTCTGTGTTATGTAACACATTCGCTGGGGGAAAAGGCTTTTTCTCCCTCCCAAACAAGCCCATCTTTGTCCAACAGTCTCTCTTCCTTGTTTTTCTTCTTCTTTTTTAAATTCTCTTCTTCTTTCCTGTAGCCTACTCATAGCCTACTGAAATCCACAATAGGCTACAGGTTCATATGCAAAGTTACCAAGATTCTTTGACTGTATCCATGTGCTATCAAAAGCTTTTATGCATAAATAACCTAATAACCCTTAGTTTAGCATTAATTTTCACTGAATCTGTTCTGGCTTGCTTGCCTTATTTAAACATGAACCCCAGTAGGTCACTCTCCTTGTTGTGATGCAGAATAACAGCGGTCAGTCACGTGATTGTAAGACCTTGATCTCCTCACGCCCTCTAGTGGTCAATTATAGACATGCGCAATGTCTCCACTTCCTCGTGAGATTCATCCTGCAGACTTCCACACATTACAAATAATTGGATTTGGTGGGTTGCATCAATGTCATGTTCATTTTAATTCACAGTTTATTACAGTTTAAGGATACAGTTGGCCAGAAATAAACATTCTGTCATTATTTACTCACTGTTCTTCCATACAATGAAGTGAACGGGCACAAGAACTGTCCAGAAATGGCAAAAAAGCACCATTAAAGGTGGAGTTTTACGTTTTTACATTTTGCTTGACCTTTACAGTTATTTGTTTAGCAGATGCTGTTATCTAATTCAGCAACATAAGCAATTCATTTGGTTCATTCATCGACCTTTGACCTTTAATCTGTTATAAAGCCAGCGGTTCTCAACTACCAGCTGACCCAACATTGAGTTCTAACAGAAAATAAATAAATAGCCTATATACATAAAAAAATGGTGAAAAATACTCAAATGAGATACTCCAAATTCTATCCCATAAGGTCTTAGGAGCCAGTGTTGTTTTAGTGTCATTGAGATACTATTATAGTTTTAATTAATATTTTGAATGTTTTTATATTGTATTGTAGATTCATTTTTATTAATTCTAATGTGTATTTTAGACATTTTTGTTATTATCATTATTGATATTGATAATTGATAATATTGATATACTATAGTTTTGATTAATTTTGATTTCAGATTTAGTTGTATGTTATTACATCAAGTTAAACTAAATGAAAATAAGAGCCTTGGAAACTAGCTAAAGTGAAATAAGTTTTTAAAAACATTTTATTTTATTTCAAATAATGAAAATGCTTTCTTTAGCTTTGTACTTCAAAAAAAAAAAAAAAAAAACGAATTAATTACTAGATACTGATGACATCTTCAACACTGTAATTAGATAACTGCACTAATTAAAAAATCCCATCAACCTCGAGCGGTTGAACAATGCAAGGATAAACATGAACATCTATTTTAATTCTTTCAAATAAACAATATAAAGTTACATAATTAAAAATGATGTTATTTAAAAATATAACAATCACATTATTCTTGAACTGACAAAAGTATTTAAAGGGAGGTTACATTAAAACATTCATTTTGTCATTAGACGTTAAATTTGGATTAAATCTATAATTGTGTAATATAGAATTGTTCTATAGTCAATAAAGCATTTAATGCAATTACATCAGAAGTAAATGGTATTAATTTCAGTAAAATTAAGAGTAATCCCTTACTTTTAATAAAAAAAAATTAATTACTTCTAATGAATTACACCTAACACTGGGTTTTAGTTAGAAAGATGGTGGAGCCAAGTAAAAATGGCAGAAAACCATCAAGCAGTTCTTTTCATTTTTCCTCATGGTTTCATTGACAGACTGAATTCCTTCATTCAGAAGTAGCCACGGTCTTCATGGTTATTTTATTGCTAATTCTGTTTAATGGTCAGGATTGTTTTAGTAGTCATCACACACGTCATTAACAGATATTGAGCTGAGAGCAGAACGGCCCAATGCACAAAACAGCTTCATATGAAGCCGTATATTGAAGATGTTTAAATATTTCCCACCAGAGCAAAAGAAAACAGATGCAAAATTAATTAAAAACAAATGGGTAGAAGAAAACAAATGTAATGACGATTACATCTAATGGTGAGGAAATGGAAATGTCTCTGTTTGTTTCTCAGTAATGTAATAAGCATAAGAAAGTGTTGGTCCTAACAGCATTTTATCACATATCAGAATTATTGCAAAATGACGCATGTATTTGAATAAAGAGACATCATTTTCCTACCTATGTAATGTAAAAACTAAAATAAAAATCCATGCAATTGAATATTTGTCCAACAGAGGGCACTCACTGCCTATTTTTCTTTTTCTCTACAAGGGCATTACAATATTTCACCATAAAGCTACTTCATAACTCTAAAAAAGGAAGTAATATTACACGAGTTTTACAGAGTGACTTAATCGCATCAGTGAAAAACTCCCTTTGTGTCAAAGATCAAGTCAAAATGTCTGCAGACTATATGTTTGTCTTGTATTTTAGCATCAAAAAGTCTAACTTTAGCCAACTTTTAAAGAGTTATTCATGTCAGAAGAGAGCTAGTGTTGAGGTATGTGGGAGTTTTTGTAAAGTTCTCTGCTGAATGGACCTTTTTAACATTGGCCCACATTATTTCCACTGATTGGTGCTTTCAGAATGAAACACCACTTAAAACATGGAACCTTTATAACAGAGCAAAAAGTCCTTGAACAGAAAGTGCAAACATAACCTTCTTAGATTGATGTCAGTTTGAACAGGCTGATTCCACATCATTATCAAGATTATTTCCTTTTTGTTCTTCACAGTGACCACAATAGGTTTGGACGCTCAAGATAAAAATATATAATATCTGAATGTGACTGCATTAGATGATAAAATATCCTTTTCTGAATAAAAATGTTCTGTGCCCTTTTTTCAATCAGCACCGTTCAAAAGCCGGGTCGGTAATAATTTTATAATGTTTTCGAAAGAAGTCTCTAATGCTCCCCAAGGCTGCGTTTATTTGCTCAAAAAATACAGTAAAAATAGCAATAATGTGAAATATTATTACAGTTTAAATTACTGTATTAAATGTAATTTATTCCTGTGATGCAAAGCTGAATTTTCAGCATCATTACTCCAGTCTTCAGCTGATCAATTTAATGCATCCATTGCTGAATAAAAGTCTTAATTTCTTCACACAATCAATCTGCAGGGAGTCTTTGCGGGGTAAAAACAGTAATATGAAGAAAAGCAGGACAGAAAATCTGCATATCAGACCATTTGAGGTTACACTCCCTTTCCGGTTGCATTTCAGTCCGGTGCGCGATTCTTCAGGGGTGAAAAATGTATATTTTAAAATAGAATAGTGAGTTTATATAATCAGCTCATCCTCATCTGATTAATGAAGGAATGAATGTGGGAGAAGCGAGCAGAGGTGCTGATCTGTGCTTTTCTTTTTATAGAGGAGACTTTAAACTCCTTCGCTGTTCATCATGAGTAGGAGATCACAGAAGAGACTATCAGCACAAATGCATCATAAATATATTAGTATGGGTGCGTATGATGATATACCTTTAAATAACGGTCTGCATTAAAGTTAATCTACAAGTTTTCAGGGATCATGTACATTTTTAATCCCTCAATTTTGTTCCTGGAGGTCCAATCATAATGTTAGTCATTGACGATTTTCAGAATTAAACAGGCTGTTTTTTTTTGTCTTTCACATGTGAAATGAGTGACAGCACTTTGGGCCTCTCACATAGAAATCTTGTCCACTGGGTCCAAAACTTGACCCTATCCTAAGCAGCGATCTTCAGGCACTGTGACCTGTCGCTGTAATTGTGGCCCAGAGCCTGGCCGTGACCCGGACCTCATCGATGTCCGTGACCCAGGAGTAGAGCCCGAGCTGGGGCAGCGAGAGGAGGCCCGTGACGCCCGCCGCTGGAGGTTTCGGGAAATGGAGCGGTGTAGGTTCTTGTTAGAGGAACAGGCTGCCATGCTGACCAGCCACGGATGCTTGAGAGCTTCCTCAGCGGTCATGCGGTGCTCGGGCTCAAGGGTCAGGAGGTGACCGATGAAGCTTTTGGCCAATGTAGAGACTGATTTCCATGGCTGAAAGAGAGATATTGAGAGTTTGTCAGTATAATACATAGTGGTCATAGTGGTCCCATAGTGGTCATCAGTAAAATGAAGTTGCATGTTAAAATAATAATAATAATACATTGAAATGTGCCATACAGTAAAAGCTTAAGGTCAATAATAATAAAAAAAATGTTTATTTAAAACAAATACAGTGCATATAAATCCAAATTGAGTTCAATGACCATACAATTTAGTACAGATAACTTGAAAATGTAAGTTATCGTATTTCAACTAAACTTTACTAGTCCAGGTTACTTGAAATAAGTTGTTGGGTCAACTATTTTAACTATGTCAACTAAACTTTTTAAGTTGAAATACTTAGTAGATTAAGTAAATAAAACTTAACTGAATCAAAGCAAAAAGATAACAAAAAAATTTAAGTTGAGTGAACATTTTTTTTACAGTGCTGTTAAAACAGCTGGTTCTTCTGATGTAAAAAAAAAACGAAACAAAGACAAATAATATCTAATAAAAATTACAACCTAGAACCTATATGTAATGCCATTGAAATAACCTAACTGCATAAGTGTGCACAACTAACAATATGATCTTTGCTTCATTTGTGCAGAATTTTTATATCCGCTATATATA
The DNA here is from genome assembly GCF_964197995.2 of Scardinius erythrophthalmus. Classification (NCBI taxonomy): domain Eukaryota; kingdom Metazoa; phylum Chordata; class Actinopteri; order Cypriniformes; family Leuciscidae; genus Scardinius; species Scardinius erythrophthalmus. The sequence continues at coordinate 5,759,806 of NC_138238.1, forward strand.
CGAATAGTGGATATATATTACATAACAAACAAACCTAGCCAGGAAAGTTTTGAGTTGTGAAAGTAACAGTATGTTTTCATAATCTTTTGTCTCAAGGAATATTTTATTGCTCGAAATAACCCCTTCAAATAAAAAAGGACATTTTTCGATTAACACCAATTGTCGGAGAGAATGTTTTACAGATCTGAGCGTGATTCAATGGCCTCGAAAAGACTCCAAGTAATGAAATATATTTATCAGAATCCTTATACTGATCTCTGAATCAGTAACTCAACTTTGTAGCTCAGTCCAGCAAACCCTCCAGCCCACACTTTTCCTGCATGAAAACCAACACTACTTTCCATTCATTGCTGTTTTTGCATTCAGTCTGTGTTCAGAACAGCATCAAATCATCACAGATCTGAGAACCAACACAGCACATCTACGGCTGTAAATGTCACTGAGTACACACACACACACACACACACACACACACACAGATTCTGCCTGAATGGAGACCGGACCGCCTGTCGTCTGACCTGTGCTACCGACGCTTCTGCCTCTTAAGCTGCATTAGATATACAACTTGCCATTTTCGCCTCGTCGCAGTCTGAATGTGAAGACATTAGTCAATAAATGTCACCGGTTTTGAATCTGTGACTCACCGCTAATTTGAAAGAGTTAATAACCATCTCTGGTATCTGAGAAGCCATTTCCATACTCATAATGATTGTTATACTGAATAATATATTCCAGTCCCTAACCCTAAACCTACCCATCACAGAAGACTTTCCGCATTTTTACATCTTCAAAAAACATAATTTGATTTATAAGCTGTTTTCCACATGGGGACCAAAAAAAGAAAGAAAGAAAAGTCCCCACACTCAGAAAAAAAGGTACAAAAGCTGTCACTGGGGTGGTACCCTTTCAAAAGGTGCACCTTTGTACCTAAAGAGTGCATATTTGTACCTCAAAGGCACATATTGGTACCAAAAAGGTACATATTAGTAGTCTACCTAAATGGTACAACCTTTTTAACGGGTACTGTCCCGGACAGTGACAGCTTTTGTACCATTTTTTTCTGAGAATGCACAAGGTCAAAGATGACTGCTATTGCTACACTTCTGGGGACATTTTGTCACCACAATGTAGGGATTACCAGGACCACACAGACACACACACACACACATACATATCCAGTAATGACAATTAATCAGCCATGAAATTGACAATAGCAAGTCTGTTGCTGACAAATGGATTTTAAAGAGCAAGTTTTATTCAAACACACAGAAACACATTAAAAAAAAAAAGAAAGTGTGTATGAGTTTTACAAGAAAACATTAAGGTGCATTAGTCTTGCTGTGGTCTGTGTCAAATGAAGTACAGAATCCAACAATTTCATCAAGGAAAAGAGAGAAATCTGACAACAATAAAACATAGTGAGAGCCGAACAACTACCTCTGGTGTTCTGCGGCTCAATCTATCATTCTGTCCAGCAGAGTGATTGTGTATTCATGCGGTTAAATATATATCTGCGCAGAAACATGGGTCCGTGCGCTGCGTGCCTGCATGTGTTTAACCTATAAAGGATGGCCGGCTGGTTTCTAATTACACACCAAAGCACAGCATTTGAATTCACTTTGAGGCGCAGATAAAAAATGAATTCTGCAATGAGGCTTTAATGAAAAAAAGGTTCAGTCCTTATTTCAAGCTGTTTTTAAACTTTGTTGTGTAGCGTTCTCCAGAGTCATTAGTAAGTGTGAGTATCATCTGTAGTATTAAATGAGAGAGATGCGCTAAATATACATTTGCAGTAAATGATCAGGTGTGTTCAGCACACAGTGTGTCGCCGCTGCGAGATCTTTTGATTAACTTTAACATTAATATACAGGAAATATAAGTAGACGCAGGGTTTAAAAATAGAATGCAAATGAAAAACTGTGAGCAAATCAATAACAAAACTGCACATTCCAAGTTCTTGTGTAGTTTTTATTCTTTGCCAGTATTTAAAATAAGATGTTTTCATATATTGTATGTAATTATCCATAATTTACAGTTATTACTATAGTAACTACATGTAATGTGTGACAAGGCCACTGTAAAGTGTTACCTTTTTTTTCCCTTCTTTTTTTAAATGTGAATTAAAAAAGAATAAAATTAGCTTTTAAATACCAAAACAATGTATGTCAGTACTTTTGTTTATTAAATAATATAACATTTTATTTAATCTAGTAATGTTTTTCAGGGGATCTTTTTTTTAAGCTTCAGCTATTTAATCAGTTTTATTTCTCTTTTTTTACGATCTCAAGATGGACTTTACGTCCTACAAAAAAAATCATATCAAAATTCATTAAATTTGGAAATTAAAACATGTTTATTAAAGAGGTGATTGCCTGTAGCACACAAGACTTCATATGGATGCATTGTGAAGCTGCACACACACACACACACACACACGCACGCACGCACGCACGCACGCACACACACACACACACACACACACTCACACACGTAGTGTTTTCATTTTTTATGGGGACTTTCCATAGACATAATTATTTTTATACTGTACAAACTGTATATTCTATCCCCTTACACTAACCCTACCCCTAAACCTACCCATCACAGAAAACTTTCTGCAATTTCACATTTTCGAAAAAACATCACTTTTTTGATTTATAAGCCGTTTTCCTCATGGGGACCAAAAAATGTCCCCACACGAACAAGGATTTCGGATATTGCCATCCTTGTGGGGACATTTTGTCCCCACAACGTGATGATTACCAACTCACACACACACACACACACACACACACACACACACACACACACACACACACACACACACACACACACACACGCACGCACGCACGCACGCACGCACACACACACACACACACACACACTCACACACGTAGTGTTTTCATTTTTTATGGGGACTTTCCATAGACATAATTATTTTTATACTGTACAAACTGTATATTCTATCCCCTTACACTAACCCTACCCCTAAACCTACCCATCACAGAAAACTTTCTGCAATTTCACATTTTCGAAAAAACATCACTTTTTTGATTTATAAGCCGTTTTCCTCATGGGGACCAAAAAATGTCCCCACACGAACAAGGATTTCGGATATTGCCATCCTTGTGGGGACATTTTGTCCCCACAACGTGATGATTACCAACTCACACACACACACACACACACACACACACACACACACACACACACACACACACACACACACACACACACACAGGTATGAAGACAATAAATACCCATGCAAATAACCAAATGAGTCAAATGGTCTGAGTTTAAATGCAAACTCAATTAAGATACACCGCGATACTGTGGCTTTACAGCCTGTGTATCTGTGAAAAGGCAAGACACGGTGGATATTAACCTATTTATTATAGTCTTGCTCTACAACTACCTGTTATATTGTGACTCAGTAGTCCATCAGTACTATATACTGTATATATATATATATGTATATATATATATATATATATATATAACATAAATAACAATAATAATTCCTTCATGTGCTTGATTACTGTCTCTGAGCAGCAGGGTTATAAAGAGCTTCTATTGTATTGTCCTATTGCACCCATAATTTCACAGCTCTGGGGGTTGAAAGTGATAAAGAAATGTGTGCGTCTGTGTGTGTTTGCAGTTTAAAGGTGATAAAAGCCCTGTGGTGAAGCTCCTCTCCCCTCTCCTTCCTCTCTGATTACCACCTCTAACCTCACACACACACACACCCTTGAGACAAAGCAAGCTGACGTGCTGTTGGTGGGCGAGACATAAGTCAGGTAGCTGGTGGCTGTTTACACAGGTGACCAGATTTCACCTTCACACACACACACACACACACACACACACACACACACACACACACACACACACACACACACACACACACACACACACACACACACACACACACACACACACACACACACACACACACACACACACACACACACACACACACACACACACACACACACACACACAAACTCTGTTTGCCCTTTACTTTACACTCGGCTGAATGTTTCATTGCCCTGGTTCATTCCAGGTGTCTAAGTGCTGGTGTTCTAGTTAGGCCATCACAAGCTCAATTTTGATTATGAAGATCATGAACAAAGTACACAAAGAAAATATAAATATACCACAACATAGTTGCCCCAAAAAGTATTTGCATACACTTGGTCAGTTAAAAACGTATTAAATGTCATTATGGCTTTAAAACGGAATTTATACAGTTTTGGGTCGGTAAGCTTGGTTTATGTTTTTGAAAACGTCTCTTAAATCGTGATATAAAATTTGGTAACACTTTACTTAAAGCTGCATCTGGTTTGATCTTTTGTAATCTAATGCAATGAGATTCAGACAATTTTAAGTATGTCTTATAGCATGAAAAAGGCAGATATAACAAACCGGTAGTTTATTAATTAACTGCGTGAAGGCACTGAGTAATATAGTATAATGTGTAACGTCTGTTGCATAATCAAAAAAATTTCTCTGGGTAAAATAATGTTGTTTTAAAAAATATTTTTTTAGCAAAAATAACCTCTAAATGTTGTAAAACGGCCAATAGTTATAAGCCATCAGTGCATCCCAAGTCTTATGTGTCCAAATACTTTTTAGGCCACTGAAAGTGTGCATTTGTACTACTTGTGAGATAACTGTGAGGAAAGGTATTGTGCCACTCACATCACCATGGAAACTGAAGCTGCCCCTGAGAATGGCCCTGAAGAGCCTCGGTCGGCTGCTCTGGTCGAAGGGCAGCGATCCGCTCAGCACGATGTAAGTGATGACGCCCAGCGCCCACATGTCCACAGCGCTGCCACAGGGTCTCTGAGCCAGCATCTCAGGGGCCAAGTACTCCGGTGTACCGCAGAGTGTCCTCACAGCCCAGTCTTTACTCTGACGGCTCTTCTCAAAGTCTACAGTGCTCAAGGACGAGACGCAGTTTGTGTCGTGAGTTGAAACACTTGTATCTCCCTTGCTTTGAAAGGAGGCCGGTGTCTTGTCCCAACAAGCGAGCCCAAAGTCTGTTATGATCAAGCGTGAGTCCTGTCCCGGGTGGTAGTACAGTAGGTTTTCCGGTTTGAGGTCCCTGTGGATGACGCCCAGAGAGTGGAGATAGCACAGCCCGCTGGCCACCATCTTCAAGGCTTTGGTGGCGTCCCGTTCTCTGAAGGTTCCTCGGGCGACCGTGCGCTCCAAGAGCTCTCCTCCCGTGGCCAGCTCCAGAACCAGATAGACGCGATGTGGCGTTTCGAACACCTCAGCCAGGCGGATGACATTGCTGTGGTTCACCCGTCGCAGGACACCGAGCTCTGCTTGACAGGCCTCGTGACCCTCACGACCTTTGACCTCCAGAAGTTTGATGGCGAAGGGTTGACGCGAGCGCCGGTGCTCAGCACGAACCACACGGCTGAAGCTCCCACAGCCTATCAGAGCCTTGATGTCATACCTAGAACAGATATACACACTAGTGTTATTTTTCATTGAGTTTTTATTTAAGAGGCCATATAATGCCCTTTTAGTCTTGATTTTGTTTTTTGTTTTTGTCAGTAACGCTTTGTTTAGTTCCTGTCTCTATTAAGCCCCTCCTTCTGAATAGCGCAATGAGCTCTGATTGGTCGGCTGGAGCAGTGTGTTGTGATTGGTCAACCGGTTCGAATGTGTTTCAGAAATGCCACACCCCTTACCATAACTGAGTTTCAACACAGTGCTAACACAGCCTAACGCCTTTTATTTTGTATATGTCTTTGGCAGGAATTATTTAAATGAGGAATATTGTGACAGGTTCATATTCCCGGAAGAAAACTCAAGACTACGATGGAGGCGTTTCAGAGTGTTCAGTGCGCACTGACATAGAGAATAATTAATTATGGAGTGACTTGCTTTGTAACTGCAGACTCTTTCATGCTCAAACAGCAACATTACACACTAAAGAAAGTTGAACATTTAAAAAAGCATAATAGATCCTTTTTTAATATATATTTTTCTTACTTAAAGTCTAATTTTGTTTTTGTCATTTTTTAAAAATATGTGCCTAAATAATTTATTCATTGTTATTTCAGTTTTATTTTAGTACATGTTAAACTAAATTAAAATGAGAAATGTTTCCGTGGCAGCTAGCTGAAATAAAATAAGTTTTAGTGATTATAGTGATTTATAATTAAGTGATTTAAGTGAAGTTATAATTTATTTTATTTCAAGTAATTTTTTTTTTTATGGTTTTAGTTTTAGTTAACTATATTAACCCTGTTGAACACTGAAGCATCTGCTATGATAGACTACTGTGCTGCTGTAATTGGATGCATCAAATTAAATTACATCTCATTATTTCATAAATTACATTTCATTATTACTTTTAGCCTGATATTAAATGCTGAGAGTGGCACTGGTAAACTAATACATATGATAAAGCGTTTCATTATAGCAAAGATCTTTAATTGACATGTCGTGTTTGATATCTTAATTCTGTCATCCAGTCTAAAGTAATTAAGTTTATGGCATTGTCAAGAATTTTTCATAAAGGTTATGGTAGGAATGGAATACTAGCTTCCTATCTACTGCATACTTCGTGTACACTGAATACTGGCTACTATTTATCAAAGAATTGCAAGTGAATGTTACATGACAATGACCAACAGCAGTCAATCAAATGACCTCATTATATCTGTCACATCATCATCTCATTACATCAATGTTTAATTCACTGAGAGGCATATAGTTCTTTTATAAAATGATAATTCTAGAATGTAGTGTCTTATTTACTGGCAGTCCAAACAAAAAGTGAGACTTGATTAAGGAAAAAGATTTAACAAACTGCAGCTGAGATTATCACTAATTAATTTGTCACAATGAAAATTAAAAGTGCATTGTGCAATGCAGCACCATGTCAAATTATTTGGAGCTTACAATTGTGTTCACTTTTGTTGTGAATTGTTGTTGAAAAAAGATTCTTGCAAAATTCTGTTTGTGAAAAAATAAATAAAGTATATGTTTTCTGAGGGAACATGTGACAAAATTCAGCTTCGCATCACAGGAATAAAAATGACATTTTAAAATATATTACAATATTAATTGTAATAATATTTCACAACATTACTGTTTTTACTTCATAAATAAACGCAGCCTTGGTGAGCATAAGGTACTTCTTTCAAAAATATTTTTTAAAAATCTTACCAACCGCATACTATAACCGTAGTGTATAAAACAATATTTTTGCTCAAATTTATCATTACAAATACACAATTCAATTCTACACACTGCTCATTCTATTTTTTGCAGTAGTATGCTATTCTGACCTCAAAGTACGCACATCATCAGTAGGCCTACCTCGCTGTGACGCGTGGATCAAACTTTGCACGAAACTTTGCATTAGGATTCCTCATCCTCTCCTCCAGATGAACCAGTTCCTTGACTCCTTCTGTTATTCCTTCTCGGGAAGCTCTTCTGCTGCTTCTCCTCCTCCAAAACCAAGCTTGTTGTTTCTCGTCACACTTTTCCCTGTCAGTCTCTTGTTTCTTGAAGTTCACAACAGAGTTGATAAGAGAAAAACATCCATTTTTGGAGGGCTCGGGTAACACTTTGCCAGAACTACTTCCCATTATAAAGACCTCACAGGCTGAGAAGCATGGAAATAATCCATCCAGATGGTGTTAAAGAACTGACACTTGCCTAACTGAATAAAGTGTCACAGATCCTCCTTTTGGACACACAGGGCTGGTCGGGAGGATCATGCGCAGGGAACTGCAGCTGTAGTGCACTTGCACACGACCGGTGCATTTTCAGCACAGGTGTAATAACTCACACCTGAGTGACGGGTGTTTGATCCACGGGCTACTTCAGGGGCCTTTAACAACGCTATCATTGCCCTGTAACATAAAACAAAGGCAGCTTGATCACCTGTGGATGAAACCATACATACTTTTAAAAGTCACAGTAAATTTTGAAAATTATACACTTGGATGCATGAATCTATGACATAAAATCCATGAGATATTGATAAAAACTCTAAAAGAAACGTACCTCTGAATCATGTGGGCATCATTATCTTGTCACAGGAAACCATGATTATTAAAAGGGCTGATGTCAAGGCACAATTGTAAATATATATATATTTTTTTATATATATATTGCACATTGTCTTATACGCTGGAAAATATAATTAGTTTTGCTTTTTTTAACAAAAATATTTTGTTTTCAAACACTTAAGTCTCTAAAGTCATGTGACTCAAAAACAATAATAATAATAAAAAATACACACAAAACCTTGCACTGTTTTTGTTGCGTTGTATTGATTGTGGCATATTGTTTATTGACGTATAGTACTGTATATTGGTTATTATCGTATTGTTTCTTTAAAATTCTACTTAAATTGCATTTATTTAAATTAGATGTTTAGCTTGCACAAAGTTATATGCGATGGCACTGTAAGGATTGCTCCAATTTTGCTATACCTTTGTATAGTGACAATAAATAATCTTGAATCTTCATGGTCAGAAGGCTGTTTTTTTTTTTTTTTTTTTTTCATTAAATGATGCCTCTTAACCCTTTCATGCATGAATTATGATAACCTCAGTCAGGATTTTTTTCCTATGTGTTTGTATGTATTATGTATTGCTCTTAGGGCATGAAAAACAAGAATAGATTTTTATTTTATTTTTTTTACAAATTTTTCAAAGAGATCTTCAGATGTCCACTTGAGTGGACAGCATGCGGTTATGGTTTAAACTGAAGATATACTGTATTAAATATAAGACAATAATCAAACAGATAAAGTATGTGTATTTAACAAACTAATCAATACAATTATATCAAATCATGTGAAAACTATAAAATATATACAAAAAAATATAAATGCGAAATATTGCAAAGGCTTCATACCACTTAATACAAGTTGCACATCGTGTAAGGTACAACTGTGGAAACCACTCAGATGCTCCCTCCAGTGCACCAGAGTATGGATATTTACCCTTATTAGCTGATAATTCTGATTATGTTCAAGATGGACATGCACATTTCTATCATAGCCCTCCTCTGAGAAAACCTAGCGATACGTTTTTTCAATCTCATCTGAAATGATCAGTGTTGGAGGTAAGGCATTACAAGTAACATGCATAACGCATTCAGATTACTTTTTTGATGTTACAAGTAAAGTAATGTGTTACAAGTAACATGCATTACCTAATCAGATTACTTTTTGATCCAACAAGTAATTAACTACAGGTAATGTGCATTACCTAATCAGATTACTTTTTGATGTAACGAGTAAAGAAACGCATTACAAGTAACATGCATTATGTAATCAGATTACTTTTTGACGTTATGAGTAAATAAATGCATTACAATAACGCACATTACATAATCAGATTACTTTTTGATGTTATGAGTAAAGAAACGCATTACAAGTAACATGCATTACGTAATCAGATTACTTTTTGATGTTATGAGTAAGGAAACGCATTACAAATAACATGCATTACGTAATCAGATTACTTTTTGATGTTATGAGTAAAAAAACGCATTACAATAACGTGCATTACGAAATCAGATTACTTTTTGATGTATGAGTAAGGAAACGCATTACAAATAACATGCATTACGTAATCAGATTAATTTTTGATGTTATGAGTAAAGAAACGCATTACAAATAACATGCATTACTTAATCAGATTACTTTTTGATGTTATGAGTAAAGAAACGCATTACAAGTAACATGCATTACGTAATCAGATTACTTTTTGATGTTATGAGTAAAAAAACGAATTACAATAACGTGCATTACGAAATCAGATTACTTTTTGATGTTATGAGTAAGGAAACGCATTACAAGTAACATGCATTACGTAATCAGATTACTTTTTGATGTTATGAGTAAAGAAACGCATTACAAATAACATGCATTACGTAATCAGATTACTTTTTGATGTTATGAGTAAAAAAACGCATTACAATAACGTGCATTACGAAATCAGATTACGTTTTGTTGTTATGAGTAAGGAAACGCATTACAAATAACATGCATTACGTAATCAGATTACTTTTTGATGTTATGAGTAAAGAAACGCATTACAAATAACATGCATTACGTAATCAGATTACTTTTTGATGTTATGAGTAAAGAAACGCATTACAAGTAACATGCATTACGTAATCAGATTACTTTTTGATCTAACAAGTAAAGTAATGCATTACAAGTGTCATACATTTTGTAATCACATGACTTTTTTGATGTCAATGAAAATTACATTCTAATAATACAAATACATTTATTTACAGTAAAAAAAGTAAGATTAAGTTTTTAAGTTTTAAGTTTCAAAAACAATATTCACATTATAATTATGAATTGTAGCTGAAATATAGCAATTGATGCATGACGTCCACTACAGTGGACATGTGATTAATCAGAGTTTTCTCTCAATCTAAAATCAAAACTTGGAAAATTTTACTGTGATATGACTCATTAGATATTGCTTGATGCTGCAATATTTTTTTTACCTACAAGAGTCTCCTAGGATAGAAGGAATGGGTGGATATTTCGGAGCAACTTGGCATGTCTGACTGACCCTTGGCCATCTTTCTTTGGAGGTGGGAAAACTCAAAACACAACGGCTTGCCACTTGGTTGCAATTTATAGGATGATGCACCAGGGTCCAATGAAGAGGCTGATGTGCAACTTTGCCATAAAAACCCGTGCAAATTCAAGAAAATGCTTTTTTAATAGCTGTCCACTGTAGTGACCACTATGCGTGAAAGGGTTAATTGTCTGTAAAAAAAAAAAAAAAGGCAACGTTTGCTGAAAATGCTCATTAAGATAGGAAGGGAGATATATGGGAAGGGGACATTAATATAAATGCAATATAGCAAACTATAATCATAGACAAATATCCACCTATTATAGCTCATGTCCAGTTTAACCGTATTTTTTCCAATTATCATTAAAATTGAAATGACAGTTGACCAAAGACTGAACAATTCCCAGTTCGCACTTCTTACCGATCCATAGGAAGGTAAAATCCCGAAAGACTGATCAGAGCAGATGTGACAGTTCTGTAAATTTCAGACTAAAATTGTGAAGGACTGGACATTCCCTTTCTTAATTTTCATTTCTGGAGTTCATGACTCCGACGAGCTGTAATACAGCTCAGTTTTAATCATAAAAGGTACAAGGACGTTTTCCATCACATTTTAGTGTCCTGTAAATGAAGCTGAATAGAATGAGCTCATTTAAAAGAATCTTTCCATGAAATTAAGCCACTGTTAAGCCTGATGATTCTGCGGCACATTGAGTCAAACCGTCTGGCTCTTTATTGGACATAATGAAAACACATCTGATATTTGGTGCTGACACTATCAAATCATATTAATTTAATAAATGCACCTTCAGTACACGAGTCTGACTAATCAAGCCTCAGTGTAATTTCCAATGCCTCCACTAGAGTGCAATATTGAGTTTTTTATGTTTATCAAAGTTGATTGAAATAAATGTATGAAGAGCATAATTAACTTGTTTTGACTGCTGCGATCATCCATCGTAATCCCCAGATAATCCAAGCCTAATCCATTGCCTAATCTGAAACCTTAATTGCCATGGAAACGTCACAATACCGAGGAGCCCAGCAATTATGGGCAGATTTACACTCGTATATGAAGTGCTTGTTGTGTTTTGCCTATGATGTCACTTATCAGGCAGCATGATAAATGCAGTCGACACACATGACAAAGAGAATAAGCAGACCCATTTATAATCCTTCAGATGGAGTTGGCAAGAGAAACTTGAATTACTAACCTTTGTCTCGTACAAGAGAACTTATTATTGATAAACAGGAAATGAGCAGGATCCTGTTTTATGAAACTCACCACGTGATGTGGGCATGTGAACTGCTAGTTTACAATCAATGCAAGTAGTCAAACAATCTTTAGACTGAATGCTCAAACTGACCCTCACAAAAAAGAAGTTTATTCAAGTGTGATATCACTAGAAATAAGCTATAGCTATTACTTAAAGGTATAGCGGAGGATCTTTCCTAATTTTAGATAAGACCCGCCCTCTCCACTTTTTGAAAAGTTTGATTGATTCACCAGAATGATTGACAATTAGGAGGACCAATAATATAGGTGATCCACCCGGAAGTAAAAAATCCTACCTTTAAACTAGAAATAAGAAAATATACTTTCAGTCAACTTTTTATGCACTTCTCAGAAATAGCTATACTTGAAATCACGCTTAAATACTTGACTTATACTGACAGAAAACTTTGTGTAGTCTACTGGCAGCCTAGTGTACAAATAAAGTTTTAAAGTTTACTTTTTAAAGTTTGAATACACTTTACTTCAAACTTAAAGTAGCCTACTGTTATTTTAAGTACAAAAAATGTATTCACCTAGTGAACTTAAAAGCAATATAAAACTACTAAAGAAGTAGTTTACGCAGAGTAGGCTACCTCAGTTTACTTTCATAAACTAAAAAAATGTGCTACAAGTATTTAACTAGTAAACTATCATAAGTTCACTTGTGGTATATTTTGCAGTGCAAATGAAAAATGTAGTTGTAAACTAGTTGTTTACTCAAAGTTTACTACTGTTATACTTTAAGTATACTTTATACCCTAAAAAGTGGGCCACATTAGTCCCAAGTACTGAAATAGTACACTTACAAGAATACTATTATTAGTATACTTACTACATAAAGTATACTTACAAATATCCTTGAAATTTACTTAAGTATACTTAATAAAATTAACTTGAAGTATTCTTATTTTTTTAAGAAGATACACCTTTGACACAATTTCATCTTGAAAAATAACACTTGAGACTGAACTCTGAATATATTCTGAATATAGAAGCTTATTACTTATTGTGTATAGTGCATGCTACAGAGGGGAAATATACATATACACTGTATACTGCGTACTGTTTTTTACATTTTAAATGGTAAGTGAAAGAGTAGGTTTTATTCTATCATAAAAGTTAAAAAGTATCCTAGTGTCTAACGACTTTGCATGTGGCATCCAATTATTATACTAAAAATAGATATGGCTATTTTGCACTTTTAATTAAATATTGTGTTAAAATGCAAAACTCTTGGCAGTCTGATTAAATGATGAGTCAGAAAAGACATGCTACTCTAATTACTCATTCAACACTGTAAATTGAAGGTCAATTATATATAACATTTTATATTGATGTATTATTCTCTTTTATTCTTATTTGTGGTTATGACATTTTAAATATTTTTTTTTTCTTTTCTTATGGTTACAATTATTTTATGAAAGCACCATTGTGTATGTAATGTGCTACAGTATATGCCTTGCCTTGCCTATATATGCACGTTTAGCAAAATGTTGCAGGTCATTCTGGTTTTATTTGTGCACAGTATGCATATAGTGGACCTATATTAGTATTTCTATTCTGAACATAGCCAATGTGATTTAGCCAATCTGAAACATAGTCCAGTTAATCAGAGAACTAGCCAATTAGAAATGCTTTAGCCATTCATCATTTTGAATGTTCCAGTTTTGCTGATATCGTGTTGGACATGTCTGTGGAGGGAAGGGATTTAGGGAGATTTTGTATGATGGAAATTGGCCAAATCACGTACAGCACCTTTAATACTTCTGGCACACACGAACAAACACATGGACCTGAATTCTACTGAAAATAAAGTTAAATCACTGTTCAGATGTTGCTCTCTCTCAGGCTGTTGTGCTCTATTGAACTGATTATTGCACTGCCCACTGTAAATAAACCACACGGTGTGAGTGTGAGTGTGTGTGTGAGTGTGTGTGTGTGTGTGTGTGTGTGTGTGTGTGTGTGTGTGTGTGTGTGTGTGTGTGTGTGTGTGTGTGTGTGTGTGTGTGTGTTTTTATTGCCTCCACTATTAGAGTTTACACTCCTCCAGTGCAGCAACACCAAAATGTGATCCCAGCTACTGGAGTTCTCCTGTACTTATGAGTAGAAATGTAATGAAACATGTCTCTGTGACTAATAACAATCTTCACATACATTAAATGTTTTCCCAATGAATCCGAATATGATAGACCTTCGCTCTTAATACAGACTAACATTTTGTCTATACCTCTCACAATGCTATCATGTGGCTTCAGAAGACTTGCATGAAAGTTGTATGAACTCATTTTAAAATACATTAGGACTTTTATGTTGCTTTTTAAAGCTTGTAAACTAAAGACAGCTGTTAAATGTGAAATATATGTGAAGATTCTTCGAAATTCACCTTGATTCGTGAAAAAACTGAACAGCATATGGGTTTAAAATGACATGAGGGTGAGTAAATATTGACGGTAAAATACACACAAAGTTTGGGGTTGGTAAGATTTTTTTAATGTTAATAAAGTCTTTTATGCTCACCAAGGGCAAGGCTGCATTTATTTGATCAAAAATACATAGAAAACAGTATTATTGTGAAAAATTATTACAATTACATTTTGAAATTGAATTAATTTCTGTGATTCAATTACTCCAGTCTTCAGTGTCACATGATCCTTCAGAAATGACTTAAATATGCTGATTTGCTTGCTCAAGAAACAATTCTTATTATCAGTGTTGGAAAAAGGTTTGTGCTGCCTAGTATACCCTAGTGAAAAACCTATACCAAAATGTATTTAAAATACCTTTATTTCATACTAAGTATACTACAAATTCATTAACATATTTACTTATTGCTTCAGACTTACTGATAGGACTACACGCCTGCGCACATACATATTCAAACGTGCATACCTAGACTAAACATGTAATACGCATGTGCACGTCCTCAGTGTTTTCACAGATTCGCGTTTTTGAAGTTTACGCGGAGATGATAACGTTTTAAAAAAAAATTGGAACCTATTTCAAGTTTTGCGTTCTCGAGCCACTGTTGTTGTGCAAATGAACAGTTTTCTGTTAGAACGGTGTCGGGTTAGCGTCCCCTAAGTAAATAACTAATGATCTTTGTAACGGAAGTGAATATATCAAAACTAACTTTGGCTGGACAATAACTTTATTCTAGAGCTGATGTAAAGCCAAAACAATCTCTGTTACTGTAATTTCCTATTATCACCGTAAAGCCGCTTTGAAACAATCTATATTGTTAAAAGCGCTATATAAATGAAGGTGACTTGACTTACTGATAGAAAAATCATAATTAAACTTTATTTGGAGTATTTTCTTTTTCTTGCACATTGCACATTTCTTAAAATTAAGCCTAAAATGTGTTTTAACATCTATTAGTAAGGATAGTATGATTTCTGTATAATATCAGTCTTTACATGCAAGATATTTATAGCCTACCATATATATTTGCAATTGTTCCACTTTAGCATATAAAATATGCTTAAAATATAAGCAATAAAATATGCTTAAGTATATCCTTAGTTGGACCTCAGCACTATTTCTGGATAACTAAAGTGCATTAATTACAAAATTAGTTGTTCCAATTTATCAGACTTTACGCATAACAATTTAGTATACTAACAGTACAGTTGCAGGGTATTTATATTAAGTACGTAATTTGTAAATGTATTAGTGTACTTAGCATACAATACATGT
Source organism: Scardinius erythrophthalmus (assembly GCF_964197995.2). Classification (NCBI taxonomy): domain Eukaryota; kingdom Metazoa; phylum Chordata; class Actinopteri; order Cypriniformes; family Leuciscidae; genus Scardinius; species Scardinius erythrophthalmus. Next base: position 5,775,361 of record NC_138238.1, read on the forward strand.
ATTTCAAATATATGTTGGTATATATGAAGAGTTCAGATGCAAAAGTCTCTAAGTGCCATCTGAAATTTTCTTCTAGAATGATCATTTTTATCAAGCTCGTATATTTAAGTTCAGTAATTTCACTTAAATGACAAATAATAGGTCATTTTCAATACCATTTAAGTGAAATTACTGAATTTAAACATACAAGCTTGATAAAAATGATAATTTTAGAAGAATATTTCAGATGGTACTTAGAGGCTTTTGCATCTGAACTCTTCATAGATATATATATATATATAGACACATCACTAACCCCAAACATTTGAAAAGTTGTATATGGTTGTATAAGGACTAAAATGTTGATATCTGAAGGAACATGACTAAATTCTTCAGATGAGACATGCTTTTTGTATTTTATGGACTCTTTAAAAAAGTGATATTGACTCAAGGTGCTGTCGTAAATATAATCATCCATTTGCTTTTAATGAACACTTCAAACTATGATGTGCTCTGGGTCTTACATTATAGCAAGACTTGTAATTGAAGAATTGATTGCCGGCACCGTAGTTCGTTAGACATCAGTGGGGGAAAAAAGGACTTATTTACCTTTCAGGTCTTTGAGAACTGGACGAAATCAATCACTCGTTCCACCCACTCTCCTATTCCTTGCATCCATTTGCCTAGTTTGCTTTCTTTCTGCAAAGATCTGGTGAGGCTGTTTTTTTTTTCTCTCCCTGGTCATCCTGCTGAGCTGCTTCTGCAATGAGGAGCTTGGATGTGGCCCTGCGGCGTGAAAACTAAACTAATCAGAGTGAGGAGTGGGACCGGCACTGGCTCTGTCTACTGCGGCAGAGACTCCTTCGTCACAGCAATGGCCTGTTTCTCTCGGGAGACCCTGATGAATACTCTCATTTTCCTGTGGACAGTCTGTTGGAGGAACAGGAGCGAGGGGAGGTGGGGTTGGAGGAGGTCAGCCGACAAATAGCCCATGATGCCTTGATTGAGCAAATCATGAACATCGCACCAGTCGGTAAAAACTTGATTAAAGTGACTGATTGCAGCGCCCGTGTCCCTTGCTTTATGAAGCCAAGGAGATGTGCAGCTCTCCAATGTGCAATTAATGGACGTGTCTGCTAATTGGTTTCTGCTGGTGTTGGCCTCGGGAAGACCAGCAGGAGGGGTGGAGGCACACGACTATCAGATGAAAGGCATGTACAACAAGCAGATAACAAGGAAAAGGCATCCATTCGATTCTGGATCACGTTGTGTTGTGGCGGTTCTGGTTGTATTTCAAGACGGAGCTTTTGCATAGGACATGCAGCGACACAGACATCAAACAAAAGTGAACAGACATTTGCATAAAAGTAGATTTGTATTACCAGGAACATAGGGTGCAAATTACAGGGAGATAGTACAAAGTGTAACCTTCAAAAGTTGATTGTTTAACTTTTACTTTTATTCTGAAAGGATACTTTAAATTGGTCGAAAGTTACAATAATGGCATTTATAATATGACAAAAGATTTGTATTTCAAGGAAATGCTGTTGAAATTCTATTCATCAAAGAATCCGGAAAACATTTTCCAAATATTAAGCAGCGCAATATTTGTTTCTTGAGCAGCAAATCAGCATATTAGAATGATTTCTGAAGGATCATGTGACATGTCAATTCAGCTTTGCCATCAAAGGAATAAATTAAATTTAAACTGTAATAATATTTCACAATTCACAATTACTTGATCAATTAAATGCAGCCTTGATGAGCATAAGAGACTTCTTTCAAAAATATAAAAAAATGTACAGTAGTGTATATTTATATGAGATAGACAGACAGACAGACAGTCAGATAGATGGATAGATAGATAGATAGATAGATAGATAGATAGATAGATAGATAGATAGATAGATAGATAGATAGATAGATAGATAGATAGATAGATAGATAGATAGATAGATAGATAGATAGATAGATAGATAGATAGATAGATAGATAGATAGATCATCTGCAGTACAAGTCTCCATGTTAGTGGAGAGGACATAAGGAAAGTAATGATTCAGAGACATTTGATATCTGAAGAAGGTCTCTTGGTGACAGTGAGGGGGAACATTACCTCGAAGTGGCCGGCCAAGGCCATAACAAGAGTACATATTGCTACCATACATCTTGGTGATAAACCGGAGCGCTTCAAAGGGGTTAAAATCACTCCTCGCTGAGATGTTGCATGTTGTGACAAACAAGGAGTGTTTTTAATGCATTTCTTTCAATAGCCTTGACAGGCCGTGACAGATTAAACCATAACATTTGAACTACAGCAACGGTAAAACGGCATTCCAATACTATTTCTCCTACTATATTTCATTCACAGTGAAAGAAAGTTTACTCAAAGGGGTAAAATTAGTCTGTAGGGAACCATTCAATTAAACACAAGAGATATGCCACTTATAGAGGAGCTTTCAGAAATCTAATATCCGTTCGGCACATCCATCAAGCCGCAGGGCAAACTTATTTAAGCGCAGACCCGTCCAGAGCGTAAAAAGTCTCATGCATTGAAAAGAAGCAAATTTAATTTGAAAACGGGGTTGTCAAATTACTTCAATTATACTGCACCCTGAATTTCCATCACATGGACTGCACTGAATGGATTACGTCTTCTAATTACTGAGGCGCTTTTCAAGGGGAATGATTTCTGTCACTTTGATGTGGTTAAACTTCTTTTTCTCCTGCTTAAGTGCACTGGTTGCTACTGTGAGGCACTTAGCGAGAAAGATCATCAAACATTTGCACCTTATTTAACAAACTTGTTTGAGGGACTTCATTCCGCTGCTTTCAATATCGTGGAACGGAAACGGTTGGGCAAGACGAATGCAACTGTGTCGAAACATGAACTGAATTTATAATCAGCTGGTTTTAAAGCAACAAACACAAGATGAGGCTCAAGGAATATTTCCCCGGATTTGTTTTCCACCAAAACTTTCAAATCTCACATCCGCATTTGTGTTCAGATTCAAAAATGGCACTTTGAACGGCACTTCAGGCAGTGAATAACGACTTATTTCAGTCTGTTATGGTGTGATCCTATAGTTTAAAAAGTGATCTTGAAAATGGATGTGCTGCTCAATTCCATATTTCTCTCTTTTCTTCACTTTCTTCACCAAAGACAAGAAGCTTTTTAGCGCTAGTGCAATCTAATAAAGAGCAAAGTAAGCACATTAACTGTGCAATTGATGCTTTGTCTCAACATTTCATCATTTTTATGCTGCCACTGAGAAGTTTGGGGTCAATAAGATTGGTTTTAGAAAGAAATTCATATTTTTACTACGCAACGAAGCTAAACTGATCAAAAGTGACAGTAAAGACATTTATAAAGATTGCTATTTCAAATAAATGCTGTTCTTTTGCATTTTCCGTTAAGCAAAGAATCCTAGAAAAAAAAAAAAAAAAAATATCACGGTTTCCACAGAAATATTAAGCACTTTCCAACACTGATAATAAGAAATGTTTATTGAGCAAATCATCATTAGAATGATTTCTGAAGGATCATGTGACACTGAAGACTGAGTTATGATGCTGAAAATTCAGCTTTGCATCACAGGAATAAATGACATTTTCAAATAGAAAACAGTTTTTTTAAATAGTAAAAATATTTATTGTTACTGTTTTACTATATCAATTATCAAATAAATGCAGGCTTGGTGTAGCCTGGCTAACGTCAGACCAAGTCTCATTTGAGACTTGGTCTGGGAACCACGTGTTCATTTTCTCGTATTTGAGGCGTGGTTTACGAATGCCCAGAGCCGTTTATTGGGCGCTATGAATGTCTATCAAATGCGCCTGTATGTAGCTCATAGCCAATCGCTTCAGTTATACCAGATGATGTATGTAGAGTGACAGAAATTCGACGAGGAAAAAGACGATGGGTCAAAGATTTATTTCTACACGATGGCGTTTAGCGGATATTACCGTTTGTGCAAGATAAACATGAGGGTAGAAGGTAACGTCGAGTCTGATGCCATGTTGGATCCATAGATATTAACAAACTGCTTCGGTGTCGTCATCATCTTGCTGCTCCCTCCCCGTTCTGTGATTGGTTCCCTTTTTCAGGGGAAAATTTGGTCCATGGTGTCCAGACTGCCTAGCAGCGTGAATAAAATCAAGGCAGTATGGGGAATCCCAGGCTAGGCTTGGTGAGCATCTTTATTAAATAACATTAAAAAAAGCTGACGCTTCTTTCAAAAACATAAAAAATATCTTATCAACCCCAAACTGTTGAATGGTACTGTACATTAGGAGTTTCAGTATAGCTTTAACGACAAGATAAAATGCATAAAAAGTAAATGGTACTGTCAACCTTCACAATTACAGCTTATTATGACCAATACCGATTATCTTCCATACTTCATATTCATATTATACTTCATAAAAAAAGGTACAAAATCTGTCTCTCTCTGGGGTCGTACCCTTTCAAAAGGTGCTAAAATGTACCTGTTTAGGTACTAATATCTACTTTTATGCCTTTATTTTGTGTAGCTGTTTAAATTTTGTTCAGAATTTCTCATTTTGTGTTGATATACTGTAATATCATGTACACATTTGGAATGGCATGAGGGTGAGACATAATGACAGGCTCTTCATTTTTGGGCGAAATATCCCTTTAAGAGGAGAAAAACACACACACACACACACACACACACACACACACACACACACACACACACACACACACACACACACACACAGCGTATCATGGCTGTATATTAGAATAACATATTGCTACAACATCCATTGAAAAAGCTGATATCTCAGCAGAGAGCATCTTATCACAAGAGCACAGTCCCTCTACATTACATCTCATTGATTTATCTACATCTCCACTTCCCACATGTCACATTTATTTACACACTTTAACAAGACGGGAGGATCTTGGTGTAAACTCAAGACCTGCAGTTATTCTGTTATGGCCCAAAGTGCACCAAGGTCCTTATCCACATTCACTACCCCAGTAACCCCAACAAGTAAACATTCCTGGGCAAAAGGAGGCTAGAGGTGACCTTTACACCATCTTCACTATGATTTTCACTAGGATAGATACACTGTAAAAAATTTACTGTAGAATTTACAGTAACTTACTGGCAACTTTGGTTGCCAGTAAGACTGTAAAATTTACAAGAGTCCTGTAAATCATTACCTACAATTGTACTGTAAAATTTACAAGAGTCCTGTAAATCATTAACTACAATTGTACTGTAAAATTTACAGTAACTTACTGGCAACTTTGGTTGCCAGTAAGACTGTAAAATTTACAAGAGCACTGTAAATCATTAACTACAATTGTACCGTAAAAAACACAGCACACTGCCTTATATATGCTGTAAAATTGTTTTTACAGCTGTAACTAAAATTACAGTCGAAATAATGTTTGTGAATGCAAGTGAAATTACAAGAGCAACAATGAACTTACATGTACTGCTATACATTTTACAGTAAATTAGAGCATTTGCTGTGGAATTCAATTCACTAACTACATTTGAGATTTTTCACTGCTTTGTGTGTACGTTTGCTGTAAGTTTCAGCCTTTGTCAAATAAAACTCACAATAACAGGTTTTCATTAATATAACAAATTTATTGTGCAATAATGGCTATTTAACATAAGCACCAGATTCCAAAATATATTGGGAGAAACAAAAATGGAGATTAAATGAAAGGCTTTAGCCTTGGAAAGAACCACTGAGAACAGCGGCACTTAAAGGATTATTTCACCTCAAAATGAAAATTTCCTGATAATTTACTCATCCCAATGCCATTCAAGATGTTCATGTCTTTCTTTCTTCAGTGGAAAATAAATAACGTTTTTTGAGGAAAACATTTCAGGATTTGTATCCACACAATGGATTTCAATCGCAACCAACATGTTGAAGTCCAAATCAATGCAGTTTCAAAGGGCTTTGAAGTGCTTCAAACGGCTCTGCACGATCCCAGCTGAGGAATAGGGTCTTGTATAGCGAAACTGTTGGTCATTAAAAAAATAATATATACTTTTTAACCACAAATGCACATCTTGTACCATCTCCGAGATGCGCTACGTATTACTTCATCACATTGGAAAGGTCACGAAAAAACTAAAACAAAAATGTCGGACGATTTTGAAGTTGGAGGAGAAAATTAGATACATTTTTCGCCCTTCCCTACCTTTTTGAACCGGAATACACAGACAAATAACTTAGACCGATGACGTGACCCGTGACCTTTCCAACGTGATGACGTAATGCATGGCGCGTAGCAGACCAGCACAAGACGAACAATTGTGGTTAAAAAGTATATACATTTTTATTTTATTTAGAAAATTACAGATCGTTTCGCTAGATAAAACCCCATTTCTCAGCTGGGATCGTGCAGAGCCGTTTGAAGCACTTCAAAGCCCTTTGAAACTGCATTGATTTGGACTTCAACATATTGGTTGCGATTGAAATCCATTGTGTGGATACAAATCCTGAAATGGTTTCCTCAAAAAACTTTATTTTCCACTGAAGAAAGAAAGACATGAACATCTTGAATGGCATTGGGATGAGTAAATTATCAGGAAATTTTCATTTTGAGGTGAACTAATCCTTTAAGTATCAACTATACAAGGCACACATCCCTAAAGTGTGACTGAACTTCAGTCATAAACAAAAGAAATGGTTTGAACTGTGCCTACCTTTAATTTGCCAAATCCATAAAAAAAGGCAAGAATGTATTGAACATCAATCATGAACTTGGAAATCAGGTCAGAGTCTCTTGTATCAATTCCATTGGAATACTTTTGTTTAAATGGCAAGCCATTCAAAGTCCATAGTTTCCGTAACAGTGTGCATACATATGGGTTCATTTCATGCATTTTCTTGTTTCCAGCAGCAACTTTTGATCCAGTTTCCAGGTTAATGCCCACAAGTCCTCTGTGGAAAAAAAAAACACACAACATCCAATTATCAAAAAAACAGTATACACTTAAACAATAAAATACAAAATTTGTCAGACAACTCATAAATTACATTTAATTTCAATTAATGAAGAGTTAGGGTCATATTTAATTTTATCCAAAATTTTAATATAAAAATATTTAGCCTTCCATGTTTGCAATAAACAAAATGTACAGATTATATCATTATTATACAGATTTAATTTTAGTAATTTTAGATTTAGTTATTCATGAAAATAATTCTCTATTCAGTGTGTGGTTAGCAAATTTTTTTTTTGTTCATTTGAAAACTTTTCCATAAAATATCTAATCCTGATAAACTATCCTAAATTGAAAACCTAAAAAAAAAAAAAGTCAAGAAAATTTGAAAGTCCACAATAAATATAGAGTAAGATTTTATGCTCTGAAATACCTCTGAATAAATTCCAGCGTGCATGCAGCGTCATCCTGATAAGCAAGATTTAAGTTGTAATAGGTCGCAAACAACGCTGCCAGGCCCTCAACAAATGACTCTGAAAATGGGCCCAGGACAACTTCCCTTTCGACTGACATCCACTTGCTTGGGGTCATGGATTCACCTATAAAAAATAAAAATAAAATACGGCAGAGCATAGATTAATAAGTGTTGTAAAAGTATGGTTCATGGGTAGCTCATGATAAAGGGATAGTCTGAAAAGAATGAAATGAAGTGAAAATTACCATGATTTACTCACGCTATCATAGGAGTAAATTACTTTCTTCTTTCAGACAATTGCAATCGGAGTTATATTAAAAAAATGTCCTAGCTCTTCCAAGCTTTATAATGGTAGTGAATGACGGCCAAGATTTTGAAGCCCAAAAAGTGCATCCATCGATCATAAAAGTACTCCACATGACTCAGGCCTTCTGAAGTGAAGCGATGCATTTGTTTAAGAAAAATATCCATATTTAAAACCATTTAAATTAAAATATCTAGCTTTCAGCATATTTATGGCGAAAGAGTGAACTCTGACCTGACGCAACGAAGAACACGTAAGTGCAGAGGATAGAGCAAAAAAAAAAAGACTCGAATTAGAAGTCTAAAACAATAATTTTTAAAGACAAATTTCTGAGGATTTCGAATCGATATAAGAGAAGACCTTAAGTTTGTTACACAGCCCTATTTGTTTGAACCACGAGAGGCGTTAAAGCTTACACTATACATCATGTCAGGAGTTACTTTCTTTTGGCATAAGTCGACTTTTGTTTAACAATGTATATTTTACTTACACAAACACATTGCTTCGCTTCAGAGGGCCTTTATTTACCCCCTGGAGTTACTTTTTCCTGGATTACTTTTATGATGGATGATGCACTTTTTAGAGCTTTAAAATCTCATCCTCCATTCACTGCCATTATAAAGCTTGGAAGAGCCAGGACATTCTTTAAAATAACTGATTGCATTTGTCTGAAAGAGAAAAGTCATATACACCTAGGATGGCTTGTGGGTGAGTAAATCATGATGTAATTTTTTATTTTTAGATAAAGACACTATAAACTATGGATTTACAATGAAGATTAATGTTACTAATAAGGATTTTTGTTACTAATGAGAGAGAATGGTTCAGAGATAAAAAAAAAAAAACAGGGCACAGAGAGAGCTAACTATGGAAGGAATATAGGAATGAGAATAGAATTGTGAAATAGAATACAGGAACAGAGGAGGCAAAATTGTATTTTTAAAATGGCCATTAAAGTGAGAAGAAAAAAAACAGTACAGGACAAACAGTTATCCATTTAAAAGCTAGAGAGCAAAGAAAAGTTTATATGATGGAGACACAGACACAAAGTAAAGCAAAAAACCTTGGATGATCAGTGCGGGTGAATCCGGTAATCCCTCTCTTTCCATGTCGGCTGAAGTTGCTGCTGCCTAAGAAAAACAAAAATTAATTTAGCATTTCAATGAAATCTTTAACACATTAAAAATCTAAATGTTATACTTACATCAGCTTCAATTATAAGGGATTCTGTTCTCTCTTTAAAATGGGCCATTAAGAGTTGCAAGATGCACAGGACCATAGAATTTCCCTCTTGATACTTCGACAGAACAGCACACACCACATTGTTTGTTGGCTTTTCTTGAAAAAATCTTAGAATCCTCTTTCCTTTCCCTTCAATGCTCTCCATGATTTTCAGTAAGCAATTGGAAATGTAAAAAGATCCCCTTCAGACAAAACAGGTAAGGCCATGAGTTCTTTAGTTCAGACAGTGGTGGAGGTGGCGCTGACGGTAATATGTGACCTCCATCAACTTGTGAAGTTCTCCTCTATCGGCTCCAGACATTCCTTCAGAAGAAATTTACTGAGAGAGACAAAATATGTGGGCAATCAGGTACACCACATCTTAATCCTGATTTATGCACATTTCTATGCAATTTCACATGCTGCACAAAACTCAGGATTGTACTGCTCTCATTATTACAAAAGTGACAGAACATGTTCAACTGCCCAAAAAAAAAAAAAAAAAACCCTTCACAAGCTAATAAATGCACAGCAATAAAGCATGTGCACAGCAAATACCAATGTCACGTTTACACTACTTTCTATTTAACAACTAAATTACAAATATGAATACCAAGCACCCTTACAAATAATATTAACATAAAAATAAAACAAAAAAATACTTAATTACACCATCTTAAATCGAACAAAAACGTGCTATTACATTAGCTAATGGCTTGGCAGTCAAGTTAAACACTATTTAGTTGCATAAAACCTACACAATTTAATTGCAATGTTTAAAAGCTTACATGTCTAACGTTACTACCAACAACAATGTAAAATCATTTTATACCGAACAGTTAACAAAAATGTAGCACTAATATAAAATGACAGCACGGCCACACTTTCACGGTGAAGAAAATATAACAGTTAACGTTAGCCAGCTAACTTAATCGTTCATCTGTGTCTGGACTCATCAAGCAAATTCAGTATCATAAAATTGGACAAATAATCTAGATTATCAATTTTGAAACGTCACAAAAAAAAATAAAAAAAATAATAGTTAATATATTGTGGATGTAACAGGATTTCACGTTTACACTACTAAAGCATGAATTACTAGCGTTACACACCTCGTCGTCTCACTCTCATTCGAGGTCCTCGTCCTCCTTCGGTAAACTTAGCGTGCATGAGGTGAGCGCGAAAATTGAGTGGTGATGATGATGCAGCGCGTGGAAAGAAGCGGGAAGGAAGTCGACCGGAAGTTGAAGTCGACCGGGTGCCGCCATCTTGTAGCAGAACTTCACTTGCGTTAGCAATCCCATTGACTTCCATTCATTTTGGCGTCACTTTGACAGCGAATAACTTTACATCTGAGGCGTTTGAAGACTCCATTTGTCCATTTTTTATTTCTAAAGAAACACGACAATGTATAAAATGCTCCATTATCTTGTAGCTTATGTTATGGCCCCGTAGAAGCAGTTTTTGTAAAAGTAGGCTAACGATTGCGTCATAACCACGCGACTCTCTGTCGCACACTAGAGAGATTACCGTATGGACGGGAGGAGAAGCTCGCGGGCAATCGGGGAGACGTGGAGGCAAAATGACAATATAATTAATCAGAATACTTAGCAAAAGTTTCTCCTGCTCCAAGCTCATGGACAGCTCCTAATCACACTCTCCGTCTCTGCAAGATTCGGAAGGGAATGATTCAGATTTCTCTTGGCACAGCTACTAGAAGACAGACGGGTTGCTCACGTGGTCCGTGTAACGCTTTGCTCGGTTTGAGTCTGCGCGTCAGGAAAGGAAGTGCTAAGAAATCGCTGAAAACGGGCTTCACTTGTCTCAATTGAGTTCCAATGGGGTCGCTGTGTCCATTTCTTTTACTGTCTATGGTGGAAAGTCCCAACGGTCCCCCAAGATGTCCACTGAAGATGACGATTGACGAAATGACATCACACGCACTGCGCTACGCCGATGTCGTTGTTTAATCATGGGAGTTTTTTTAAAAGCCAACAGTTTTAAAGTACTAGAGGTGTACGTTATATAATCAAATGTCAGAGTTTAAATGGTGTAAATAATTCGCTAAAAAAAGGCTGTATTTATTACAGTTGACTATTACTTTAGTGTTATTGACTTGTGAAGCAAAAACTTTTGCAACCGTTTTTTTTTCTTAAAACATAAATAAATAAAATAAATTACAGTGGTATATGCGTGATATCCAGTAGCATTTACTGCATACCGGTAAGCATGTTTCCACAAGTCATAGGAACATGCATGCTCCCACATGGCAAAATACAGTAATACTGTAAATTTTAAAATACAGTAGTCTATTGTAAATATTTACTGTAAAAACTACAGCAATTTTTAACAGTGTAGGATTTTCCCTTTACTTTGCATTGTGGCTGAATGTGTTACATGCACAACGCATGCTAACTTTAAATTTTTACATCATTTACTAACCCTATGTCGTTCATGTCGATATATATATCACAGCATTTTCATTTAATACTATTACTGTATCATAGTACAGCTAAGGATGTCTAACATACCTGGAGAAAACAATCTGTTAGCATTATCTACATTTCAATTGCAGATAAGTTTGAAAGTGTATGATCTGGACGCTGTCATGTTTGCTTCAATTGGCTTTTTTTTTTTTTTTTAAATCAATCCCATGAGTCATAAATGCCTGCAACTCCTTGGCAGCAGATAAAGGGAAAACACCAATCCATTTCACACTGTTAAGAGCTCTCTCTCTCAAAAAAAAAAAAATTCTTACCAGCCAAACCATAGTACTTTTTTATCCATTCAGGGGTGTGATTTATCGATTGGATACACTGGATATATCTTTTCATTCACTCTAGTTTCTGCTGACTACCTCTGCTGTTGTCTTGTTAGGTCTGCACCCTGAAGTGTCCAATGTGTGATTTATCCAAAGCTTGCTTTATCCCAACATCACTAATGTTGTGGTATGTGTTGTGGTATGTGTTGTGGTATGTGAGGATTCTCTCCCCAAACAGCACAGGGCTCTCTCCAGTCTTTAAACACTTGAGAAACCACTCTCTTATGAAAGCCACTAGATAAATGTAGGGGCCTCTTGTTAAGATGTAGGTTTTCTAGGTCAGAGAAGTGATGTGGTCTTGTTCAGCTAGCATCTTGAAACAAGCTGATGAAAAATAAAGGCAGGGGAAAAGAAGAAAAGCCTGTATTGCTTTCATTTCCAGCTCTCAGTATTAAATTCATATGCTCTGAGAGGTAGCTTTCTTGCCTGTCTTCTTGATTGCAGACTCTGCAGATTGCTGTCCATGGTGCTGAATCCCTGGGGCACAACACCGCCACTGTCCGTGGTGCTGAATTCAGCAGCACTGAGGTCTGTCAGTAATTCTTTTTTAGGATTTTGTGCCATTAATCCTGCAAAACAGAAAATACAACTTCAATTTTAGGGCTATCAATAAGCTTTTGGCTTTAATCAAATTATTAAAAAATAAAAAAATAAAAAAAAACTAACAAAAAGAAAACAACAGCATATGCATGTTGTCAGTTTATATCAATGGATCTTATATGACTCATGAGTGATATTTCATACAATTTGCAATTAATTAAATTAGTTCAATGTGCCACTTGGATTAAATAATAATAATAATAAATAAATAAATAAAATAACCAATTAAAAATAAATAAATAAATAAAACAAACAATACGAATAAAAATAAAAAAGTTAAATAATTCAATTAAATGCAATTCAATTTAAAAGAAAAAAAAGAAAAAAAAAAGAAAAAAAAGATTCAATTAGATAATTAAATTTAATGTCTAATTAGGGTGATGAAACAATTTCTTTTCACTTCAATTGTTTTTTATTTAAAGATAATCATTGTAATAATTGGCACTTTAATAATACTAATGATAATGCTACATGACATCCAGTTTGAGTTAGTAAAGAACTGATGTTGATGAAGGCATATTTGAGCCTTAAATGTTGAGGAACACAACTAGATTGAATAACACTTCACACTGTCTTCCTTTGATTCATTTAATTCAAATGCAATTAAATGATACTGCTGTTAATTTTTCACTGTCACCACAAACGTTTATTGGAGGATTCAATGACGAGAATAATGTAAATATTTGTAATGCAGACATAATGATCGCCAAGTTGTTCTTCTGCTTGTGTAATTATAATAAAAGTAGGCTAAGGAAGTTTTGACAGCAAAATAAGTTGTTGTGATTGATTGCATGTGATGTAATACAATTAAAAGAAATTAAGGATTTGCATTTTAATGACATTATTATCATCAGTTAGACGGATTCATTAGTCTTTATTAGTTTGGTATCAGCGCAGACAAGTGGAGTCAGCAGAGCATGAGAAATGTAATGACATGAAAACGCTTCAGTATAGCAACACACACACTCACACGCACACACACACACGCCTAAGCGGCATGTAGATATGCTGCGGGGTGTCAGTGAAAGCTGCAGAAACTAACTAGAGCTTTAAATGGAACTGTCATAACCTTAGATCATATCACACACGCACCATCATCAACATATCACATCACTTCATATCATATTGCCTTTTCTTGGCAGACATGGCAATGACAGCTAGCAGATGGGTCAGAGTTGTCATGACGACAGACAATCATGATCTCAGATAAGCATGTATGTGTGGAATGTATATGTTTTATGGCCAGCCTCACCTTTATTTTGTATTACAGAACAAACACACACACTTTTACTCTAGTTATTAGGTTTAATTATAAGCCTTTTTGGTATCTGAACAGGGTTAATTAATGGAGTAAAAGAAGCACCCTCATTTTCCACATTGATTATCATCAATTAATTTAGTGTACACACCAAGATAAGACAACTCTGTCTTTGACTCGTTAAGGGAATTAAAAAAATCCCACCATGAAATATTGCAAGTGAAATACCATTCCAAGTCTGAAGTCATGGGTTTGTGTGAGGAATGGACTGAAACTTGAGTGAACTTCTGTATATTCAAATGATGCAACAAGCAATAACCAATGACATTATTGATTGACCAATCAGCATTTCATGTGCCATATTTGAAAGTTTAAAGTTTTTTTGAGTGAAAAATGCATTGATTTCGGCCTATTAAAAGCTATGGCTTTATATATGTGCATGTCATATGTACTATTTTTCTGGTGCTTTTCTGGTGTGTTTTGATCTTTTTTTGAAGCTAAACAGCTTCAGTTGTTGTTGAATAGAGAAGAACACCTCTGAGGTTTTGTGAAACATCTCTTTTTGTGCAAATCTGTGTGAATATTTCCTTTCTAGGTTGAAAATAACATAAAAATAAAATAAAAAAAATTGTCAAAGAAAATCTCTTTATTTTCCAGGGCATGAAAGATGACATTGATCAAATGCATTCTCACAGTCTTTTCTTTATTGGTATGCATTGAAGGCTCACGCTTGACTGTGCACCAAAAAGTGCAATTTCTAATCTATCTGACAACTAGCATTTCAGCTGGCACATCACTCAGCAGCAACATCGTTTGCATCCTCCCCAGTGAATGCGCTTAATAGTGAGATGTCCCTCTCCTGCCTGGCCATTGATCATGTGGAAAACTCACATTCTCTCGGCTACAGCATATTAGGGTCGATGACAAGCAGAAAATGTTACAAATGAGCTCTTACGCATTTGTCAGGTAGTGTACCAGTCAGGATGTACAGGAAAGCATCTGTGCAGTGCTTTGTTTCTTGTAGTTTTCCTGTAAGTTTGCTTCTCTACCTCGCTGACTTCCTGGCACTTTCTCTGTTTCATGTTCGCTCCACCTTCTCTTTGATATGCCCTTCTCTTTGATTTCTCTCTCTAATCTGTCATGTGTAACATCTCTCTCACACATCTCTTTCTCATGCACACATTTTGCATACTCTTTTATGAGGACTGTGAATTTGGATATACTTCTTTTATCACAAACTGTTTTTTCGCCTTCTATATAGTAGGGAGTAGGGAGGTATGCCATTTCAGATGCAAGTATGCAATTTCAGATGCAGACTATTACTCACTCATAAACACATGAATTTGTTTCTTTACTGAATTAATCATTGTTTTTGTACAAATTGACTGAGTGAACGATTCAGTGATTCACATGAAGAATCATTTGTTTTTTTACTGAATGAATGCTTTTGAGCGATTTGTTTAAATGAATAATTTAATAACCCACTCATTAAGAAATGCTGAATTCGGAACCACATACTAGTGTACTACTCTTACTAACTTTACCATATCTTTCTATGACAGAAATAGTAAGAGTAGTATGCTAGTACAGATGAAACTCGAAAAATTTGAATATCGTGCAGAAGTTCATTTATTTCAGTAATTCAGCTTAAAAGGTGAAACTAATATATTATTACATGCAAAGTGAGATATTTCAAGCCTTTATTTGTTATAATGCTATTTGTTATAATGCTTGTTATTAAAGCTTATGAAATCCCCAAATTCAAAATCTCAGAAATTTTGAAACTGTTCACAAGCTGTAAGCCATAATCATCAAAATTATAACAAACAAAGGCTTGAAATATCTCACTTTGCATGTAATAGTCTATATAATATATTAGTTTCACCTTTTAAGTTGAATTACTAAAATAAATGAACTTTTGCACGATATTCAAATTTTTCGAGTTTCAGTGACAGTTATTGTCGCCACCTACAGGCGCATGGATATAACATGCAGAAAGAGTCACACCACCACTATACACAAACTGTCTGGAAGGTGCAAACACACACATCTTTACGGGTTGAACAGACTAGTGGACTTTAATGGTCTGCCATGATGCTTTAAGCTTGACTAGTCGCTGATCATTCATGGCCTATAGAGGGCGCAATAGGATAAGAAATCTTTGTAGTCCGCTTTTTCAGTTAAAATTACAAATAAATGCATACTCAGAGAGCGCTCCACAATATATGTTTGACTATACCATCTGGATGCTCAAAATTGATTGTGTGAATTCACAGCTTATTGTACAGGTAATTGTCAATCGCCGTTCTAAACTGCTGCTGCATTACGCACACACAGTGACACACACAGACAGTGGCGCGCATATCACGTGAAGATCGTGCGCAAACAGATTAATTCAGTAGCGCAGAAGTGTATTGTAAACTCTGTTCTGTGATTTATCAATAAAATAGCTTAGAAACTGAAAATTTTGCGTATAGTTCTTAGTTACTAAAACCAACAGCTTCTCTATTAGTAGAGAGAGGTCCCTCCCGCACTAATGCATTCATAAAAATGTAATCTTTACTGTGTTACTTTATCTATATCTGCTTTAGAACGAGCAGAAATCTGTGAGAAATATAATGACCTAAAGACAAAAGAACTGATAAAAACAAGCTGTTATATGCCATAGCTGTGCACAAGGCAACAAGCGTTCACGTCTCAGCTTGAGGTTCGGTTATCTGTTCATCAATGGCATCATCAGAGACTAGTCGACGTCGACTCTACTTTCATAAAATAAATGTCGACTTTAAAAAAATCTCGTCAAGAAAGTCGCTCAACCCCTAATATCTATATAGACATCTAAATATACACAGATACATACACATTGCAAGATACTAGTAGCTACCTACCACCCCCACAGTCTCCTCTGAAACCATCTGTGGAGAGATGCATCTCTAAACTCTCTCATATTTCACAGTGGGTGGAGGATGTGTCTGATTGAACTCAACCCATCCTCAGAGACGTATAGGGTGTAGAGAGAGCCCGAGTGAGGGAGGGGAGAACACGGATCATGATAAATAACGAGAAGAGGAAAGTGTGTGTTCCTCTTTTCATGCCCTGAGATGTGTCATTAAGATGGGGAGGGAGGGAGTTTGCTGAATTCACTGACAGTTTTGTGACAAATGACCCTTTGACTGATAAAAGACCGTTTCATGCAAGAATCTTGTTTGGCAGATTTAATTGAGAAAGAAGAATGCATGCAAAACCGTGACTTTTTTTTTTTTCATCCTGATTTACATTTGTCAGACACCTACAGGTTTCCCTTTCTGCAGGCAAAACACATTGATATCTGTCTAAGTTTGGCTCATTGCTCTCAATGTCTCTATACCAGACTCCCCACTCTCACAGATATAATAAACATCCCTCATTTGATCAGTGTCATTCAGCTGGTGTAATGCTGCTCCAACACATGCGCAGTGGCTTAGACTATACTAGCACCGTTTAAAATCTTCTTAGCATCAAATAGTTTTCTCTGACTTTATTATATGACTAATGGAAATCAATGACCTTAACCCAATAGTGCGTTTCACTGAGGTCAGAATAGGAGACAGGTGAACATAATCATTAAAGGCACACTGTGCAGTTTCCGTTTTTCTCAAACAGCGACCCCTACTTGTATTTAACGTTATTGTCGTAAATACCACTCACGCAGAGCCGTCTCTGCACTCTTCCGACCGAGCTTTCTTCGTTTTCTTCATCAACTCTGCCATGATTCATGTCTGAAATGCATGCTAGTGTATCCATAGAGGCTGCTTCATATGTTGTTGATGTATGTGACGTCGTGCCGTAAAGCAAGTCGTGATTCTCGCGAGATTTGTCGGGACACCACCTCTCAAACTTGCATTGCTGGTTTTGCCAGCGGCGTCACCAAAACACTAGCTGAAACTTCTCTGAAAACTAATTTCTGCAATTTCAAATTACATTTATTATTGAGTATGGTAACAATTTAGTTTAGGGTCCTGTTCTCACTATGAACTAGTTGCTTATTAGTATGCATATTACTAGGGAATTGGCTGTTTATTAGTACTTATAAAGCACATATTAATGTCTTATTCTGCATGACCATATTCTACATCCCGTAATCTTACACAATACCTAAACTTAACAACTACCTCACTAAATATTAATAAGCAGTTATTAGGAGTTTATTGAGGCAAAAATCATATTTAATAGATATTTAATAGTTATAGCTAATAGTGAGAATTAGAGCCTAATCTAAAGTGTGACCATACACACACACACACACACACACACGCGCACATATGTATGTGTGTGTGTGTGTTTTAAAAGAAATAAATATTTAATATAACAAATTATACATACAAGTATATCTAAAAACATTTTATATATAGTTTGTGTATTTTAAAATACAATAGCATCTCAAACGACCCAACATTGACCAAATAAAATGTTCTTTTCAGGCTTAAATCACCCAAAACAGATGTTTCTGATATTTCGAGAGGAAGTAGAAGATTGAATTGAACATGTAAAGATCTGATATGGCAACAAAGAGGGCATTGTGTATTCAATTATTACCCATATTTAATATATTGAGTGATACATTTATCCCGCTTTTCCTCTACCTCCATGTAGAATTGCTCTCTGGTGTTCACAAAAGTATTATGATGAAATTCAAACATTTGGTGCACCTAAGTTTATCTGTCCCTTAAGACATGACACGAGTAAACATATAAAATAGTGTGTGTCAGTTTTGCTCGTATCTCACCTGCACAGAAGGTCCAATCTTGCGTTTCTTTCCATCATAAACACCCGCTCTCTAATGTCAACAGTGGCAATGCTCTCTTCAAATGTACTATTAATTTCCCCTGGCGTATGGCAGGGATTAGTACAGAGATCTGTCTTCGGGGTCATTCAGAGAAACACATTAGGAGGATCTTTCCTATTGGCTTTTATCTCCTCACTGACCTGCTTTTAAACACGGCACTGCATCACTTACACTAGACTATTGGAGCCCAGCAGGAAATGGTTAAAGCTATATCAAGACACCAATCTTTGACATTTTGATGCTGGGAATCTACTATCTAGCCGCTGGGAGTGAATGTTCAGGGGTATGTGAAATGATCATAATTCCATGAGATTCTCAGGTCACAGATACAAAGTCAAACCGCGGTTGATTCCACCGGTCTGGCCTCAAAGTGAACTGAAACAGGTGCTGATTCTGGAAACTGCTATTTTATAGGTTGGTTTCTGATGAAAAGAAAAGCTTTCAAAACATATTCAAAAGTCTGGAGTTTATGGTTAAATACTTTATTCAAAAAGGATGCATTAATTTGGTCAAAAGTGACAGTGAAGACATTTATAATGTTACACAAGATATCTATTTCAAATAGGAGCTGTTCTTTTGGACTTTCTATTTATCAATGAATCTTGAAAAAAAAAATCCACAAAAATATTAATCAGCACCCATGTTTTTTAACACTGATAAGAACATTGTAATTCAATTTCACAATATTTCTGTATTTTTTATCAAATAAAACCCTGGTGAGCATAAGAGGCTTTTTTTTTTTCAAAAACATATAAAAACAATGCAACTGTAAAAGCTAATGCATCACTTGCCCTACCACAACCACAACAGTCAAGCGCTGGGAACGGGTCAATATTTCCATATCAATCGCTAGCTCCATTTTCCTGAATTTTGCAGTGGGATGACACAGGCTCTGATGGTAAACCACTGAACTACTTCACACTTGTAACGCAGTGAAGCTGCCCTGATATGCTTCTCTCCATTCTAATATGAAACAACAGAGACAACGTTCAGAGACCGTCTGACAGCAAAAGATCTAGTATGATATTATGAAGGATTAAAAACCTCATATCATGTCCGTAAAACCAGAAGTTCTTGTCAAATGAGTGTACTCATTAAAAATTCAGATTCTGCATATTACAGCACACAGTGGGATTCAACATGAAGAATGTGAGATAAGTTATTGCATAATGTTTAATGCAGAAAGCAGTTACAACACACTACAACGAACAGGACCGCAGTCTAACACGAATGAATACTTAATTGTGATGTATTTAACACAGACCTAATAGTGTTAGCTCTCTGGAGATAATTATATTGCATTAACAAGCCTCTGACATACTGCGGTGGAAACAACATCACATTAAAATCTTATAAGGCATAATGCTTTTGTAAATAAACCATGTATAATCCTAGCTAACAGTGAACGTTCTCAGAACTTTATCTAACGTTTCTGGTAAGGTTCCCTCAGAGTTATGAGCAAACATTATTCCAGTAACAGAGTGTTTGTTCAAAGTTATTTGGTCTTTAATAATGTTCTCAAACATTATCTATACACAGTTTATGGAACTATTTTTTTCTGAAATGTTTTATTTGGATGTTTATCTCACATTTTCTACTTGCTTCAGAATGTTAGAAAACATTCAGGGCCCTATCTTGCACCCAGCGCAATTGACTTTGTACACCGACGCATGTGTCATTCCTATTTTTCACCCGCGCAAAGCAGACTTTTCCCTCCACAGAAGCACGTCGGTAAGTTAGGAAATACACTTGCGCTCCCTGGGCGGTTCAGCGCAAAGAGGAGGCGTGTTCCGGCACAAACGTTCCTTCATGCTATTTTGCAGGCTTAGAAAACAATTGCGCCACTAACCAGGAAAAAATAGTTTAAAGTCAGTGGCGCATTGCGCATGTTATTCATATGCTATTTTAAGGGCGCATGCTTGGCCAAAATCAATGTAGCGTGTGCACAACGCACATACACTTTGATTTTCTCATCTACACAGAAGCAGCAGTTTTCATTTTTGCAAATCATACATTATTACGATAGATAGATAGATAGATAGATAGATAGATAGATAGATAGATAGATAGATAGATAGATAGATAGATAGATAGATAGATAGATAGATAGATAGATAGATAGATAGATAGATAGATAGATAGATAGATAGATAGATAGATAGATAGATAGATAGATAGATAGATAGATTAGTTTTACACGCCGGTCTGTTATTGTAGGGACATCGATGTTACATTTTCACAAAATTGAATTACTGAAAAAAATATTAAGTAAAAAAATATTTAACCAATAGTATATGTATTTTCAGCCCGTTCTCATCCTAGGGCGTCATATATTGACGCTTTTGACATTTTGTCTACATCGAACGCACATGGCACCCTTTAGCGTCAATATGAGACGCAGATAGATATGGGCCAGAAGGCGCCTTCTAGCGGTCTAACCCTAACCCTACCCCAGACCTAAACCTACCCATAACCGAACAAAGCTCTGTGCGTGTCATATTGAGGCTAAAGGGTGCCATGTGCGTTGGATGTCGACGAAATGTCAAAAGCGTCAGTATATGACGCCCAAGGATGAGAATGCGTTGGTATTTTTAAGCTTGAAGCATTAACTACGGAACTCAATTGAAATACTCTAAGTTTAAACTCCTGCATGGCGTTTATGCTTAAGTACTGTAGAGAGTTGAAATCATCTACTTGAGGTTAAATTTCACTTATAATTCTGAAAACAAAGGCTTAAACCAGCCTGAGTGGGTTAGTCTTTGCTGGCATGGTTCTTCTGATTGGTTTGCTTTAGAGGGGATTTAGACACTTGTCAGTAGCTATTCAGGCTGAAATATCAGTTGGCAGGAATGCTAAACTATTTCATCACTAGCTTAAAAAAAAGAAAAAGAAATGTAAACATTAGAAGGCAGCTATGTAGGCAGCAGACAGTAAAGCAGCTCACTGAGTCTTGGAACAGAGCCACTGTGTTGAGGCAGACAAAGGCAGGCAGAGAAGTGCGAGAGAGAGAGAGAGAATTGGTGTGAATTTTTTTGACAATACACATAGCACTTTTCGATAATTGGAAATGTTGAAAGGAATGAGGAAATTTTCCATATTCATGATTCAGTAAATGGTTTATTCTTTGGAACCTCATGATAACGGCACACACGCAATGAAAATAGACTTGAAGAAGTGAGTTTGGAAATCAGTGGTGAGGTGTTAGTCGGCATCTCAACTATTCACCTGCGTGTCTTTATAAAAAGAATTGGATTTCAATCAGACATTCGTGCAGATTTGCTGCTGAAGCTTTAGTCCAATAAGAATATGTGTGAGAAAAAAGCGCTTAGATACTCAGAACAGTGAGTGAAAAGTGAATGTGTGAAATAGAGGGAGGATGATAGAGAATAAAATTATGCCGATCTGCTGTGCGCTGCTTTGATGTCAAAAGTAATGAAGAAATATATGCCAATGGATTCTCGCTTCCCTTTGTAGAATGTGTGCGAAACATAATAATGCTGCTATTCGATAAACTTTAGCATATTAGCACTGATGAAGAAGCACCCATGTGTGGAAATCAGAGGTCTTTGCCCATTTACGGTAATCTGTGCATTAGCATCTGCTGGGCCATACGTGCACAGATAAACCTTTAACCAGGCCCATGGATCTTCATTACCGCATGCCAGTTAAAGCTGCAATTACTGCCAAATGTCTCTGTTAGCCAGATGCTACGTTTAAGAGTCACCACTGCAGGGATGCGTTTAGGTCAATATCATCAAAATGCAAAAAGCAGGACACTTTCGAGGACAGTGAAAAACTTGTTTAGTTGTATAGTCAAGAAACGTTTGTGTGGGGCGGTAACATTCAAGAAAGTGTGGGGTGGTGAAAAAAAATCCTCCTGTCCTGACAGCACACAAGATGACTTTTTGCCTAAACCAGTGATTCTGGCATAGTGGGGAAAAAGTCTAAATTCGAATAATGAAATGCAACTTACCAGATAATCATGCATATATAAGATAGCAAAATAAATAGGCAAATCAGTTTTAGAAGGGAGGATACATTCTATAACGTTTGTTGACATTAAAGGCTGTGCAACTCCATGGTGTGCAACATAAAATTTGAGTCCTGAAGCCAAATTAGTATTTGACTGCTTGTCTGCTCAATTTAAACTGCAAGATGTTTAATTTATTGAAATTTATTGAAAAGATTTCTGGTACAGGATATACAATCCTCTATTCCAGACTCTAAAAACACAAACAAATATATACAGTGCTATGCATAAGTTTAGACACCCATACTAAAGTTGACTAAAAAGAGGAATAAAAAATCATCTTTTGGAAATTGAACTTAATGCCTTAATTTAAAAAATTAGGAAAAATCCAACCTTTAAAGACACCAATTTTCTTTGTGAATGAATAATGTATCGTAAATAAATAAATGTTCTTCCTTAAAATACAGGGTGCATAAGTTTGGACACCCCTATGTTAAATTCCCATAGAGGCAGGCAGATTTTTATTTTAAAAGGCAAGTTACTTCATGGATCCAGGATACTATGCATCCTGATAAAGTTCCCTTGGCCTTTGGAATTAAAATAGCCCCACATCCTCACATAGCCTTCACCATACCTAGAGATTGGCATGGTTTTATTTCAGTTAGTCTAATAGCTAGTTTGATTTGCATTGAGAGATGATCATATGGAAAATACTCCATGCCAATCTCTAGGTATGGTAAAGGCTATGTGATGACTTATGCACCCTGTATTTCAAGGAAGAACATTTATTTATTTACGATACATTATTCATTCACAAAGAAAATTGGTGTCCTTAAAGGTTGGATTTTTCCTAATTTTTTAAATTAAGGCATTAAGTTCAATTTCCAAAAGATGATTTTTTATTCCTCTTTTTAGTCAACTTTAGCATGGGTGTCTAAACTTATGCATAGCACTGTATATACTGTAGCACTGTACATACAACAGAAATAAGTTGAGAATAATAATAGTAATAATAATACAAATTGAAAGCATATTGTATTGGCTCTTAAAATGTTCTAAGAATGCACAAAATACAAGGTTGTGGCCATGCAAATGCATTCAAATAATGATGTAGAAATCCCGATACTGTATTTCCAAAAACAGTTACTGTATAAGCAAATGAAAGACTGGATGGTATTAATCTGATTAGCGCTATTATTATGGCAAAACAAAAACTTTGTAAACTTAGAATACATAGTGCACACA
This sequence comes from Scardinius erythrophthalmus, assembly GCF_964197995.2. Classification (NCBI taxonomy): domain Eukaryota; kingdom Metazoa; phylum Chordata; class Actinopteri; order Cypriniformes; family Leuciscidae; genus Scardinius; species Scardinius erythrophthalmus. The sequence goes on from NC_138238.1 coordinate 5,798,997, forward strand.
ATTCATCTGGATTGCTGACATGCATGTGATATACTGTAGGTCTATTACATTCATATTTAAATGTATAGAATGCAAATGAAGGCTTATAGTATGTATGTTTTACTAAGAACTTATGTCATAAAGTGAGTGGCAAGACTAAATAAATAATTAGATATGCACTAAAAAAGCTACTGTAAAAAAGCTATTTGAGATCCCACATAAATAGGGGCCTTATTGTACAGTAATGTATTTGTCAGCTACCTCCTGGTTATCAACTATAAACCTTGTGAGTAAAACCCAACATGCCTAATGTGCATTTTTTAAGTGTCGTCTTGCAATGCAGAGTTTTGCAATGCAATATATATATTCACACTTGCTCTTTATAGTTTCTCAGAGCAATTCAGGAGTGTTGGATGCCAGCTGTGAATGAAGATACATTTGTTTACCGAGATAAGTAAGATTGCGCTCTATTTGTCATTGTGTTTTATGAAACTGTTTGTGGATTTCAAGCTCTGCTCGTTCTCAGATCTTCCTCTTCTAAGAAAAACATGTCCCCAGGTAACCGCCGGCAACCTTTCCTGCAAAAAGGGGTTTTCTATGTCTGTATTATCATATTTTATTCAGCTCATGCCTAATACTGAGTGAAAGGTCATTGGAGCAAAGCCACAAGGTCACTGATATTTACGAATGAAAACCCCTCCTGGTCAACCATAAAAGCCTTCGATGAATCTCCATTTCTCTCATAGGTCAACAGATATTTTACCTCAAATCCAAGAGAATGACAACAGTAACAACTATTAACCCTGTAAAGCCTGACAATACACAGTTTAATGCACGACGTGGAGACAAAGTCACGAAGCGGAGGGTGGTAACCTCCAAGAAAAAATCAATGATTAAATGTAGATAAAAGCCTAAATTCAATCTGTTCATCATAAAGCGATCGAGTCTCTTCAGAAAATCCAAATAGATTAGTTACGATCTCTTTATGAACTTTTTGAAGCGTCAAAGTTTCAGTTGCGTAGCTGTCAATGGAGGGACAGAGCTTGAGAGAAGCTCTCAGATCATCAAAAAGATATTCATGTGTGTTTCAAAGATAAACGAAAGTCTTTGTAATTACTGAGAGAATGTTCATTTTTGGGTGAACTAACCCTTTAAACCTCGTCTGGCAGAAAAATCAACAGCGTTCATGCGTGTCTTTCAAAAAAACATTTAGAATTACGTTGTTGTTAATTCTTTGAATACACACTCAAAACGGTCTTGTGACCCACTTTTGGGTAGCGACGCGCCAGTTGAGAAACACTGCTTTACAGGTTTAAATTCACACAGGGACATTGATCTAAATAGGCTGGCTGGCATTCAACCAAACCAAACATTGAGATTTGAAACTTTGACAGAAGACATTTCTTTGGGCATGGGCTGACGTCCTGTCACTCAGGAGTAAGGGAGTCTGGAGAAGCAAAGTGCACTCAGTCCCCAGCGCATCCGTCACTCACTCACTCACTGTCACACTCGTTTCCCTCGCACGCTGTCACACAGCAGCTGGTGGTCGAGCGGAAGACAGTCGAGATGGTCCTTCATTTAGACGGCAGATGTTGGATACAAAGTGACATCGCTAACTTAATACATCAAGTCATTACGTCTCCACCCATCCAAATGCTGCCCTACTTACTGGAACAGAGTAGGAGGGAAACTGATTCACTAATATTATATAATCTCAATATTGCTTTTCGTGCTCTTACAAGGAATTTGCTTCTGGGATTTACATCCTACCTGTATGCTAACACAACCTCTTAAGGGGATCTATAAACTATATTAAATGTAAAAGCATCATGGTGTGTCATATAATGAATATAGCTTATACATTTAAATGCATTTGAAAAATAAATACTTAACCAAGTGGCATCTTCAAAGTAATGATGCTAGAGCTTTTCTTAGAAGCATCTTCCCTTTTCAGAGCCATTTTTGCACTTGACTTTTCACTAACCGGTCCCACGGTGATTTTTAATGGATGTATGAAGTCAGACCCCCTCAAGGTCACACGAATGTCCTGCCGAGTGTATTCGGTCTTTATCGAAGCCCAACTAGTTACAGTTATGTAATACAAAAAAGAAAGAAAGAAGAAAAAAAAAAGAGCTCTGAACAGTTTGTTGGTCACACCAGATTTGAATTTCTTATACATAAACAAATGTAAGAAGAAATGTCTACAGTTTGCACAATAACAATAATGCGAACTTGCTGAACATTCTTTCATTGTGTGAGCCATCATTTGCAATATGATCCATTCATTTATCAAAATCTGTCAGACACACATTTTATATTCTATAAAAATCTAAATTGGCAAATGACCTGCCAGAGAAGAATAAAGAAGAATCAAGTCTGAAAGCATGGAGCTTGTTTGGGTGTCATTTTTTTGTGGCAATTTTCTGTTCTCTACATACTAAGACTTTACATGTAAGAAATGTCTAAAAACACCATAGGTCTTACATAAAAAGAGAGAACAGATAGATAGAATAATAGACAGACAAATAGAAAAATGGATGGATAGATGGACAAGTTCTATCTCTGTTTTATTTATATATGCCTCTGCAGTAATTCTTTTTGCTTTGTTGTAATTTTGTTTCCCATTTTGTGACAGGCGACTGTACATTGAGTAAACGCAGGCTTTGCTCTCGGCAGAATGATTGATTGTTTTGATGGTGAAGTTGAGAGAGAGTGTACTTTCTTCTTAAATATACTCATCTGAGCTGCATGAACCTCTAATGTTATAAAACCACATACTCATTTTTGAAAACACAGACAGAAAAACAGATTGATAGAGGAAGAGGAGAGAAAGAAAGTAAGAAAAGCCACAGTTGAGTGCCCATGAAACTATTGATTTCATAGGCAGCCTTGTGGAGAAACAAAAACAAGCTCAGGCTTTCAGACATTCCTGTGGCACCGTCCTTAGATGAAGCCACAGTTGAGCCGGTTCTGTTGTCTTCATATGCGCAGTGACAGCTTTTACTCCTCGACTGCCAGAGTCTCGTCCCGGTGCGTATCTTTCCCTGGAACGTCGACTCAGCGCTCTGCCCCTGACATATTACACAGAAACACAAAACACAATTTCCCCCGCTACCATGTATCTGCGTCAACCTGAAGGAAACAAATCAGCACTACGGTGTTTCTATAAACTAAATCATGTGTTTCAGACACACCAACCAGGCAAGGGAGACTAATTACTCTAGAGATGTACATGCAAAAACTATGGTTCCCTTTCGAAAGGGAACTCTACACTACGTCAGAATGACGCTATGGGGAACGCCTCAGGCGTGACAGGTGTCTGAAATCAATATCAAATCACGGCAATCACATTGACCGGCGACAGCCCGTGAATCATTAACGTGAATGATTAACATGCGACCTGCAAGTATAAAAGGGCGCCTTGCAAACATGACAACATCTTTTCGTCTTCAGGGACTGTTTTGTCTGGTCTTAATGTCAAGCATTAACGGCAATTAGAAAATGAAGCGCACACTTAAGGCAAGTCCTAAGGTAAGAATTTCATTATATGTGTTGACCCGTGCCCAAGGTTTTTGTTGCCGGGTGACACACATGAAATGTGCATTTTCTGTCTGAGTGAAGAGCACGCACGGGACGCTCTCGAGGGAGCGTCCTGTGCAAATTAAAAAAAAAAAAAAAAACCCTCTCAGATGCGTCATCGACTGACGAGAGCGTGTTGCAGGTGGATGACGGAGACGTTTCTCCTACTGGTACTGCAGAGAGTGCTCTTCAGGACGGGCAAGAAATGGCTGATGAGGATGCATTAGATCCAGAGCCTCGTCAGCCATCCTGCCCCGTGTATGCTGAGCTGGTGGTTGATATGGGGCGCGCCGCCGACAAACTTCAGTTGCCATGGCGGCGCGCTCAGGGAGAGATCGCTCGCGGCAGGCTTGACGATCGATTTCTCCCTGAACATATGGCACCAGCTCAGGTGAGCCTTCCTTTCCTTCCTGATCTCCATACTGAGATCGAGAGGGCTTGGAAGAACCCATGCTCTGCTCATATTCACTGACATCAGCGGGGTGATTTCGCTGATGTTGAGTGGATCGGGAAGCATGGGTATGTGTCGATACCGCCGATTGACGAGACGTTCACAAAATATCTCGTGTCTGGGCGGGTGTCGACACTTAAAGCTCCAACCCTGCCATCCAAACCGCTTAAAGTATCAGCTCGTTTGAATGGCAGAGCATACACGGCAGCAGGTCAGGCCGGCGCTGCTCCCCATACCATGGCGGTGCTGCAAGCTTACCAGGCTGACCTGCTGTGGGATCTCGACCAGGGGGCGGGGCTGTCCCCTGAGGCGGTTGCTGAGCTGCGTCGAACCACAGTTTTGTCTCTCCGGGCCTGCTGCCGCGATCGGCTGATCGATGGCAGCGATGGTGGCCACGGAGAGGCATCTGTGACTTAACATGGCTGATATCGGGGAGAAAGAGAAATCCTTTTCTCCTCAATTCACCAGTTTCGCCTTCTAAGCTTTTTGGCACCTCCGTGGATGACGGTGGTTGGGAAGTTTAGAGAGGCGAAGGCACGCTCAGCTGCTTTTGAAACATGTATACCGCTGAGATCCGGGTCCAAGCCCAGGCAGACGGGAGGCCCTGGTCCCTCTCGGTCCGAGGACCGTAGACAGGACCAGAGGTCCAGTGTCGCCTCTCGTGCGCCCCCTCCATGGAGGAGTAGGACACAGAGAAGGCGAGCCTCCCGCAAGAAGAGGGATCTAAGGGAGGTCATCCAGCGCAAGCGCACACAGCGTGAGTAAGGGTTGATCTCCCTGGAGGGCCTTTTTCTACCAGCCCTCTCTCTCTTCCTGACTCCCCAGGCGTTCTTGCTACATCAGGCCTGGGGCTGGGCCCATGATAGAACTATGTTCTGTTGGCCCGCCTTGGCTTGATTAGTGTGAGCGCCTCTTTTAGGCATGTAAAAGTGGTGGACCCCAGGTTTTTGTGAATCTCTGGTGGAGTCTTCACTCCGCATGCCGCAGGTGAGCTGATTGGTCTTTTAAGAATATCTGTGTGTACAAATAACACTGACATTTATTTCTCTACAGACCTCGTTCCCTGTATAGACCTAGGGAGTCGTACTGGCAAGGAGGAATAAGGTAAAGTAAGTTTTGGACTTCAGGGCCCTGAAGCCTCCCCTCAGTTGGTGGCTGGAACGAATTAGGGAGAAGCTCAAAGAAGATTTGGCTTCCGTGCTGAGTGTGTGATGGCCTTCCGGTCATAACATTTTTTATGCGTGGTGGGCCGCCGCTCATTTCTGTTTAGCCTCAGGGCTATTAGCCACCCAGGGGTAGAGTAGTTGGTCTTCCTAAAAAAAAAAAAAAAAAAAAGCTTTTTTGTTTAGGTTTAGACTGACGCTGGCGCTTCAGATAGATCTTATGTCTTACCTATCAGTTTGTGACATTTGTATCCTGAGTACTTCGCTCCCCTGAGCTCTGTAAGGTGTCAGTAGGTTGAGTGTTTCACAGCCTCTCAATCAAGTTGGCTTTGGCTCCTCTGAGCCCTCAGGTAGATCTATGCTTATGGGTCGGCCCTAACCCGGGCCGCCTCTGTAGCTGGCCTAGGCTATGTTTGGGATGTTGGAGGCGTTCTGCTAAGTATAGCTGCCGCATTCATTATGTGTTAGGCTTCCTCCCCTAGATTTCAGCCTCCTCCCTTAAATGGGAGTTGTTGGCCAAGGCCCGCCCCTTTCACTGCATTCAGGGGTGATAGAGTAATGCAGGGTGGTAGTTGAGGTATGATCCTTCAGGCGGGTCAGGCTGTCTTTCGCTCTGCGATGTGATAGTTTGCCAGACCCTGTCGAACAGAGCTACTTGTTTTTAGGCCTCTAGAGCTGGCTCCACTCAGCCCGTTGAGCTGAACCACTCGAACGATGGGTGAAGGTTGGTTGGCTTGCAAGCAAGCTCCGCTTCCCCAGGCTGGGCACAGGACAAATCCCTGTCACCCTTTGGAGCCACTTGCAGGCCCGCTCCCTGTCTAACATTTCAGGGGCATATGGTGTTTCTCCCCCACTAAACGCGGGGTAGTTTTGAGTAATCCATTCTCAGCTCTGTATTATCTACCTCACACCACGATGGCTCCGGGTGAGCAGGGAGTTCTAACTACATTTCATTCCGGTATTTGAACTCCGCTCCCTTGAAGCCAGAGCATTGCCATGAGCTGATGCCCATGCATTTAGTAGGTAGGCCCTTAAAATGGGGCCTCCACTAGGCAGAGTGGCGTATGTTGTACTCCCCTGCTATGAGGGTATTGCTTTTTGCTGAGTACACTGCCTTTGGCAATGTGATTAGGTGCCAGGATGCTGTAAGTGCTGTAGTAACAGTTTTTCTGCCTTGAAGGCTGCACAGTTAGGTAGTAGGCCCCAGCAGGCCTCCTTGACCGGGTAGCCCCTAAGATAGGGCTCCTAGGCCAGCTCACCTTCGTTGGTTGGCCCTGGTAGTTCGGGCAGAAGACTCACTACCGAGTAGTAGGTCTTAACAGGCCTCCTCGGAGGTGGGTCACAACATTGTGGAGCATACACTAGGTCAAAACTTTAGGAAAGTTTTTTATTAGTATGGTTCCAGCAGTGTTCATTAAAGTAGCAGAAAGACTCGCTATCAGCTAGTAGGCTCGACCGGGCCTCCCTGTTAGGCGAGTCCCCAGCAGCAGTCACATCCAGCTGATTAGACTGTTTCAGGAAGTAGGCCTCTTCAGGCCTCCCTGGAGATGGGCTCCCACATTTTTTGTGGGGGTCAGGTAGTAGGCTTTACTAGGCCTCCCTGAGGGCTAAATCCCTCATACTGTGGTACTAAGTGGCCCTGAGGTTGAACTATCAGTTAGTAGGCCTCATAAGGCCTCCCTGAAGGCAAAGCCCCATAGACAGTCAACTGGAATGCCAGTCTGGCCCAATGTCAGCTGTGGTTTTCAGGTAGTAGGCCTCTCCAGGCCTCCCTGAAAGTAAGCTCCTTCATGTCATGGTTCTCTGGTAGTAGGCCTCACCAGGCCTCCCTGGAGTTGAGTTCCAACATACTTTGAGTTTCCACTTAATGTGGTTTTTCTGGTAATGGGTAGTAGGCCTCTCTAGGCCTCTCTGTAAGCGAACTCCCATGTACTGTGGTAGGCTTCAGTAGGCCTCCCTTAAGTTGAGCTCCCACGTTTTGTGGTTGTCATGTAGCAGGCCTCTCCAGGCCTCTCTGTAAGTGAACTCCCATGCACTGTGGTTATCAGGTAGTAGGCCTCACTAGGCCTCCCTGAAGTTGAGCCCCCGCATACTGTGGTTGTCATGTAGTAGGCCTCTCCAGGCCTCTCTGTAAGTGAACTCCCATGCGCTGTGGTTATCAGGTAGTAGGCCTCACTAGGCCTCCCTGAAGTTGAGCTCCCACATACTGTGGTTGTCATGTAGTAGGCCTCTCCAGGCCTCCTTGAAGGGTTAGCTCCCACTTACTGTGTGTTCCACTGAGCATGGTTTTTCAGGTAGTAGGCCTCTCCAGGCCTCTCTGAAAGTGAGCTCCCACGTTTTGTGGTTATCAGATAGTAGGCTTCACCAGGCCTCTCTGAAGGTGAGCTCCCACATACTGTGGTTGTCAGGTAGTAGGCCTCTCCAGGCCTCTCTGAAAGTGAGCTCCCACGTTTTGTGGTTATCAGATAGTAGGCTTCACCAGGCCTCTCTGAAGGTGAGCTCCCACATACTGTGGTTGTCAGGTAGTAGGCCTCTCCAGGTCTCCCTGAGTAGTTTCACTGTGGTGCTGGGTTTTGTAAGCTAGTGGCCGCTTACTTTCAGTTTAGCAGACCTTATCAGGCAGCTACCGAAGGTGAGCTTGCGCACTGGCTCGACTCAAGTTTGTATTCTCTGCTACGGGTTCCCTCCTGGAACCTCTTTATCCTGCTACAGCCTGGTTGCCTACCAGGTAGATCTAATGCTCCCCTCACTGAGGGTCAGTATGAGTATGTGGTCTCCTGAGTCTGATCAGTCGGTCGTAGGCCTCTCATGAGGCCTCCCAGTTAGATCAGTCCTTAGGCCCTCACAGGCCTCCTTAGTGTTTTGAAACACAAACACTGGGTTGATCCGTGGATCGAGTAGAGAAACTCCCCTCGCTGGCAAGGGTTGTAAAGCACTATGCTGAGTCATACTCTCCAGGATATCCCGTCTCTGAGATCCGGTCCGAGTGGTTTACTGCCTGCTTCGCAGTCCCTCGGGTTGGATGCCTTCCTAAAGGCAAGTGTCCAGAGGCTCTGTCTTCGGACAGACAGGAAGTGGCCAGACTGTAGTGTCTTATATGGTGACACCAGGTCAGGCCTGCCTGGTGGCATTTCAGGTGGCACGTTCCCCTGAATAGTGACTGGCTGGGGTTCCCTCAGGTTCCCTAGCCACATTCCCTAGAAGGGACCCCTTCTAAGAAGTTGAAGTTGTGGTCCTAGGCCCTTGAGCAGGCCCAGGTAGACCTTTCACTAAACTATGTTTATGGAGGTTTTCTGTGGTGTCATTTAGCTTGGGCTATGACCGTAGGGAGTGCTGTCACTGACAGCTCAGTGTGACCTGGGGGTGAGTGGTACTAGCGTTCATTTGAATTGCCGGTTCTGACAGTTGTCACTGCCTTTGGCATGCACTCCCCTTAGCATGGTGGCGTTGGTATATCGTTCCCCATAGCGTCATTCTGACGTAGTGTAGAGTTCCCTTTCGAAAGGGAACGTCTCAGGTTACGACTGTAACCTATGTTCCCTGAGAACAGGGAACGAGACACTACGTCTTCCTGCCATGCCTCGGGGCCTGCCTGCAACAGTCCCTTCAGACGATAGGATGTTGTCATGTTTGCAAGGCGCCCTTTTATACTTGCAGGTCGCATGTTAATCATTCACGTTAATGATTCACGGGCTGTCGCCGGTCAATGTGATTGCCGTGATTTGATATTGATTTCAGACACCTGTCACGCCTGAGGCGTTCCCCATAGCGTCATTCTGACGTAGTGTCTCGTTCCCTGTTCTCAGGGAACATAGGTTACAGTCGTAACCTGAGACGTTTTGCCCAGGCTAGCATTTTCATGGCACCTCATAAAGACCTATTAATATAGACCATAAATACTTACGTACGCACACGATGGAATGCATTAAGTGCACGCTTGTCTAATGTAACAATTTGATTGATGGGTTTAAAAATGTCATATTTGATGTTACATTATGCATGAAAGAAACAAATAATTTGCATGGCTAAAAAAAGATTATTTAGCTTGCACATACACAAATAGAGAAAGTTGCATATTTTAAAATGTCATAAATATGCTTATTAAAAATCTTAAGCCATTGGAGACCCTTAAGTTCCTCAAATTAATTGTCTGAAGAACCTCTGTGTAATATGAAGAATTTTATGAATCTCAAAAAAAAAAAACACTATGCAACCCTAAACTGCAAAAAAATAAAAAAATAAAAAATGTCTCGATACGAGGAGCATTCAAAGGAAGAAAAAAAAAATCAATGTACTGCTCATACAGCAATCTTGTTGTTGCAGTAGCATGCAGAAAGTATTGCGTCTTAGGCCAAGAAGATTTCTGATCAAGAGTTTAAAAAACAAAACAAAAAAACAACCATTTTACTCACAGAAATACACAAAAGAAATGGCCAATTGTTCACGGGACATTGCCAGAAATAAGCAGCTGGCCATTCAAGTGTCAAATATTGGCTATTTATGAGGAGACAATTTAGACTTTATTTTCAGCTACATTTTTTTTTTTTTACGTGTAAACAGAGTCATTTTTACATCATGCTCAATTTAATCAGCTTCATTCTTAATATGAGTATCAACTTTCTCCATGCTCATGTTGGCTCTGCTTTCATTTCACTAATATGACAAATACTTAATATTAGCAGAGACACAAAACTTTTTGTAGAACTATATGCCGATAATACGATCGATAGATCGATCGATAGATAGATAGATAGATAGATAGATAGATAGATAGATAGATAGATCACACATAGTTTAATGAGAAATTCCATAAATGAAAGTGCAGCATGTGCTGTGGAGAGAGAGAGAGAGAGAGAGAGAGAGAGAGAGAGAGAGAGAGAGAGAGAGAGAGAGAGAGAGAGAGAGAGAGAGAGAGAGAGAGAGAGAGAGAGGAGGAAATGAGGTAGAGGTGTTTCTATTTGAGGCAAACGTAAAACTGAAGAACATAACATAATGTGTGAGGAATATACATTGAATGTCATGCAGGTGCTAAAAAAAGAACAGAAAATTATGTTATTTTGGGGATTCCTCTGGGAGAAATCGAGAGAGATTAAGAGAGAGAGAGAGGGGGAAGGACATCTGTTCCTAAAATAGGCCCTTGCAGCCGTGAAATCTGCAGTTCTGGCACTTTCAATAGTTTTCCTTAACTAATTTCGTACCCTCCGACCTTTCATGCTCTTATTACTTATTATTTGTCCAGATGGATGAAATATACTCGTGAGCAAAATTCACTATCGCTTCATTTAGTGTTGGTACAGCGCTTCATTTATTTCATAACTGGTTCAAGCATTGATCAAAGGATACATTTAATTCCACTGAAAACACTGAGCGAATCCCACCAAAGAGTGTTAAATGCTCTGGCCTGTTCCCTGCCTCAAGATGGAGTACATGAGACACTGTGTTTCCATGGAATCAAGTCTGGCGGCATGGCAACCAATGTTCCCAGGGCAGTGCTTCAATTGATGTTCTAATAACCAAACATGGAATATCTGTGTTACTAAAGACAACGTCTACATATTTAAACGTTTGTAAAGAGTCTCTTATAAAATAGAGTCTATAAATCAGCATAAAGATGGTCTTTTTTTTGGTTGGACCCAACATACTCATAAAGAGACTGTCTGACTGACACATAAAGTGGCAGGGATATGCGAAATAGAATACACCACATAAATAGACTGCCGTGGAATAAAAATGAATTCAAATGAATGCGTTGAAATCTCAGGAAATTATTGTGAAGAGTGTGAAATTTTAGGCTACTCTATTACAAGAATTTCTGTCCATCCAAAAGTAACAACACTGATAATTCCATATATACCATGGTCTGTCTGAATACTCGATTCTGATTGGCTGGAAGGTGTGCAATAAGACCGTTTAATGCGCAGGTAGTTCCAAGCCAGTTTAATCACTGTTCTATATTAATGCGCTGTTTTCATTGAAGTGTAGGGCACACGAACGCGGCGCGCGCGCACACACACACAGACACATTCAGGTCCACAAAAACCTATCAGCACTGCCCCACACATTTTTGCAATAAAATAGCTTGGCTGCTGAATCGCTACATTATATTTTTCAGGAACAAGAGGGTTACATCAAGCCTGACGTCGTCATACTCAGATTCTAGTCGGAATGTGAGTCTGATACTGCTCCATTGGGCTGTGATTATGGAGCGTGTTTCAACCGAACCAGGAAGGAAAATGCCTCTGCACTCGATTGGATAGACCTACAACCAATCAGAGCAACGGAGTAAGTGACGTATGTTTTTCATTCATGTTTTCGATCGACAAATGCCTTGATCGCGGTTCTCTGTTCCTCTTTCAAAATGAATGCGCTGTCGATATCTTCTATAAAAGACGCGATGGCGGAATCTACACATAATGTTTTAACAAAGTTCGGGAGGAGCATGTTTAAATAATCAATCCAATCAACTTGTAATCAAACAATTACCATGTCTCAATTCTCAATTCTCCAGCGGCAGTCATCTTTGTTGTAAACGAATTCAACCCAAGCGCTCTTTGATGACGTGGGTGATTGCGTAACCGCAGATCATCTGTCCATCATTGATTAAAGCCTGCCCTGGCAATTTGATTGGCTCTGCCTACTGGGAGCCGAGCATAATTACCAATATTACTCCTCAACGGATCGCGTCCAGACTGAACTTCCCGACCAAAAAATATTGTGGGCGGGGTTCGGGCTGGCACCCAGGCTAGGTTACATTGGTATTTTGAAATAATTAAACTCACAGCTTCATTGTCGATAGAACTGGTGTAGAGAGAGAGAGAGAGAGACGCTGAACACACAGATGCAGGTACGAATCTCTCTCTCTCTCTCTCTCTCTCTCGATAATTAATTCAAATAAATGCTATAATTCATTCAGTCAAATAAGATGTAATCTTACGCACTTACTTTATCTCTGTGTTTGATTCAAAGGCAACAGAATGCTAGATCTATTAAGAGCTACTTGCAAAATAAACTTGGGTGAATAAAAATTGCTTGCATTATTCATCATACAATGCAAGCTCATTATAGCTATCATGTGCTCTTACGTTTATAAATCTGACACTTTTTGAGGTATAATAGATAGCATAGTCCTAATAGTGTTCCGCTAGGACATAGCCTACAATATGTTTTAAAATTGCTCTCATCCTTGTAATATTATGAAAAAGATGAAAAAGGAAATAAAAAAAAAAAATGGAAAAAGACCCTGACTTGCACAGAGGAGCAAATGATAAAGAAAACAGGGTAATGATCTTAAAAACACTGCTGCACCATAATTACAGCCTACTCAATCATAAGGCTCTGTTCCAAAAACATAAAGCAAGCTACCTATAGGAAACTGCTTTTTTTGTCATGGAACTTCATGGAAGTTCAACTTCATGCGATTTCACTCCATGGCATTAGCAATGTTGCGGAACTAATTTTATACTTTTATACACAAACACTGCATTAGATCATTTTATTTTTTTACAACATAGGATGTACACGCAACAATATCTGCTCAAAAGTTTGGGGTCGGTAAGATTTTTTTTTAAACATTTAACATTGAGTCTCTTATGCTCACCAAGGCTGCATTTATTTGATGAAAAATACAGTATTATTACAATTTTAATAGTCGTTTAAATATCAATGTTGAAATTTCAAAAGAACAAAATGCTTGAAATTGTTTTTTTTTTTTTTTGTTTTTTGTTACATTATAATTGTATTAAATGTCATTTTTTTTATATGTAATGCCTTACTGAATACAATAATACTACATAATTTTATAAATTCATTCTCTTGCCATCCACTAATGTGACAGTTTTATAATCTGGCAAAAAGAGGACATACAGTAACTATATTGCCCAACAGTTGGTGTGTCAGCATGTGTCAGGACTCGGAGCATGTCTTAAAATACTGCCTCTGTAGGCAGCTGATTGGATTTTTGATCAGAGCAATGTAGATGTCTTGTTCTGTTTTTAGTGAAGATATACGGGTCAATTACGCTGCAGTGAATATTCCCTGAGGTCTATGGAGCAATGCAAATGTATATGCAACATCAGGTTAACCTCCTGCTCCCAGCTCCTGTCTTGTTAGTATGCAATCACATGCCTCCAGATGTTTGTACAGACACGCACTTCTTCAAATGTATGAACAGAGCCTTGCCTGTTTCTCTCTCTCTTTCTGTCTCAAACGGGTAATAACTAATCAGAGCTGAGTGTTTGCTTCTCCTCTCAATATCACCTGGCACACCAGAATGCAGATCAGTACCTGACAAATAGCTTGTCACTCAAGAGGTGCACGCTATTATTTAGAGACAAAGACACACTTGCACACTTTTGTCTGGGACATGTGAATGAGAAGGCGACACTCGATTTCACACTTTAATGAAAGGTTTTCAAATGGGGGTCAAATTAGTTTTTTTTTTTTTTTTTTTTTTTAGGCATTGTGGTCCATTCTCTTGAAAATAAATGAGTCAAGATTGACAAAGACACCAGTCATCTGCTCAGTGCACACTTCAGCACCAATGATTTCTGTACAAAGGTGCAATGCACATTGAGTCTGAAAATAAATTTAGAGATGGAGAATTGAAGATACTGTAACAGTTACACACACACACACACACACACACACACACACACACACACACACACGCACACACACACACACACACACACACACACACACACACACACACACACACACACACACACACACACACACACACACAAAATAAACATGACCTTGCCCTAAAAGACAGCTCACACCTATTGGAACCGAGCCTTTCTTGCTATCTGTGAATGCAATGCACTATGTATTCTCATCATGTGCATGCACACAGTAGATACTGATACGCTTCTGAGTTTGCATTAAGTAACAAGATGGTGCATTTAATTTCCCTTCTTGCCCTTTACATCATGTTTTTTAAGAGGGCTTTTGGTATTCAAAGCGCACAGCTCGAGAAAGGATAGCGGTCATTCATCAGTCCTGTCAATTTCACACTGCAAACACATACAGGTTTATCCACTGAACTTGAGCCATTCAAACGGCACTTCCAAACCTCTTTCCGCTCCTCACTCAACGCTACGACAACATTCCGCCAAATTATGACTTATGCTAATGGCTCCCGAAAGACCATAATGAGAAGTGAAATGGCAAAAGAGAAGTCGTTGAACCACACAGATAAACACAAGGGGATGTTAATGGCCACTGCAATGAAAAGTCAATAGGAAACATGAATGTCTCGATCCGCTGGGCCATCGCGGGTCCATTTGTATCCCAGTGGACTATAGCTAATGCGCAATCACGGCTTCAAACACAAGAACCCGATGAATAATGCACTTGATGATGTTTGCTATCTGAAATGACACAGATCCAGATCCTCATGAGCTGCCTGAGGGATCAGACCCCAATCTAAGAGAACCGTTATCGAGTTTGTATTGAGCGTAATGAAAGCGAGCGGAGACCCATTAGTGGTGGGTGTTAATTTAGCCTGAGGACAATTTGCAAGAGTCATATATATTTAAAACTAATTCCTCACCCTTTATGTGGGTGGTATTGATCATTCCGTCTTTACTAGCCTATCTGGAAATTAGCACTGTATTTGATGCTGTGCAAGGAAATATGTATATTTTAATATAATAATGTGGTATTGGTTAAATTCGTGCCCCATGAAACATTCATATATTGGATTGTGGGTATTTTTTATAAAATAAAAGCATTTTACGTTTGAAGAATCACATAAGTCCAAGCATGTTCTCGCAAATTCTGCATTCAGTGCAGTTCAGTTTTGATATAGTACGGTGGCCCAGAAGTGCACAACACAACGAAATGAATCCACAACACAACGGAAAATGTACAACACAACGAAATAAAGCCGCAACACAACGTAAATGCTCCCGACCACTAGAGGGCTCTCAGAGCGTGATAAAGTTAGTTCCCTTTCGTAAAGGGAACTCCCGCTGCATCGATACTCGATACTTTGGGGAATGCCTTCGGCATGAAGCGTCTGAAGTCAACTATGGAACTATTCCAATCTTGATTGGTGCAACGTCACCCGTGACGTCGCATGTGACGGTGATCCGGAAGCTACAAAAGGGTCACAGGAACCAGGAAATGTTAGCTTCTGGTCTTCAGCAAGCGCTCTATGTCATCTTGTCTGTTCTATTTGGTGTTGTTTGTCCCGTGAAAAGAGTATTATTTATGGCGAAAAAAGAGAAGCTATTCAGGCAGTGTGCGTCCCCTTGCCCACGTTATTTAAGCGAGGATGACACACACACGCTTTGTGTAGTTTGTCTGGGAGTGGAGCATGCACGGGCGGTGCTCGAGGGCGCTGTCTGTGCAAACTGTTTTCAATGAAAAAGCTCCGCTCCCGTTTGAGCCTGTTCGATCAGTTAGATCAGGCTCGCGTTTCCAGTGCATCAGGTCCCGCGTCTGTTGAGGCAGCGCGCCGCTTGTATGCATGTGATTCGCACGTGGGGCTGGCATATGATACTGAGACGGTTGCGACCCTTTCTCAGTGTTTATTAACCAGCTCCACTGGTCTCACGCACGGTTCGGAAGCCCGCGCTGCGGCTTCTTCCGACCGTGTTAAAGACACAGCGTTTGATTTATCTGTCTCCGAGGAGTTAGATATTATCTATTAACACTAAATCACGTGGATATGGGGATTCGCCACCCCATATTTCCGTTAGTGAGGAGTTGCTGGAGGTTGTAATCAGGGCAGTGGTTAAATTAAATGTTAAATGGCCATATAATAAGCAGGAAGCGACTAAGAAAAATAAAATGAATGAGCGCTTCCTGCAGACCCAGTCACAATCTCCGTGTCAGAGCCTTCCCTTTTTCACTGATCTCCATACTGAGGTATCAAGATCGTGGAAAAATCCATTTTCATCTCAATTATTTTCCCCCATGTATATATTTACTCATCCATTAGGGAATCTAATGAAAATGGTTATTAGGTGATGGCTCGGGTTGAGGAATATTTTGCGAAATATTTTCTCCCTGACATTGCGTCACCCCTGATAGCTCAGACACTTCCCTCCAAATCTCGTACATCGAATTTGTTAAGGAAAGCATATATGGCGGTGGTCGAGCTGGTGCATGCCCACACACGATGGGGTTATTACAGGCATACCCGGCTGACCTCCTCAAGCAGGTGGACTATAACTGGGAGGTCTCACTCTATATTACTGAATTTCGTAGAGTAGCTGACTTATCTCTCCATATTATTAAAGAGACGGCCCGTGCTATTGGCCGTGGCAGCACTAGTCGTCTCAGAGAGACATTTATGGCTTAATCGCTTGTGGATCGGGGAGAAAGACAGGGCTTTCCTTCTCGATGCTCCACTTTCACCTTCTGGCCTCTTTGGTGACGCGGCAAGAACCGTTGTCGAGAGGCTTCAGGAGACAGAGCGACAATCAGCTATCCCCAGTTGTCAGTCCAGGTCTCATGGGGTTGCTGCCAGGGGGTAGCCTCATGGGACAGCCGCCAGCTCCTCATATTTTGAGAGGGTTCCCTCTTGTGCCCCCCCGTATAAGGCTTGGGGCCAGAGGAAACATTCTCGCACAAAGCTCTCCATACCGAAGACAGGTCTGAGGACTGTTTCTCGGGCTAAGACGGCTTCAACTAAGAGGTCTTGTCGTAACACGCAGACCCTTATGGGCGTTCCCCCAGGAGAGCGAGTACAGGAGTCTAGCCCCCTTATGCAGCCCTTAGGAAATCGATGTTCGCTTCCCGCCGCCGATGGCGCTTCGGGACACATCGGCTTCCAGCGAACACAAATCGCAGTATCTGCCCGAAGACGTTGCGGCACTGTCGAGTTCGCCGCCTCTCAGGAGGTCTGTAGAGAGCATATTTCGGTTAGTTCCTGCCAGTTAGCTGCTTTAGGTCACCGAAGCCATTTGGAAATTTATAGCCGAGGCCAGTCTCGAGGGACTGGTCCCCATAATGGCATATTTAGACACCCCGAGGGGTCTTCAAAATATAGCCTAGGGGGTCCTGCTTACAGTGGAGTTAATATACAAATATTATCTACTAAGGGTGGTTCACATGTCGGCCAGCCCAGAGCAGGGTCGGTTTTTGGAACAGGAAGTCTAGTCCCTCTTAACACAGGAAACCTCAAAGTGGGCTCTTCCTTGGTTTACGGGAGCCCAGGTTCTACAGCTGGCACTTCATAGTTCCTATGAGGGGGGGAGTTAGGCCTTATTTTGGATCTCAGGGTACTGGATCAACCTCCGAGGGGGTTCAGATTCAAGTTACCGACTGTCAGTCAGACCAGCTCCGAGGACTGGTCTGTCTTGATAGATCCACAAGCTCCTTAACTCCTCTTTCCCTTCTAACCCCATCACAGGAAGTTTCCGAGATCCGCTTTTGGGGGGAAAAGCGCATCAGTTCTGGACTCTTCCAGTCGGCCTAGCCTTATCCCCTCGCACCTTCACTAAATGTATGGACACGGCCCTTGCTCCATTGAGACTTCAGGGGGTCCGTATCTTATAGATGACTGGCTCATTTTGGCTCAGTCAAAAAGAACTAGCAATTCAACATCGAGATGTTGTTTTGCGCCATCTGAGGTGCGTGGGGTTGAGACTCAATGTGAAGAAAAGTTCCTTAACTCCTCTTCAGAGGACTACGTCCCTGGGAGTAGAGTGGGACTTAGTCAATGCGGGCACAATTGTCTCCTGCTTGTATAAATACTATCTTAAACACAATGAAGAGTATTAGGTTAGGCCAGGCTATCACTGTCAAACACTTTCAAAGAGTTTTGGGTCTTATGGCTGCAGCTTCCACGGTAGTACCCTTTGGTCTGCTCCATATGAGGGCTTTGCAGTGGTGGCTCAGGAACAAGGGATTTTCTCCTCTGGGAAACCCTTTTCGTACGATCAGAGTTACGCGCAGATGCCTTCGTTCTCTTGTCGTATGGAAGAAACCATGGTTCCTGTCTCAGGGCCCGGTTTTGGGAGCACCATGTGAGAGAAAAACTCTGACCACGGATGCGTCCCTCACGGGCTGGGGTGCGGTTATGGAGGGCCGTTACACCCGAGGTACTTGGAAGGACCATCATCTCACATTGTATATTAATCGCTTGGAGATGTTGGCTGTATTTTTTTGCCCTGAGGCACTTCCTTGTAGACCTCAGAGGCCATCATGTTCTTGTTAGGACAGACAATATGTCAGTGGTCTCTTATATCAACCGCCAAGGAGGTTTGAGATCTCGCTCTCTTTGTAGACTGGCGCATCAAATTCTTCTTTGGTCCCAGGACAAATTTCTCTCTGTCAGATCTATTTATATTCCTGGGGTTGAAAATATGGGAGCAGACATCCTGTCGAGGCAGGGGCCGAGGCCCGGGGAATGGCGGCTCCACCCTGAAGTGGTTGAGCTTATATGGAGAGAGTTTGGCCGGGCGGAGGTTGACCTGTTCGCTTCTCATGAGAACTCTCATTGCCCGCTCTGGTACTCTCTCTCACATCCAGCTCCTTTGGGCTTGGATGCCACGGTACAGATGTGGCTGAGGTCACATCTGTACACTTTTCCCCCGATCGCTCTGCTCCCTGGGGTTCTAGAAAGGGTCAGGAGGTACGGAGTGAGACTACTCCTTGTAGCTCCGTACTGGCCGGCCCAAATTTGGTTTTCGGACCTTATTAGTCTCTTGGAGAGTCCTCCATGGAAAATTCCTATTAGGAGAGATCTTCTGTCTCAGGCTGATGGTATATTATTTCATCCCCGACCAGAGTTATGGAGACTATGGGTCTGGCCCCTGAGGGGGTCCCACCCATAATTAGGTTGCCCTTTCCACCGAGGTGGTCAGGACATCCATACTAGAACCCCACTCTACTAGGAACTAAACAATTAAGTTAGGGAGGGCATTGAACCCAGTTTATTACTGCCCACTGGCTTCAGTACTGGTGTTCCATCCCGCTCTCTAACGGGATCTCCTGTTCATGCTTAGGGCCTCTGTGGCGGCCTCAGTGCCCTCCGCAAGCCTCTAAGGGTGTTCTCGAAAGGACGTTCCCACTGAAACTCCATGTTCCTGTAGATTGGAGGATGAATCCTTTTCATCCAGCCTATTGGCATCAGGCTGATGGGTTATCCCTGGCACCCATCATGTCCTGTGGGTGAGGTATACGAATATATATTTGAGATATATAAGTATATATAGGAGAATCTATTGAGTCTGCTTCCTGCTCGTCTTACTCCCTGGAAGAGTGGTGGTCGTGCCCCCTCTTACTTGCTAGCGTGGGAGCCACTCAACGTTATTTTTGCCCTGTACTGAGGTACTTGTAGGCAATGTTAAGATTCTTCAGGTATTCCATCCTCCATCGCATGTGTCGGATGGTCAAGGTCATAGCCTTTGAGGTTCCTACATTAGGACTCAGGCTGAGAGGAGTCAGTCCATCTAGTTATGCATCAAGGGTTAGGAGCTATTCCCTTTATTAAGAGTACAGTTGGTTATCTAAAACCACTCATATTTGAAGTACAAGGTGCGCTTCTGCCTTCACCTCTCATCTAATATTTTCTACTGTCTGGGGCTCCCAGCCATGAGGTCAGTCGAGCCTCCGGCTCCAGACCTCCCCTTCTTGCACCAAATCTTATGACAAGCTAGTTTGGATCTGCCCTCTACTCATTCTATCGTCCGTGAGTGTACCAGATGCTTTATACCAGGGCGTTTTTACTCTCAGTGTGGCGGCGTGGGTATTCGTTCCCCAAAGTATCGAGTATCGATGCAGCGGGAGTTCCCTTTACGAAAGGGAACGTCTCGGGTTACGTATGTAACCCTCGTTCCCTGAGTAGGGAACGAGACGCTGCATCCCTCGGCCACACTTTTCGCGCCCCTGAGAACGACTTGCTTTGACCAATTAGAAGCTAACATTTCCTGGTTCCTGTGACCCTTTTGTAGCTTCCGGATCACCGTCACATGCGACGTCACGGGTGACGTTGCACCAATCAAGATTGGAATAGTTCCATAGTTGACTTCAGACGCTTCATGCCGAAGGCATTCCCCAAAGTATCGAGTATCGATGCAGCGTCTCGTTCCCTACTCAGGGAACGAGGGTTACATACGTAACCCGAGACGTTTTCCACCTACATTGTTAGTTTTTGTGAGCTACATCAGGCATCAGGCATCTAGATGAAAATACACAAATCACACGGCATGCTGTATATTAAATGAAACACGTACTCTCCATTTGCTCTCAATTTAATCTCATTGCCTTCTCTGAGAAAAAGTCGAGATATTAATAACATTTTCTTTTCTTTAGGGAATAAGAGAGAGAAAGGAGAGAGGAAGAAAAATGAGAAAGAGACTAAAGGGTCAGAGGTAATTAACCTCAAATGACTGTTTACTTTAACGATCCTCCAGGGTCATTAAGATTGGAGCGCGCTGCAGTCTGCAGTTCATAAAAACATGTTTAATTTTTCATTTGCTGTAACGCTATACCAACACATTCCTAGCCGTAATATTTCATTGCCGCTGGATATTTCCAATACTTAAAAGATTCTGCAGAAAGATTGGCCACTTTTTTGGGTGGGTTTTGAGGAATCATTGGGCTGGGAAAAAAAATGTGCGCACACACCCACACACACACACGCACGCACACACACACACATACACACACACACAAAAGCTGTGTACACTGGTTCCCCTCCTCTTCAGCTGTTTGATTCACTCTCTGCTGCTCTAAGAGACTGTGTACACACTGTAACACAGACTCATGTAAAATACATGATGTGTTTAATCTGACAAATGTCCGTCACAGGCAGTGCCTTTGTAAGGGCTGATTTATGCTTTCGGTCAGATTCAAACATTCACTCAAACATTTCTATGTTCAGAATACCTATTGTATGGTTTCTTAGTACTTAGTATATATACTGTATATATGTGCAAAGTTCACATACATACACACACACACACATGTATGTATATATATATGTGAACTTTGCACATAATGTACATTTTCTGTATGAATTGGAATACCTTGATGACTTACTACATTTGTAAATAAAAAAATGGAAAGTTCTGATTGAAAAATGCATATAAACACATGTAATTGGCTGGCTGCTATATTAATCTTTATTAACGTATTATGGTGATATATTGGCACATAAATAGCCTACAATTAAGATATTGAAGTATATTAAAAAAGTTATGAATTATGAATGCACAAAAAAGCATAATAATGATAAAGTTGCACCGCTCTCTGAATTAAAAATGCATGACATAATAAGGACACTTGACAACAACTGAGTATACTATTTTACATTACAGCATGTAGTGATATGTACTCTAGTATTTTAGTATAGTATAAATTCTTCACTACTTTCTTAAGGTCTGAGAAGAAAGACAGCAGGGAAATAGAAAAAAGAAATCTACTGTAATATAACGAATGTTTGCAATCTGAATGTTGCTTACAAAATAGCATAAGATAAAGTATATGAAGTGAAATAAATAAAATAAAATAGACAAGGTGGATCCAGTTATAACCAGCCAATCATGACCCCCTTGGTGCGATTGACAGAGCATGTGTGCCTTCATTTGTACCTCAAGATGTTTTAATAAAGTAAAACATCAGTTATGCATGTGAGAATTGTTACTTCTCACAGTAAACAAGAACTTGAGATTTCAAGAGCCCATTTTAAATTCTGCTTCTTGAAAATAAACTACAGAATTATGCGTGCAAAACTCATTTGAGATCCGTGTTCTCAAATAAACCCCAAAACTCTTCTGACAATAAATCTCAAGCATTCACCTGCTGAGAGATTTAGCAAGCGTTCTCAGCAATACACTTAAAGAAACAGTCACCCAAAATGACTATTGCACTCCATCTGAGATAGTAGAGCCTTGGGATTCTATTTGACACACATATTGGCATGATTTAAGCTCACATCTTATTAACAAAAGCATCTCATGTGCAAGCCTCACTCCTTCAGGAACGTTAACAGTATTGTAATATTCTCTCGCACTAATCGGACAGGCTTCTCATACATAGTCAAGCCGTCCTGCGCCTCCCCATTCTCCACAGCGTGAGCTGTCAAACTCAAAGCCTTTGATAATACTGCTTCCAACTCTTTGAAGTAATTTAAATACAGTTGGCTCCGTGTTGAATTAAATACATTTGGATGGATATACTTCTGCACAGCGAAAATGAAAAGAGAGGGTGTGTCACAACGGGTATTTTTGGGCATCAAACCGAGCTGAGCCGAAGAAAACAAATTCACAATTAATTTAATCTTTAGAGACCATAGACATATTGGGCCCGATCTTACACCCGGTGCAATGCAGTGCCATGCGCGACACAAGTGTTTTTTGCTAGTTTCACGTCCTGCACCATGTTGTTTAAATAGCTAATTTTTTATGCCCATCTGTTCGCCCATGGGCATGCTGGTCTGAAAATGAGGTGTGTTCAGGCGCATTGTTGGCGCATTGCTATTTTGAGGCAACTGAAATAGACTAGGCCACTGACCAACAAAAAACTGGTCTAAAGTCCTGGGGCCGTATTCACAAAGCATTTTATCTTACCACTAGGAGTACTCCTAAATCGCACTAAAAGATTTATCTAGGAGTTTTCTCTTAAAAGTTATTCACAACGCCTTTCAGACCTACTCTTAGTAAAGAAAAATGACAACTCCTAAACTAAGAGTGAGTCTTCGTTGCTATGGATGACGTCATTACTCATGCACGAGCTTGACTGAAGTGACCACCTTGATTGGCTGATGATTGTAATGCGGGAATGATTCCAAACACCTCCCCTACGATGATGAGTGACAGGTGACAGATCTGAGAATGCGTGCGCTACACAAGTAGTGCGAAGGACGGAAGATGATGAATAACTGAATAAATAGCCTAAATGAATAAAGAGTAAGGCAAAACAAATAGCCTAGTAGCCTAATGAAACATATGGATTGATGCAGTATCTTAGAAAAATTATTGAATTAATCTGTCACTATATGCCTCTGCCTACGTTTGCAAAGAGAAGAACATTTTAATTTGATTCACAATGAAACGTTACAATTAGTTTACATGCAATGAGTAGCCTAGTTTTGGTTGTTGTTGGTGCCGTTATTGCATCCCTAGTTATGCCTACAATGCAAAATTATTCCCTCGCGATTGGAAGCTCCTGTAGCCGCCGCATACGCATTTCAAAACATCGCAACGTGAAATGCCACAAAAAGCGGTTTGTGAATAGGTCTTAGTGAGTTAGGAGTCCTCTCGACTTCTTTTAAGCTGTCCCAGGCTTAGGTGCTACTTTTAGGGCTAAAATGCTTCATTAATTACTCTTAGTCAAAAAAATGAGGAGTCCTAAAGTTACGAGTGACACGCCCATTATTTTTAGGAGTTGCTCCTAAATTCGCCAGTTAGGAGCTACTTTTAGCCTTAAAATTCTTTGTGAATACGGCCCCTGGTCAAGGTGAGATTACACTTGCAAAGTCAATGGCCAATATTTTTTTTGTTATTTAAAGAGCGCATTAGTAATGTGCGCCTATAGGCGGGTCGACAACAAAAATAAAAGAATTACAATGTAAATTATTATTATTGTGTACATAAAGATATGGTGGAATCCGGCTTGTCCCGTAGATGGTCTGCTTGCGCTTTAACCTCACGCACGAGCAGATCCGTTTGCGCTCTGGAGACGCGCGTGTTCAGTCTTTTCAATTGCAATTCTGCCATGTAAATAGCCAATCCGCCATGGCACGAGCGCAACTGGCTTTTAAAGGGAATGGGAGATGAGACTCTGATTGGTTTATTGCACGTTATGCCCAAAACACACCCATTACTCATTAAGAGTATAGGGAAAACCCTTTTAGACCATTCACCGCGCGCCGACCATTTTTCCGGTTGTTAAACTAGCAAAAGTGTATTCAGACATGCCCTAAGTGCACTTGCGCCCTGCGCTTTAGCGTTTAGATCGTTAAATTAGTTAAACTCTAACCCTAAAAAAAACTGTTTTGTGTGAGTAAAAATGTCAAAATAAAATTAAAATTGTACTTAATGGTTAAATCTTATGGTTAATAATTTTACATCAAATTATTCCAAAGAAAAATAATGATAAATTACATTTTTATTTGCGTCCATCACTAAGCCCTCTTATTTTTAATGATCCAATCAATTCCTTATTAATAAAATCAAGTCCCACTCTATTTTTCCTCACTGAATGTTCAGTTCTGTTTAAAAACACAAGATCACGCTGAATTAAAATATGTTGTAAATGTGTTTCATGTCGACCTTCACAACCTGACATCAAAATAAACCAGCAGAACCGTGAACAGGGTGATAGAATGAAAAGGGGAATAATGGGTAATGAATTTGGCAAGGATTGTTCTGAGACAAGGTGAGATTACACTTGCAAACTTCACTTCGCAGTCTCACACATCGACTTGAAGATAGATACACTCAGGTGCACAATGAGAGGTCTTTTATCTGTGCGGATGCCGTTTCAGTGTGTGACAGGAAGGTGTGGAAACACATTTCTGTCTCAGAGTGAAAAACAAAACAGGTGATTGTAAAAATCAAATTTGAAATAAGAAATAAAGGGGGGCTAAAGGAGGACACTCAGAGGTGATTTTCAAGTAGAAATTTGGAGTCCAAGTGAGGAGAATGATGGGAAATGACCCATCATCATCACCATCACCTGTCCACTTGCCACAGATTCTCGGTAAGAGGATCTGGCAACCACACGCACATCATCAGACAGCTGTGCTCACACATTCACACTCGTACTCACATTTGGCCTCGCTCTTATTCTCATGCAAACACCTACATCGGCCAAGTGTCTGTGTGGGCATACATTAGACACCAGGAACCACTCGGCTGGCACCAAACACAAACACACAGGGGAATGCCAGCTGTGGTTCCCCATCTGGGCCGCTGTATGTTTGCGCCAGTGCTGGGGTAGAAGACACTTAGAAACTTTCGATTTCAAAGCTACAAACTTCGTCACACCTTATATAGGACCTTACATCAAAAGTAAGTGCAATGTACTTATTGTGTTCATATTGTATTGCAAAACTATTGAGGTGTGATTTGGGTAAGATTATGGACAGGTTATGGCTCAGTGGTTCTTGCGGAAGCTCAGACGTGCTGCGTAACACGAGAATGAACCTCACTGGTTCTCGTACGTCAAGCAAACATGCTTGAGCTTCCCTTTACCATGATATGTGCGTTGATGAATGTTTACATGTGAATTTTACGATCTATTTAAGAACTTTTTAAAGTGTCAAAGTAGTAGTTGCGTAGCTGTCAATGGAGGGACAGGAATTCCTACATTTGATTAAAATATCTTCATTTCAGTTTCGAAGATGAATGAAAGTCTTATGGGTAACTAATGACAGAATTTTCATTTTTGGGTGAACTAACCCTTAAACCACAATGTTTGATTTTAATAATGCATTAGTATGGTATTGTTTATTGTTACAGTATTAATCAAATGTAGGCAGTATATTGTACTTTCTGCACAGTCAGCCGAATAGCATTCCATTCTAAACACAAATCCATGTGATTCATTAACAAATCTGATTGAATCACTTGCTTAAAATTGTGCTTGAGGAACCAAAACACTCAAATATGGAAGAACGTGAGAGGTTCTTACAGTCTTGTGCATTGATTAAATAACAAAAAATGGATGGACCAACTAACAGCAATTTAGAAGAAAATCACTCACCCCAAGTGGAAGTTACAGTAATTTAAATTACCCGTAAACCGGCGAAGGTCAACTTTAATGCTGCAGCACAAGGAGACATCTTAAAGACAAACAGAAGATGAGAAAGAATTATGAGAAGTTTCATGATAATGACAGGCCGGCAGAACAATTAAACACAGATTTATTTCTCTGTGACGCAGATTAAGCGAGCACACTGAAAATACTGGTTCTAGTGTCATAACACTCCTCCAAAATCCCATCTTTGAAGCTTGCATCCCAACTGGCTCTTTAATCTCTGACCTTGATTCCGGCGAGGCATGTTTAAGGCTAAGCATATGCCATGAAAGGCTCTGAGGAATCAGAAATACTTTAATAAAACCACTTTGAAGATTCAAAGATTTTTTTCTCCCTACAAAAATAAAAATTCAGCACCCCTCCCTCCCTCCCTCCCTCCCTCCATCCATTATTTTTTCTCGAAGGCCCCCTCTTTCTTTTATGTTACTGAGCCGAAACTTCGGAATCTGCCATCAGGCCACTATCAGTGAGCGGAGAGAGCGATTTAGCGGTTGATAAGCAGTCAGGCATGGGCGACCTCCACAGCGGGACGCCGATACTCAGCCCAGAGCAAGCCACTCTCCCAGCAGCCCTTAATGGACAATATTATGTGAAATTGCCCCTATTGTTGAGAAGCATGGAGTCAGGAAGTATCATGGCGAAAGAGAAGCATCTGCCTCAGCTTGAGTGGAAAGCCTGTTCGATTAGACTGGATTCTGAGTGGTTCCCTTTGTGTAAACAAGGCATGGATGTTAAACGTTGTGTTGCAATCAAGTGCTTGAGAACAAGAGCAGTTAAGGATTTTGAGAGGAAACCAACATTTGTACGTACAGTGTTGAGGGAAAACAGTTAGCTAACCTACAAGCCACTGACAAAAACTAACAATGTACTGTACATTGAAGCCAGGGCTACACTGAAGCTTTAAATATCTAACTGATCATCTTAATCAGAGAATATCAGTTTGGTTAAAATAATGAACAGAACACAACATTCAACATAAAAAAGACATGAATGCGTTTTAGAAGTAAAAATTGTAATATATATACAATATATATAAAAAGTTCTATCTGGAACACTGCACAGAAACTTCAGTGAATTGTTCTTTTGAATCAGTTTATTTACCATCCAAATGAACGATTCGCAAGAATGAATCACACTTACCAACACTAGTCAATAACTATTTTGGATATTAGTTATTAAATTAAATGATTGGAAAAGCAACACTATTATGAAAATAGCTGAACTGCTTATAAATGAAGTTAGTAGCATCGCTATTTTAGTTTGATTTTACATTTGGATAGACACAGCAACTGTGTATAACTGTGCAACTTCTATAAAATAAACTCTTTCACAAGTGTACAATTTTACAAAAATACTTTCTATAGAATGGATTTGACAATAACTAGTCTTAATTTTCCACATTTTCTGATGTAAGTGAAAACTAAATACAACTAATTTCAGGCTTCTTGGACCCCATTTTAAATAACAGCGTTTACATTTTAGAATTGCCCACCTGCTGATATTGTACATATCAGTGTCTATCCAAACACAAATAACTGCTCTTGTGCTAGAACCACTTCTTACATGCCAATGAATATTAATGGGATTTCTGTCTGAAAGAACAAGGCACACTACCACAACACCTAAAAGTGTTTTCTGACACATAGCTCATCCCGAGAGGTCAAATAACTGAGTTGCTCTTTGTACTTGAGCATCTCGGCTCATCAGTTAACCATATGGTCATGAATGCCGATTAAGGCCTTTGAAACAGTATATTACATATACTGTTATTATGCAGGGTCTCTTTTGTGATATGTGTGCTAATGGGGGACCTTGAAGTGACCAACTTCAACTTCAAGTAATTTTTCAATTACTTGTTTTTAAACTGAAATCATTGTTAAGGTGAGGGAAGCCCATCATCCAGCAATATTTCACACAATGAAACTGCAAAAGAGAACAAATTGAATAATAAAATAGCAGCTTTGTGGCATCGAGCAGACACAAAACTCTGAGTTGACAACAAAAGCTCTTCCACTCTCACATTTTATTAGAGACATGATTTAAAAACCCAACAGACAGGGTTATCATCAGCTAAAACATGAAACTAATATAAAATAATTACCACAAGATAAATGAACTAAACAAAAGAACAAAGAAAAAATTGTTTTTGTAATAATTAAACTATCACCTGATCAGAGTCACCTGACCTGTCTTTTGAAATAATACATCCGACCTGCAGATGGCGATATAGCATGTGCTGCAGGTTTATCTGCTCACTACACATAAAACATACCAGAAGTAGCAGTAACTACACCATGTGGGCAAAAAGCATCGTTCTCAATTGATGTGCTTTTAAAATTAGCCGTGTATTCCGAGTAAATACAGATTCTGCAACATATAAACTATACAGCTAATACTTCATTGAATGGTTGATATTTAACTAGTGCCGGATTCCTATTTGTAGTTCAAGTGAGAAATAGGCCTACTCATATTTTCCCCATGTCATCTTTCATATTTTAAATGTTAATCTAAAGTAACTAGACCAAAACAATCTGAAAATCAAAGTACTTTTGAAAATAGTAGTAAAAAAAAAAAAAGTATTACGATCAAGAAACACTATTATAAGATTCAATAAAGGTATGATGTTGGACATGTGATGTTTTTGCATACAATATGGCACACTTATGGGCATTATATTTAAGCCAAGCTTACAACAGCAAAACTGTCATTAAGACAAACAGCCTCTTCTTAGGAACATCAGCAGACAGCAATAAACCAGATCTTGTGGTCTACATTTTGAATTCTTTTCCTGTTTGTTATTTTATGATTATACAGTTCATTATTTATTACTTATTTTCTTCCTGTTTAATGAGCTATTTTTCTGCACACTAGAAACCGGCAGTAGACAAGTCATTAATTAATATATTTTAACCATCCTTTGTCATTATGATTTTATCACACCATGCAGTTTCTATACAGGATGAAATGAATCAATCAACTAATAGGCTACTGCAAAACACAACAAAATCAACTTACTAATGTTTGTGCTATTTTTGTCCCTCCAAAATGATGTCACTTCCTGGAAGAACGTCATAGGATCTGACAACAAAGGCTGCGTTCCACGATATTACAAGAGTCTACGGAAAGTGATAGAGGACAAAAAATGTAGGTATAGATAGATTCAGATTTAGAAGGAAAACTATGGAAATAATTTTATATAAAACTTGTATACAATTTTAATAATATATAAATACAAATATTTTTAAATAAAAATAAGTATATATGTACACATTTAAATAAATATAAAGGTACAAATATAAATAAGTATATATTATAAATAACTATTTTACACTTCAACTTCACTTATATACACCCTTTCAACTGCTCGTTAACGCAAATACATATAATCAGCCAATCGCATGGCAGCAACTCAGTGTATTTAGGCATGTAGACATGGACAAGACGATCTGCTGAAGATCAAACTGAGCATCAGAATGGGGAAGAAAGGTGATTTAAGAGACTTTGAATGTGGCAAGGTTGTTGGTGCCACATGGGCTGGTCTGAGTATTTCATAACTGCTGATACTGGGATTTACACACACAACCTTTTCTAGGGTTTACAGAGAATTGTCCGAAAAAGAGAAAATATCCAGCGAGTAGCAGTTCTGTGGTTGACATGCCTTGTTGATGCCAGAGGTCAGAGGAGAATAGCCAGACTGGTTCGAGTTGATAGAAAGGCAACAGTAACTCAAATAACCACTTGTTACAACCGAGGCATGCAGAAGAGCAACTCTGATTGACCACACGTCAAACCTTGAAGCAGACGGGCTACAGCAGCAGAAGAACACACACCGGTGACACCAACAAATCTGCCTCAACTGCGTGATGCTGTCATGTCAATATGGACCAACATCTCTGAGGAACATTTCCAGCACCTTATTGAATCGATGTCATGAAGAATTAAGCCAGTTCTAAAAGCAAAAGGGGGACCAGTAGTGCAGTGTACATAGTAAAGTGACTGGTGAGTGTGCATAAATATGTAGTTTAATGTTTTATCTAATACAATGTGACGCAAAGGAACACCTGGCAACATTTTCTGTCTCACTTACAATCATTTATAATATCCAAGTGCTCTGGAGCCATAAACTATTTGATTTGACTGGATGGATGCTGCCACTATTGATTTTTCTAGAATGTAGCCAGCTGTGCGTATTGAACTGGTATTGATGGGATTCAGTCGGCCATTCATACCACATGTGTCACACATCTACTGCACCACCTGAGATTAGTTCTTTTTATCATGTGGGGAAAATAGCATCAGATTTGCTGTGAGTCGGCGTCGGCATGTGGTCTTTGAACACGTGACTTCTGAGCTGGCATGGAAGGCGTGTGTTTTCTATTACATTGGGATTCAAAATGCACTTTCTATTGTGGTTTTGATCAATGCGTTTACATGTGAGATGATGTATAGTGTGCCTGTGGAAAATCAATAGGGGAAAGCGTCAGTATGGTTGTTACACCGTCACATCTGCATCCTCCTTTAACATATTCAAAGAAATGACATCAGAAAGACGCACTCATGCCTACACTCAAAGTGTAATTTGATTCAGCTATTGGACTGACGATGCACAGTGATGTAAGACAGTCAGACCCCTGCGTATCTCATCGATCAACCCACAATGAAAATCAAGCTGAGAGCTGATGAAAAATGTGTGTGGGAAGCTGTGATGCATTCTGGGAAATGGCTTCGGCCCATCAGTCTCCTGCGGCTCTCAAGTGTAAAAGAAGAGAAAGAGGAGATTCCTCAGCATGAGGTTTATGTGGTTTGTAAACCTGTATGTAACATCAGTTGTGATAAACGCGTTAGTCCTTCTCGTTGCCTCTCAAGAACTGCATGTGTATTTTCCATGCAATGTGGACTAGTTCATGGAAACTAAATGAAATACAACTTGTTATTGCTTGAAAATATTCCATTACACTACAGCTCTTAAATTTCAATATCCTTTCTGCATATTCAAACTGTTTTGTTTGTAAAGACATTCTTTATATATCTTTGAATAATGAATAATGCATTGATTTCTCTTTGCTGCACGACACCTTCAGGTCTCGATTTCATGCTGTGATCAAAGCTAAATTTACATCATCATTACTCCAGTCTTCAGTGTCACACGATCCTTCAGAAATCATTCTAATATGTTGATTTTTGCCGCTCAAGAAACATTTCTTATTATTATCAGTGGTGAAAACAATTTTTTGCTGCTTAATATTTTTGTGGAAACTATGATACAAAAGTTTGGAAGTTCTTTTAAATTTTCTATACATCAAAGACTAATTTATTTAATTTAAATATTAAAGGGTTAGTTCACCCAAAAATGAAAGTTTTCTCGTCATTTGCTCACCCTCACGTTGTTCCAAATCCGTAAGACTTTCGTTCATCTTCGAAAAAGAAATGAAAATATTTTTTATGAAATCCGCAAGATTTCTGTCCCTCCGTTAATAAAAGCCTACATTCAATCTGTTCATCATATAAAGCGATCGTGTCTCTTCAGGATATATGGACTAAACAGCTCAATTCATATGGATTAGTTTTACATGAACTTTTCTATATCGTTTACATGAACTTTATGAACTTTTTGAAGCGTCAAAGTAGTAGTTGCGTAGCTGTCAATGGAAGGACAGAAATTTGAATAAAAATATCATTATTTGTGTTCCAAAGATAAACGAATGTCTTACGAATTTGAATGACATGAGGTTGAGTAAATTATGACAAAATTGTAACCCTTTAAGCAGCAAAAACTGTTTTCAACATTGATAATAATAAGAATCATTATTAATAAATCAGCAGATTAGAATTAGTTCTGAAAGACCATGTGACACCGCAGACTAGAGTAACTGGAGTTGCAATTTATTAATATATATATATAAATTAGATCTGTACCCACTAGACTAACAACAGAAGGTGTTTCATCCAAAATGAGAATCTAAACTACAAGAATAAATGTAAAATGTCATCGTTTTACTCTGAATTGCATCAATATAATTGCAACTATCTAGTTGTGCACATATAGTGGTATTTTCAAAGACATTTCCTCAAAGAAGAAATTAGTTATTAGTGAAAGCTGTTGGCAAGTTAACAGTGTCAGTCTAAATGCCCCCCTCGAGGGCTGAAGTAATCGACATTTGTTTTGCTTTGTTGTGATAGATACGGATGCACCCCGGGGCCGCTATTAGTAAAACTGTCACACGCTCTCTGAAAAGAAGTCAGAAATAAGCGTGCAAAGGGGCTGAGACCTGCATCGTTACAGAATGTTACGCAGCCATGGAGTAAAAAAAAAAAAACTCTGAAGAGACACTGAAGATGTGGCTTGATTGCTTGGACTGTTTTACTCTTTGAAAGACAATTTATTTTTGTTCTGTCTGGAATATAAATCAAAGGGAGTGAAAAAAGATGGAAATTTAATCAAAACTTTGACAGATTCTTGCGTTATTGAAAGGAAATCACTGTTCTAGTTCGCTCGCAGGGCCATGACATTTTGGAGATAATTTAACAGATTGCGTGCCATTGTTCTGAAATCTGAGCCAAGCTCTCTGTGAAGATCTGACAGGTGCCTCACGCGCAACACACTCCGTCAAACGACATTTATCTTTTCCTCCATAAATTTAATTCCATGGTGATAATACTGTGCAGACAATGGGAAAATATCCTCCCCACTCTGGCAGTGGCACAAACATCCCAATGCATAACAAATAAGATGCATAAGATTTCATTGTACCTCAGTCTCTCATGCTTTTGAGAAGATGTGAGGTTTACATATAATTTCTCAGTTTACTGGGAGTTTACTGGGAGTTCTGTTGAGTTCAGTCAAAATAAAAAAAATGCTACATTAAAAGGACTTTATTATCACTGTTTATTTTATTTCCCCCCTTATAGTCCACTTATTTTTGGGGAATCCATAAAAATGCAAATTACATTTCCAAATGTGCATTTTTTTATTAAGTATAAAAACAAACACTATAATGGAAACTCATTTAACAAATAAATTCTTATAGTACTGTATATGCATCAACAAAGCATTTCAGGAAACAGCTCTAAACCGCAAGTAATACAAATCCACAGGCTTACATTTTCGTTTTGTGCCAGTTTCCCAGGAAATTATGATTTTGTTCTTTTGAACGCACGGGATGCGAATGTTGCTCGATTCAAAATTTGACAATTGGGTCTCGAGTCCTGAAATAAAACCAGCTGAGAATCAATCCAGCATTTCTTCATAGAACAATGAACTCTTAAATCTCAAAAGATCGAGATTGGTGAGGATATGACCCGTTTCGGACATCTCAATGAGTCTGGGTCCCAAACCCACGGCCCGGTGCATATTAATCAAATTAGCCTGCAATGATTGCAGTTCCAGCAAATTGGAGGAGCACTTCAGAATGTGGCTTTTGACCGTCAATTGAACGACGCTTCATTAAACAGTAAGAGATGCTGGAGAGAGGAAATAAGAAGCAGTGTGGGAATGTGGCTGTCATGTGTACACCATGGCTGTACTAACTAAATTGTGTCACATTAGCCTGGCCAGAGATGTGAAGGATTTTTACCCTCTATTTGAAACCACAATTCGCAGTCTCTCCCACTCTCTCCTCCCGAACATTAGATTCCAGACACTTTCAATTTAATTATTTAAACCACTCTGTGGAAATTTGGCACTGTGAAAAATCTAGAGAGAGGACGGCGAGATAGGGAATGTATTTTGGAGAGAGTGATAGAGAAAATGCAGAAAGAGAAAAAGAAGATACTGAGTACTGAGTAATGCTATTGCCTAGCAATAACAGTATGACAGTAGATAATCAGCCTAGTAAACAACTTTTGCTTACTAGACGCAAGTTAATAATGATTAACTTACCAAATGAAGCCACAGCAGAATTAACCGCTGGGAATCTCAGAGAAAAGTTCCAGAATGAATTAGTGTTTAAAAAAAAAAAAAAACTTGAGCGAATGATTTAGTAACTCTAAGTGGCAGCATCCAAATTCACATATGTACCTACTATGTAGTATGCGAAAAACAGTGTGTGACAAAATAACTATGTCCAAATTCACAGTGTCATAAAAGAATAGGCGAAAAGTCCCCGGATGACCTACTACTTCCGGCAAGATTCTGAAGTGTGCATACGATGGACACTTTACTATCCCATGAGGCCACGGGAGAGTGAAGCAACTGACACTGGTACTGTAGGTCACATGACAATGACAACATGCAAATGTAGTACATCCAGACTACATACTACAAACATTCATACATAGAACATACTTTTTTAGCGGTCGTACGTACTTACTCAAAATAAGTATCTACTAGTATGCGATTTCAGACGCAACCAGTCATTTGTTTAATTCCTGAATGAATCCGTGTTTTTGAACGAATCACTTGAGTCACGTGTCACCACATATTAGTGGAACTATGTAACCTATGGCAATATTATAAAATGTTTTTTCTCTACCCGAGTGGACCTTTAACAAGTACTTTCGTTGAAGAAAGGAAGGTTTCTTCAAGCTTCTTGGAGACGTTCCCGCAGTTCTTCTGGATTTAGTCTGTCTCAGTTTTTTCTGTTTCTTCATGTAATCACAGACGGACTCGATGATGGTGAGATCAGATCATACCGACTGTTGTCAGACTCCTTGTGCATATATATGCTGTGCTGTATATATTTTTAAAGACTGCAACTAATTAAATAGCTGAAATAGTGAGTTGAGATATTTACACCTTTGAGTTTTTCCATTTTAGTTTACAGTCCACATTATATACAATCTGTCTGGCAGAAGATGTGAAAGACATGAGAACATCTGTACAGCAGCTCCATTATGCCACTTTACTGGTACTGGTTTCCAATTAAACAACACTGAGGGGGATACATCATTTAAATATGTATAGGCTTATGTCAGTCTGCCATGAATGTGAACTCATGAACACACTCATTAGCCCGGTTGTTCAAATAAAGACACGACCAGACATCTGTCATGTAATTCGGCAAACTCTGCGACACCAATTACGCCGACACGAAATCCTGAAAGTTGTGGAGCTTTCACCCTCTTCTTAATCACTTTCTGTCAAGGCCATGAAAGAAGGCAGCGGCAAATTTTGTCTCGCTGTTTAAGTAAGCCAACGCGGCTGTACGCCACCAGTGCGACCCATCACTCACACGCTGCTAAATTAGCTTTCCCACGTGTCACGCTGAAGTTGCCGGATCCTGTCTCGACAGGAAGTCGCCCCGAAGCGCTTCCTGTCAGCCTCCATATCTCAGCCGAGGTGTCAGGGAGCGCCAAGGTTCCCGAGAGCGACTCTGCGAGGTGAGGCCAAGAAAAACCCTCACCTCTTTTTCTGTTTATCTCTCGCTGGGCCAGACACGCGAAAGGGCGAGATGCTTTGCTTTTCTCTCCCCGCTTCTTATCTCTGCTGAAAACAGAGAGGGCTACTCACAAAGAGCTGTCTGTTTTTCACTCATCTTCTCTCCTGGCATTCCTCTGAAACGAGAAGACCAATCTTTACAAGGGTCACCTGCCAAGGAAACATTTTCGCTTTTCACTTTCAGGTGCTTTTCTCTCTGCTATTTATTTCTTGTTGGTCTCTTTTCACCACAACACAAAGGAAGCTCATTTGGAGCCTTGCAATGTCAGATCCTTCAGTGTAAGCAGTCTCATCTATACTATCACCAATACTCAGCCTTAAAACCACTGAATGAAACGGCACAAACAAACAAATGCAGAAAATAGCTGAAAAGCAAGGTCCCTTATGAAATGGAGATATCTGAAATGCTCATTATAAGGTCCATGTCTGTTTCTTACATGGATTCAATGGATCACTAAAATAGAGAATGCATTTATTCGAAGAAGAAAAGTGCGGGATTTTTTTTTTATGATGGTCTGTTTTATGCAGGTTTGGTGCTGGTCTACCAGTGTGACATGCTTTTCACCAGTAAAACCTTGACTAAGGAAAGCTTGATGGAACAGGAATTAGAAACAAAATATGTCATTTTCGTTCATTCTGAGCTGAAATGGAAATGTTAACATGCCTCCTTTCGAAACTTATTAGAAATCATTAGAAATAAAAGCATAGTTCATTATAACACTCTTTTTTAAAATGAGAGAGCACTCCCAGCTACATCGTGCAACACACACTTACATTTAAATGTACATAATAAACTTTAACGTATATAATTGAAAAAATGTCAGAATAAGAACAACTGATATTTCACAATACATCTTACCACAGTTGTCCTGGTACTGAATCCGACAGTCGCCGCAGTCAAGTACTGGACAGGGGGACTTCCTCGGGGAAATTGGCATGACATTATTAGTTTTTAAAGTAATGAAATTGCATTTGTGGGTGATAAAAAGGGTGTTTGAAAGATGGACCCAAGTACACTACCATTCTCTTTGGGAAGATTTTTTAAATGTTTTTTAAATAACTCTCTTATGCTCACCAAATATGCATTTATTTGCTAAAAAAATAAAACAGTAGTACTGTGAAATATTAATACAATTTAAAATAACACATAGCATAAAATTAACATAACACACATCCGAAAATGTAAAAATGCTATTGTTATAATGCTGTTAATGCTTAAGGTTATTTAAATGTGCAGAACCAGCCAATCAAATTCTCTCTCACTCTAGGCAACAACAGAGCTGAACTATATCCAGACATAATTGCGATCTCATGACAGGTGGAACGGGGGACTTATATTTCTGTCTCGGAGTGACTCAGGAGAAGACTATAGCTGCGAGAGCTCGACAAGATGGGCGCGTGATCCACCGTCTGAAGATTCGCCCACAGCACAAACTTAAAATTCCTACTGCATCTGTTTTAGTCGGTTTCCCCTTTCTTCCTCTCTCTTTCAGAAGCTGCTCTTGATCAAGAGACAGAAAGACAGCGTGTCTGTAGAGCCAGTTGGAGAGGAGAGCCTCAACAGCCACGGGCAGATCATAAAGCAGAGACAACTTCATAAAGAGAGAGAGAGAGAAAATTGAAAGACAGAAAAAGAGGCAGATGGAGAGACACACAGACATAGCATCGACATCTGTACTCCGAAACTAGAAAGTGGCTTCTGTTTGTCTCTCAATACCCTCACGTCAGGAGACACAAAGGAGATGCACAATGGCTCATTGAGAGACAAAGAATCACTATAGATTCTCTAAGAACGTTTCGGGCTGCACAGATCCATCCATCTATCCTCTTTCTGCAGTAACAGGCTTTGCCGTGGCAGGAGATGGTGCATAACATCAGACTGGCGATGGTTCAGTCCGTCCTGCCACTGGAACTGATTGCTCTCATTAGATTCTTTAGCCTCTGGGTCAAATCCAGCTACTGGATCTGTGAGCAAGCTGATATTTCACAACCCAGGCCAATTTCCCTAATGTTTTCTCCCTCTCTTTCATTCCTTGTTTGTCCTTCATTCACTTGGATGTTGCAGCCATCTCGCATTGTATGTTGTGAAGAGATGCGGAGGTCTGTGTGGGACAGATTTTTCCCATTCCGCTCTCTTTGCATTTTGCGTCTGCATTTTATTTTTTACTAGGGTGGCATAAAGGTGTTTATTTTTCTTGATTTTGTCCAAAAAAGAAAGGAAAACTAGATTTGCATTTTCTAAGAGAAAATAGCAGTGCTTACAAGAAGAAAACTGTCAAAAAAAGAAGTAAACATTACAAAAAAAATGTATTTATACAAAGATGAAAAGAGTAATCACTATGTATG
Organism: Scardinius erythrophthalmus; assembly: GCF_964197995.2. Classification (NCBI taxonomy): domain Eukaryota; kingdom Metazoa; phylum Chordata; class Actinopteri; order Cypriniformes; family Leuciscidae; genus Scardinius; species Scardinius erythrophthalmus. The sequence continues at coordinate 5,836,612 of NC_138238.1, forward strand.
CACATAGATATAAGAAAAAACGCCAATTGCAAATATTATGATGGAAGATTTCACTTTAACATACCTGTTTTGTTTTACTGAAGCGATTGAGCAGATATCCACGAACACAGTGTTTAACAGTAAACACGGGTCTAAACATTATAATATTCATCATGTTAGTGTAAACACTCATACTTTTATATCATGCATGTTTTATATTTTCAAGCATAAAAACATCCTTGTGTTGTACATGTATATTTATTTAACATTGAAAGGTTGCCTACCAGTCAATAGTTCATATTTCAACGTGTCTGACGATTTCATACATTTTAGTCTAGCAACAGTTCAACTAGTACAAAGTGAAGTTTATGCAAAAATAACACGCTAACTAATATAAGTGATAAATGTCCTACCTTAAAAATCTTTCTTGTCTTCAAATCATGCTCTTCTTCTTTAGAGGTAAATCCAAGGTAAACTCGCAGCGTGTCTTTTTTAAACTCGATGAAAAGCAGAGGAACGATGAAGTGTGATTCTTTGTTTTTGAAGTAATGAGGGCATTTACAGGTTCGAGTTCCTTCACGTGGACGATTTGCATGTGAATCTCTCAGGCCAGCGTGGGTGTGGTCACATTAGAGCTAATGAGCAGTCGCTTGAGAAACTATACCCTCTCCTTGATTTCATACGGATTACCCAAACAGAGTATATTTGTTTTTGATATGATTTATATCATTTAAAAGTAGAGACTTCAAGCTTTTTAAAGACATATATCTGTATGTGTGGCAAGTATTCACTGAATTACAGTTCATTTTCTGCAGCGTTTCAGAATGAATTTCAGAGAGACGGCAGAACGCGCATCATATTTATTTTCTTTATTATACGAAAAGCAAAACATTTTGTTATTATTAAGTGTACACAGATAAAAGTACACATTTAACAGTTTTGAATTTCGACTTATTTGACAGTGCGTCCCAATTCGCATACTATCCATCCTAAATAGTATTCGAAAATAGAATTAGTACATCCCAAATCATAGTATGTTGAAATGAGTGTTCCAAAGATACCTAGATGGTCTACAATTTCCGGTCAGAAGTGCAGATCGGTGAGCACACTACGGCTAATATTGCCCACAACCCATCGGGCGTTGGACGAGGATTTGATTAGAACTACAAACACGAGTGAAAAGTGTTAAAAAACTGCAGACATGGAGGACACACAAGTCTGGCGGTTATGTAGAGAGGTTTAGATAAAGGGGTTTGAGTGATTAATTATCAGTAAATTTATTTATTCAATGTTGTCCACATTATTTTTCATCTGCAGCAGCATTGTGAACTTTTGTAAAGATACTTATATCCATTAACTTTTAAATGCATAATAATATTAAAATTGCAAACACATGAGGAGAGTCTCCGCATGAAAGACCCACTACTGACAAATCAACGTGCTGCTACATTTCTCTCCGAAACGGCAGGAAGTGAAATTAGATTGAATGGAGGATTTTAACTGTGACAAGATGATTGACAGGGCATTTTACGGTGACAGGATGCATGCGACAGAGCTGTCCGTTAAAGATGACGAAGTAGTATGTCCCAAAGCTTGCCAACTCTTTTGCTACACACTCAAAAGTATGTACATTTTCTTCACAAAAAGAGTATATACATTTAGGGCGTAGTATAAGTAGGTGAATTGGGATGCAGCATGAGTCTCTTTCGCACTCAACAATCACACTCAACACTCAACAAAAGATTTCAACAACAAATCTTTTGTAACTTTATTCTTAAATTTCTTAAGTACAGAGCCCCTAAACTTAGAATAAAATCTACTATGTTAAAAAAGAAAACATTTTATATTTTGAATGTATGAATTATATTTTTGAATGAATCAAAAAAAAAAAAAGTTTGAATATATGGTTTTAAATGATCTGCAGCTGCTTGCCTTTACGTAACTTTCCTGAATGAGTCTGAACGAATGAGTGAGTGGAGAAGCACTGAATGTGACAAGTTGATTGTGAATGAACTGAACGAACATGGCACATCATTTATGAATGAGGACCTGCTTGCCAACACTGACAGAATGAAACTTAAATAGTTAAACAGTTGACCCAACACTGTTAAAGTTGCTTTGTATAAAAGTGCTTGCTAAGTAACAGACTTGCTTTCCAGTTTCCTGTCCAGGGGAATTCCAGCCTGTGGTTACTTCCTTTCCCCTGTGTATCCCGTTACATTAGGAGTGCCACTGGTGGGAACGGTCTCATCATCTCTAAGTTTTATTTAGTGTCCAATTAAAAGTTTCTGAACTATCTAAGAAATTAATGATGCAGCAATTCATTTAAAATGCATTATATTGCACATGTTTTCCAAGAATGTCTGGAATCTTTTTAACATGCCATAGAAGGTTTAGCTCATCTGCAAAGCCTGACATGAATATGAATTTATATTCCATTCTCCCCATATCAGGAGCTGACGGCTAATATTAAATATGAATTAATGCAAAGATAAATGTTTAATGGATTGTCTTATTACACTATTTGAATGGAATGAGAGGAGCTGCTCAGACGAGGTTGGGAATTGCTGCACATTTTCATGTCAAATGGATATAGCTTTAATATATAAGCCAAGATGTCTGCTTATACTCTGCAAATTATTGGATGCTGTTCATGTTTTTGCAGACTTTATGTGAGACATCGGCTTTGTTCAAAAACGTAGCAATCTCAATCTGCCTAGTATTTTAGTACCAGTTTAGTTTCAGACTCAACTTGGTTTTAAATCTTGTTGAATCCAAGGCCTCACATTGCCACGTCAAAATTCAAAGGTTCATGATTTTTTCAGATGTTCATGATTTATTGGATAAGGATTAAGGGCAAAAATTTATAAAATGTTTGTATTCAATTTGACAAAAGTGAATGTTTATCTACCTGATAAATATCTAAAATGTTTATCTACCTGATACAATATTTTAAAGCTTGACATAACTAAAATAAAAGTTTTTGTTTCATGTTTTAATAAATTCAAATGGCCTAAAAAAAAAAAAATGCTTTTAATGCTTGTTTTGTCTGGCATTTGTGTAAATCACCCAAATCAGTTTGAGGACCCCCTTAGAAGTTTGCTGAGGCCCCCTAGTGGGCCCCTGGTTGAGAACTAGTGTAATAGAGTTTTTCATAAATATTCTGGTAAGCTAATGATGCTAATGATTAATAAGAAAAGGAAATAGACAAAGTGCAAGCAAACAAAATAGTCAATTTTAATTAGATTTTTTAATTAAAACTTTGTTTTTATTGAGTATATTTAATTAATAATCCATAATTCTCTTGCTTCTGATTTTTACTGAGCTTTTTTGCAATGCATTATAGGATTGACTCCTCAGAAAATCAAGATTTATTTTTTTCTTCTATTTAAAATGAAGCAGAATTGTGCACAATAAATCCAGAAACAAGTAAATAGGGGGTCGTTTTTGATTTCATGTTGACTTGAAATAAGTGAAGCACCTATATCCCATTTATACAGCCTGACAAAACAGAATACGGCTTAAATGGGGCCTTTCATCTACGTGGGGAATCTACGTCCTCATAACAGCGTATAATAGCCCTTTCAGATCGTTTCCCTGATTGATTCAGGGCAGCTATTGTGTCTAAGATCCCCTGAGATAACACAGCGTATCTCTTAACTCCTATGCATGTCCAAATGATACCTGGTACTCACATAATCATGCATGATATAGACATATTCCACATTTGTGCTAACTTTAATGCCTAAATTGACCAATATGAGCCATTATACTATATAATGGTCTCATATATGCACTGGAAACAATCTGTATAATAGACAGAAAAGCTTCCCACAATGAGATTTCTATAATGACACTGACTTTCTTGACACATAAGGGAGTCGAGATAAAGGGCTGGAATGATTTGAGCTCAATTACTTTCATCTATATGTTGATTGGTCTCTTTTTGTGCTTTTGTCAGCTTAGGACGTGTGAGATGGATGCATAGCACTATGGCAGAATAAAAAGGCCTTTGGTTGCGAGACGGTCATTATACAGTAGCCTGTGATGACCAAACCTTGAGAACAAAAAAGACAAAGACAGAAAAGGAATGATCCTGTCTAATGTGGGATCCATTCCACACGCACACGGACTTAATGTGCGCTTCTTTCCAGGCATAACGACCCCATTGCGTCAAACCTTCCCCCACGCACTCGGGTCAGTCTGCTGTAATCACGTTCCGCACACACAATCTCCTCGTCGTGTGTCAAAGCATCATTGCACCCAAGGACGATGTTGACAGCTACGGGTTCCGGGTCCATTACGTTGGAAAAATCACCCACTTGAGCAAAAGACATCCCAGCGGTTTAAGACATGTTCCATGATCAGGCACTTCTGGATCGAGTGAGAGACATAAATTAAACATGCAAGCCGTTGATGGACTAGGTTCTTACCACCAGGGCGTCTGTAGTGGAAGTGTTGCATTACCTGTTCCAGAGCCGGTATGAAAAATGAACCCATACAGCTGGTGAAAGCGAAAGAGAGAGAGAGAGTTACGATGAAATTAAGCATGCTGATGTGCAGTGGGAACCGCACTGGGGGCGGCAGCATCACATTACCTGCAAGTATAATTGCACGAGGCATGGGTGGGTGCATGAGTCAGACTGTGTGCGTGAATCCACCGCTTCAGTTATTGGAAACTAATATGCACTGGATGTGGGAAAAATCAAGGGTAGCGTTAGTTATGGAAGGTCACATCAGTCAAGCTCACGTCAGCTGACTCTCAGCTGATCCACGGAGATAGGTCTGACTGCAGAACCGCAGAACCATACGTCATAGGACGACAGTGCCAGCCTAACAGTCTGATGCTGGAAGTGGATACCATACATATCCACTTACATATACCATACCTAAACCTACCCATCTCTACCCCTGACCCCTAAACCCACCCCTAAACCTAACCATATCCACCCCCTGATCCCTAAACCCACCCCTAAACCTACCCATCTCCACCCCTTAGATGCTTTTACCCCGCCCACTTCCGGCATCAGACTGTTAGGCTGGCGCTGTCATCCTCACACTGCTATGACGTATGGTTCTGCGGTTCTGCAGTTGGTTAATATTGGATCCACGTCTACCTATAGAACTACAACGCCTATATGCATCCCACAAATAAGGCCCATTTAGTATTATCAGCAGCTTTATCTCGTTGCTCAGGAGCTCGTTCCTCTCCTCCACTCAGGACTTGGCCTTCTAATATTCCTCTTCGAATCAGACTCATTTTTCTCGATGCATGTTGAATGTGTCGTAAATAGCTGGGCTTTTAAAAACCCTCTTTTCCTTCACATTTCAAATTATTTTTGAAAGGAAAAATACATTGTGCTTGTATGGTGGTTTAGATTTGTTGCTATTATTGAAAATAAAAATGAGGCTGTTCCTGTAGTCTTAACTGACATCTTAATTAGGGCGGCAGTGGCTCAGTTGTCTACAAACTGGATGGTTGGTGGTTCAATCCCTGGTTCCACCTGACCAAGTGTCGAGGTGTCCATGAGCAAAACGCCTAACCCCAGCTGCTCCCGATAAGCTGGATGGCGCCTTGCAAGGCTGACACTGCCGTCGGTGTATGAATGGGTGAATGTGAGGCAATATGTAAAGAGCTTTGGTGGCCATGGGTCTGTTGAAAGTGCTATATAAATGCAGTCCATTTACCATCTAATTTTCTAAAAATGCTTTTTGGAAATGTTCACTACCGTTCAAACGTTTGGGATCAGTATTATTTTTGTTTCGTTTTTGAACTCTTATGTTCATCTAGGCTGCATGTATTTGCTCAAAATATAGTAAAAACATCAATATTTTGAAATATTACTATTACAATCTAAAACAACTGTTTTATATTTTAATATATTTTTAAATGTCATTTATTCCTGTGATGCAAAGCTGAATTTTCAGCATCATTACCCTCTTCAGAGTCGCATGATCCTTCAGAAATCGTTCTAATATGCTGATTTGGTGTGCAAGAAACTTTTCTTATAATTGTCAATGTTTTTCTTCTGTGTGTAGATAATCTATTTGTGGAAACAGCGATGTGCTTATTTTCGGGATCCTTTGATGAATATCAAGTACAAAAGAACAAAATTACCTTGAAATAGATTATTTTTGTCTTTATTGTCACTTCTGATCAATTTAATGCATCCTTGCTAAATAATTAATACTTACATAATATCTTACTGACCCCAACCTTTTGAACAGTAGTGAATGTCTTGTCAAACTTTTGAACAGTAGTGTATGTCTCGGATTCTTTATCAAATTTTTCAATTTAATCTCATTGCCATCAATGAGAAACAACTGAGATCCCTTTGATTTCATTGATGAGTTTTCTGTTCCTTCTCTGTTTTTCATGTCTTAGTTTACTCATTTGTCAATCATTATTCCAAAAAACCTTTCCCCCCCCCCACACACTTTATCTTTATCCACAAATTTTTTATCCACTTTTTTTTCATTCCCTCCCTCATTCACTCTTTTACCTCCTTTGTTCTAGCAGTCTCACTCATTGGATTTTCAATGGGAGCTGATGAATGCTGTGCTTCACATTCAATATGGCAACATGGAAAGCAAATAGTCTGTGCTTTAATTAACTTAGCTGAATGAGAGAAGTATGAGGAGTCAATATTTATTATGTCTTGAGACAGCTGGGCCAGCACTGGGCCCGGGTCCCTCAGCAGCCATGAGAGCTAATTGCCCGGAGGCAAACAGAGGCTACTCTCATCAACATTGAGGTGAGCTGCCGTCGGCTTCCTAGATTTCCCTAAGTGCTAGAATAACGCACCGCAATCACAACGAGAGGTAGAGCCACAATGCCATCTAATTAAATGCATCTGAGATGATTCCATGAGATAAATTGAAGGATAAGTTCCCTGCACATCCACAAATCACAGGTTTATGAAACACAGCTGCTAGCACGTCACATCTGTTGACTGGCTAACAAAGATCATTTAACATCCGTAATCAATGTGAATTTTCTTTTTTTATCTATTGAGAATGTATTATATAGCAAAAAGGGAACTTTTCAAAAAATGTTTTCCTTTAAATATTATATAACATTTATACTATATATTAAAGGTAAACTGTGTAACACTACAGTATGTAACAAAACTGCATGAATTTTGCAGCTCAACATTGTTTTGGTTGTGCTTCAGCTTTGCATGACTGTGCAAATAAAGCAATAATAAAGAAATAAAGCACTCTTTGCTTTTAGAAAGCAGAGTATAACATTTAAGCATGGGCTGCAAACTCTCAGTGAAGCAAATAAGGAGACTTCACTGCATGCAGTCCAGCTTCATGTTGAGAGATCTCCAATGAGACCATTTTAATTAATGTTCCATTTAGAGTTACTATTAAATTTTCATGCTTTCTCCTCTTGCCACATTGTCTTCTATCTCTCCACTGCAATCTCTTATTTCCATAACAGTGAGAACTGTTGTAAGGAGCGAAGGTTCCCACTGCAATTATACCTTTTGTCTCAGACGCTGCCTGGAAATCTGTGCAGACTTAAAGGTCACGGAAGTATTTATATTGAGAAGAATAATATAATTAAAATGTTATTATGTTAATACACTAACACAATCATAGTACAAAGAGACGAGATCATAATGACATATACCCCTGCTAAAGCAAAACAGTACTGGTTCTGGTTCAGTGTCTCACTATAGAAATGAATGGAAATGTTCACATTTTTCCATGATCCTGGGTCTCCTGCAGAACAAATAAGAAAGAGAAATATGGAAGTCGCGATGCGCAGGACGTCTATGCAATGTGTCATTGTCATCTGGAAGATGCTGTTTTGAAAAGTTGTATGTTAGAACACTGAAGACTGGAGTAATGATGCTGAAAATTCAGCTTTGCAACATAAATAAATTACATTTTAAAATATATTCAACTAACATTTCAAATTGTAATAATATTACGTAATATTACTGTTTTTGTATGCTCTTAAAATTATAATCAGATGTTTTTTACAAATAATGACACTTGGATCATATGAAAAATCAAATTCACAATTTCTCTATAAATAATATTCAGGGAGATCTGAGGGAGATCAATTAATTAATAATTGCTCTCACAAAGCTATTGGATGAATATACAGTAAATATGGTACACAGTCCACTTTAAATTTTTGGAGCGATACAAGGGTGAATAAATGATGATGTTTCACTTTCGGGGAACTAGCCTTTTAAGAAATCGGTTGTTCCAATTAAGAAATCTGTTGTTCTAATGACAACAAACCAAACGACAACAGCTGTAAATGATCAATTAAATAATAAAAGTTGAATATGACCCCTTTAAAACAGATTGTGATGCTTTCCAAATAATGTGAACCCCCAGATTATGAGGAATCTGAAATCTCCATAACAGAATCCGCCATGATTCCCGGTCTCCAGTAAGGGAGACAAGCCAAGAGAGATGCCATTGCATTGTTTAGCAGCTCACCACCTCTTCCCCACAGCTGGACCACATGTGTTAGGCGATAAGTCATACGCAATTAACACAAGCCTGTTGGGGACCGGCAGGCTGCGGGAGATGGTGTGTGTGTGTGTGTGTGGTTGCACTGCCTTCTTGCTCATTATCTCCTCCCCAACACTTGTGGCACTCTAAAATTGAGCATGGGTGAAAAATAGAAACAGGGCAAATTGAGCAGCGGCACGCTGGCTTGCAAGCAGACTGACGGCATTGAAATTTAATGGAGTTTGACCTGACACGTTGAGTGTGGTTGGAATCAGAGAGCGAGGCATCGTAACTATGGTGCGTGTGAGCTGAAGACATGGGAGGAACTTGGGTCTGTGTCAGGTGTCGTAACCAGGAACAGAGAGTCTGGAATGCGTTTTCTTACATTATAAATCAGATTGATCTGGTTCCGGATGCTGATTGACAATACAGCGTTCCAGCCATGATGTGAAACACCTGTTCACCATCTACTGAAAAATCAGGGTCCAAATCAGTTCCTGTTTTTTAATTGAATCAAATTCGTACGATTTGTCTAAACCCCAGTGATGGGTAGGTCATTCGTACAAATTCATACGAATTGGGCAACTCGTAAAATATGTGCGATTAAGCAAAAATCTTACGAATTCGTACGAGTGAGGTCGTATGAATTCTTACGAATTAGCCACCTCGTAAAATAAGTACGAATTGCCGTGAGATCGGGATGGATTCACAGTAGAGATGCGCGGTTGGCGGTTACAGCCGTGGACTCCGCGGATAAACTGCGGATCGGGCGGATGACGTGACGAAAAATAATATTTTAATTAAATTCGGGCGGGTGGCGGGCGGTTGAACCAATCAAATGAAAAATATATGTATACACCAATCAGCGGATGGCGGGCGGGCGGGTGTGGTTTTGAAAATTGGTCAAAAACGTTGGTGCGGATGGATGGTGGACAGATGATGAGTTTTGTGATGCGGTTGCGGATGAAATAATAGCCCATCCGTGCATTTCTAATTCACAGGACCCTGACTGCTATTCAAAATTGAATGTAAGGCAGTGTAAGTAAAATGAATTGAAAATCAAAGAAATTCATATAACTTTTTTTCCCCTCTAGAAAAGCTTATAGACATATAAAGATATGTTGGATTTACAAAGCCTTATTTGAATGATTTTTTTTTAAATTGAAAAAGCTAACAGACAAACAGAATATGTAGCACAATAAATAGAACAACTGTAGATAGATTGAAAGATAGAATGACAGATAGAGTGATAAAATGATAAATAGAACAAAAGATAAAACTTTAGATAGAACAAAAAAATATAGAATGACAGATAAAACAATAGAGTGATACATAAAACAGACAGATAGACAGATATATGGAATGCATCGGGGACATTAAGAAATGGTTAGCGCTAACTTTCTCCAAATTAATGAGGACAAAACGGAAACAATTGTTTTTGGTTCCCCAAAATTGAGTTACCTCACGCCTAGATTACTGTAACTCTTTGTATCTGGGTCTCCCTCAGTCATCTCTTGGTCGCCTCCAGTTAGTACAAAATGCAGCTGCAAGGCTGCTGACCGGGACTAAGAAATATGATCGTCACCCCAATTTTAGCTTCCCTTCATTGGCTCCCGATTCATTTTAGAATTCAGTTTAAAATCTTGTTGTTTGTTTTTAACGCTCTTAATAATCAAGCTCCATTTTACCTTAAAGATCTTCTTATTCCTCTGCCACCTTCCAGATTAAGATCTGCAGACAAGGCTCTATTATATATTCCCCGCTCCCATTTAAAAACTAAAGGAGATAGAGCTTTCTCAGTTGCCGCCCCCCGTCTATGGAATCAATTGCCTCTGGACATCCGCCTTGCACCTTCCATTAACATTTTTAAATCAAAATTGAAAACATACCTCTACTCTCTGGCGTTTTGATACCTAATATCCTTGTTTTACTGTTTGTTTTGTTTGGTTCTACATTACTGTGCTTTTATTTATTTTATTTTTCTTTACTATGTCCAGCACTTTGGATAGCTCTGCTATGTTGAAATGTGCTTTATAAATAAAATGTACTTACTTACTTACTTACTAGAAAGCAGATTTTAAAGCAGATAATGTTACAGATTTTCAACTGAAAATGTTTAAGCTACTTAAAATGCATTAGTTTTAGCAACTAAAAGATAAAAACTGAAATACTGCACTAATTAATGTAATAATACTGTTGAGCACAACAATTATCTCACAAAATAGCTTTCATTCCTTTTCATGTCACAAGTCACACAAGAACTAATCGTGATTGATGTGACTTGAAAGCTACTATAGAGAGGAACGCTTTTAGAGAATATTTTTAGAGAATATCTGTTGCTCTCACAAAGCTACTGTATGAAAATAAATATGGTACATAAGTCCACTTTAAATGTTTGTAGCGATACGAGGGTGAGTAAATGATGATGTTTCACTTTTGGGTGAACTAATCTTTTAAGAAATAGGTTGTTCCAATGACAACAAACCAAACGACAACAGCTATAAATGAAAAAAAAAAAAAAAAAGAAAAAGAAAAAGGCAACTACATCATGTAAAATCACCCAATCAGTGATCTACGATAATTTCAACATGGGTGACCTCTCTGCTCTTTTCTCGCTTCCCATTTCTCTTCTTTCCTCTGTCAGATGACAGTGAAATCTCGCCAATTAATCTCCTATTCGTGCCGTGATAACTCACTCTTGCCTGCGGATTGCTGTTGTATTCTTGTCAGAGCTGTTCTGGCTGTAGATAGATCTGGCTGACATTAACCAGCAGACTAATGAAGCTCTTTCCCCGTCTGTCATTCAGGTGACTGGTGTCTTGTCTGCTGATAGATCTTTATCAGCCACCAAATGGCAACAACAGCTGGCGAGGTGTGATATCGATGTTTAGCCGTACATCCGATCACCTGATCAGACTACAACAATGAATACTCCATGACGTTTGAATGGGCTCCATATATCTTCATCCTGGAGGTCAAAAGCATGCAATAGTTTATATACAATAATCTGGTTTTGTTGTAAGTTATGCATTGCAGCTTTCCTGGGATGTTTGACAGTTTAAAGCCCTAATAACACAAAGTCATACATGGGAGTCATACATTTGAGATTGGGGGACATGAAATGTCCCCAAGCAAGTATTACAAATTCTTGAAGTTTTTATATGTCTATGTGGTGTTTTTAATATGTTTTGAGACAAACCATGGGCAAATTCATCAGTCAACAGTATTTTCTCCTTAAAACTGCAGTATACCAAAGGCAGTCTCAAAAATGTGGTTTGAAACTGCCCATGTTTTCTAACGTCAAACATATAGTCAATCCTGTTTTAAACATGCGGGCAAAGCTTTTCTCCATTGACTTTCTATGATGTTCAAAGCGTTTCTAATGATGCTGATTTTTAGAAGGCAGCTGTCTGACACTGAGATGGCGAATGGGAACATGCTTTGTGTAACATTAGCAACACATTATTAGCTGTTTATAATGGAGTCAAGCCAAAGGCTAATCATATCAATTACCGTGATGTGTCCGAAACTGTAGTCAAGTCAAGTCAAGTCAAGTCACCTTCATTTATATACAGTCCCTCCAGTTTTCCGCGATTCCGCGATCGCTGAATACAACGCAAAATCAACAAAATTTCGCATTTTTTTGCGATCCTGCATAATTCCTTATTTAACCGCAAAATAATCACAAAAATGAAAAAAAGACCTCACAAACATTAAATTATAATCACACAATTGAAATATCTCTAGTTTATATAAAGTTTCAATGCATTTTTACGTGGATACAGATGTTGCGGGAAAAGGGGAAACTCCTTTACCTCCTTTACATTATAGGCTCCTTACTGAAGCCTATAATGTAAAACGCATGTAGCAGAGTGAGTGTCTGGCTCACTCATTGGCTGTGCTGCGACAACTGCACATCCAATGGCGCGGGCGCCTCTGACGTGTGCGCCAATGAGCTAGCATCACGCCATTACACTTCAGAGCCCGCCAAGGGGGCGCGGCCTTAGCCTATATTATTCTTTTACTGTCTATGATATAATTAGTGTCCGAAAAACGCTATTTTAGCAGGTTTAACGACTGAAGCGACAACTTGCCAGGTTACTACAGTGCGGCCGGCTATGCAATACTCGTTCCCTACTCTCAGGCAACTGAGGTTACGATAGTAACCGAGTAGTTCCCTTTCGAACGGTCACTTCGTATTGTGTAGCTAAACGCCACACTAAAGTAACTGGTTGCCTACTGCAGCTCAGGACCCCTCAACTCAGGATTTACACACAGTTCTTCAGTATAAATTACTACACCTGCTGTTAATATTTACATTGGGCAGGTAGAAAAATTGCCCATAGGTTGTTTTAAAAGTTAATTTGATGAGAATTTGATTAGACCAAAATAAACAAGCTTTATGCATTTTGTTTGTGATTTGTGTCATGTATGACTATTGTGCATCTGACATAATACTATTATGGTAAATGTGATGTTTTAATTATAAAATATAAAAATCGCAAATTTTTTCACAAATTTCTGGAAATTACCACCACAAAATCAGTCATTTTGATCGCAAAAATTTGATCGCAATATAGATTGTTTCAAAGCAGCTTTACAGTGATAATAGGAAATTACAGTAACAGAGATTGTTTTGGCTTTACAGCAGCTCTAGGATAAAGTTATTGTCCAGCTAAAGTTAGTTTTGATTGATTGATTCACTTCCATTGCAAAGATCATTACTTATTAACTTAGGGGCTGCTAACACAACACCGCTCCAACAGAAAACATTCAATGCGCTCCGGCCTGCTCATCCGCTCAAAACAGTGCCTGGTAGCTCGAGAACGCAAACCTTGAAATACATTCCAAAGTGCAAAAAAAAAAAAAAAAAAAAGGTTATCTCTGCCAAAACCTCAAAAACGCAAACCCGCAAAAACGCTCACGCCGTTCACATGCACATCACGAGCTTAGCCTAAAGTTATGCGTGTTTGAATATGTGCGCAGGCGTGTAGTCCTCCTTTACAAACCAACCCTCAACAAACTTGTCTGGCATTAAAAATGTATAATAAATAATTATTTATCGCTTCCGCGTAGCCACTTTAACCAGAATTATCCCGACAACGTTTTATCTGTACAGAGGTAAAGGGAAGGGAAGAAGGCTTTCACAGGGGAGAGACTAGTTGACACTTCAGGACTGCGTTGTCGTCGTGTCCAGGCACAGGTCCTTCATCAGATCTGGATACAGCCTGGATGCGGTAAACCTCGGGATAAACAGAGAGACTAAGATTAGCGTAGACGCCATCCTTCTTATGATGTAACAAGTACATCAGGATTTAAGGGAAGTGTTGCCGGTTCCGGTTGACCTAATCTATGCAGCCTAACATTGAATTATGGAAGTCTATAATATGTTATGTGTATGCTAGGTCAAAGAGATGTGTTTTTAGTCTAGATTTTAACTGACAGAGTGTGTCTGCTTCCCGGACAATGTTAGGAAGACTGTTCCAAAGTTTTGATGCTAAATAGGAAAAGGATCTACCGCCAGCAGTCGATTTTGATATTCTAGGTTTTGATATTTATATATCAACTGGGCTGAATTTTGAGATTGCAATAGACGTGAAGGATGTGTTAAGACCTCGCTCAAGTACTGCGGAGCTAAACCATTTAGTGCTTTGTAAGTAATCAGCAATTTTTAAAAATGTATACGCTGTTTAATAGGGAGCCAATGCAGTGTTGACAGAACAGGGCTAATATGGTCATACTTCCTGGTTCTAGTAAGAACTCGAGCTGCTGCGTTTTGGACCAGCTGTAGTTTGTTTATTAAGCGTGCAGGGCAACCACCCATAATAGCATTACAATAATCTAGCCTTGATGTCATGAACGCATTAACTAATTGTTCCGCATTTGTCATTGAGAGCATATGACATAATTTAGATATATTTTTAAGATGGAAAAATGCAGTTTTACAGATAAAGATCAAAGAGCACACCCAGGTTCCTAACCGACGACGAAGACTTGACAGAGCAGCCATCAAGTGTTAGACAGTATTCTAGGTTATTACATGAGGAAGTTTTTTGTCCAATAATTATAATCTGTTTTTTTTTCAGAATTAAGTAGTAGGAAATTACTAGTCATCCAGTTTTTTATATCAGCTATGCATTCCGTTAATTTTGTGAATTAAGTTTCATCAGGATATGAAGAAATATAGAGCTGAGTATCATCGGCATAACAGTGAAAACTAATGTCATGCTTCCTAATCCTAATGATATCTCCTAATGGTCGCATGTACAAAGTGAACAGCAAAGGTCCTAGCACTGAGCCTTGTGGTACTCCATACTGAACTTTTGATCGATAAGACATCTCTTAATTTACTGCTACAAACTGATAACAGTCAGATAAGTATGATTTAAACCATGCTAATGCAGTTCCACTAATGCCAACATAATGTTCAGTCAAGAATGTTGTGGTCAATAGTATCAAATACAGCACTAAGATCGAGTAACACTAATAGAGAGATACAACCACGATCGGATGATAAGAGCAAATCATTTGCGACTCTGATGAGAGCTGTCTCAGTACAATGGTATGGTCTAAATCCTGACTGGAAATCCTCGCAGATATAATTTCTTTCTAAAAAGGAACACAGTTGTGAGGATACTGCCTTTTCTAGTATCTTTGACAGAAAAGCTAGATTCGAGATCGGCCTGTAAGTGACTAATTCTGTAGCATCAAGTTGCAAATTTTTAACAAGCAGTTTAATCATAGCCAGCTTAAAGGTTTTTGGTACGTATCCTAATGACAGAGATGGATTAATGATATTAAGAAGAGGATCTATGACTTCTGGAAGCATCTCTTTCAGTAGCTTAGTCAGTATGGGGTCTAACATACATGTTGTCGATTTAGATGATTTAATGAGTTTAGAAAATTCTTCCTCTCCTATAGCAATGAATGAATAAAATTTTTACTCAAGGAGACTACAATGCACTGCCTGATGTGATACTGTAATAGACAGTTGCATAGTTTCTCCCTGATATTATCAATCTTGTGAGTAAAGAAGTTCATAAAGTCATTACTGCTGTTGAAGCTTTATTTTTTGTTAATTTAGCCACTGTTTAAATACCTAGTTTTTTTATTTTTTATAATAGGGTTGAAAAATAAGCAGATCTAGCAGATTTGAAGGCCTCTCTGTATGCAATCGTGCTCTCTTTCCATGAAATGCGAAAAAAACTCTAGTTTTGTTTTCTTCCAGTTGCGCTCCATTTTTCTGGTGTGTGTGCTCGTTGTACTACGGCGTTGGACCATTTTCTTGAATCTTCTTTAAGCGCAAAGGAGCAACTGTGTCTAAAGTGCTGGACAAGAGAGAGTCAAAAGTTTCTGTCACAATATCGAGTGCTTCTAAACTAAAGTCTTCTAAGCTATCTGGGATGCTGAGGAGATACAACTGATCAGGAATATTATTTATAAAGCAATCTTTAGAGGCAGAAGTGATAGTTCTAACATATTTGTAACAATGAGTCGGCTTTTCAACCTTGTAGAGAGCGAGATACATAAAATGCATTAGCATTCAGATACATCGACTTGTAGACGAGCCTGTATAATTCACTCTTCCTCCTTTTTTTGAATCAGTTTCTGGTTCAAACATATAAGGCTAAATTAAACTAATATTTACACTTGCCATTGTGTAGCGTTTCACAGTTGACTGACTGCATCAGGCAGTCCCAGCTGGTGTGATCAAGGCGGGAACTAATTTGCATGTTCACATATCCACATATCCTAAATAAAGCAAGGGTGTAGATTTATGTTCAAGCTATTTTAAGGAATTAACAGGAATGTAGCCTGTTTTGAAATGTTCCTTCTTTGTGCAACCAGCAACCAAATAACAGCATACAGGTTTGAAAAGACACGAGGATGAGTCAGTAATGACTGGATTTTTATTTTGGGGTGAACTATAGTCCTTTAGTTGTTACAAAGATTGTGACCAAAACAACCTTAGAAAAAGACTGCTGGTAAAGATGTTAGTAAAGCTGAAAATATCCTGACCTGCTGCAGTGTTCGCTGCTGTGGAATGGAGATGAATGGAAGTGCCTGCCGTGTTAGTCTGTCCCTGAATTTCTGCTCCTTTGGGACGCTCACAGTAAACAGACCCCCCGAGGTTCCTGCAATACCCTAATGATGAGGACCATTTTAGCAACATGCCTGCTCTGAGCAACACATAATTATCCCTCTCTTTACTGTGGCGTGACTGTAAACCCCTATCCCTTCAGGTATATCTGTGGGGGGAAGGTTTATTGCGAACTCCTGCTGTTCTCTTGGGCCAAGGTAGATATATTGTATAAAAACAGACTGCATTTGTTTATTTTGTTTATTTATTTAGTTTGAAAGAAAATTATGAGAAATGACTGTCAGAAATGGCAAAATTACCATTCAGAAGTTTGGGGTTGGTGCGATTTTTGAAAATAGAAGTCAGTAAGAATATTTCTGAAAGCAATTTCATGCTTATCTCAAAACTTCTGTTCCTTTTCAAAATATTGGAGAAAGTTGTATTTATACAATTGAATGAGGCATTTCATAGAGCCGCTATATAAATGCCTCATTCATTCATTCATATTTATACAGTTGTAATCTTTTTAGATCTAAATGGAAGTGTTCCAATCTGGTTTTAAATCCCTTTTCAGCACAGAAACGGCCCTGTTAAAAGTTTTTAATGACCTGTTACTAGCCACTGACTTGGGTGATTATACTGTTCTCATGCTCCTAGATCTTACAGCTGCATTTGACACTGTAGACCATAACATCAACCGTAAAGGTACTGCGTTGGAGTTGTTTAGATCTGATCTGTCTAACAGAAGTTTTTCTGTCTGCCTTAGGGATTTTTTTGTCCTCCTCAGCGTCTCTCTTGTGTGGAGTTCCCCAGGGCTCCATTTTGGGCATACCCTGTTCTCCTTACACTTGCATCTCGTTTTATTGTTATGCAGATGATGCACAACCATTGAAATTGAAAGATGCAAACTCTATCGCACCATTGTTGGACTGTCTTGAAAAGAAACGTTTTTGGACCCGGTGGCCTGTGAGTCCTCTTATCTGGATCTGGGTGCTATAAAACCATATGTGAAGCCCACTGTAAAACACCTGGGTGTTATAATGGACAGTGACTTTAAACTTGATAAACAGATTAAATAGGTAATTAAATCTAGTTGAGGCAATTATCCAAAGTCAAGTCTTATCTGTATTTTAATGATTTTGAAAGGGATATACATGTTTTTATCTCGACCCACATTGACTACTGTAATGGCCTTTACATAAGCCAGAGAACAGTCAATTAGACAAGAACAGCATTAGAACTGTTATTAACATGTTTTACTGTCACTTTCGATCAATTTAATGCATCCTTGCTGAATATAAGGTTTTTTTTTTTTTTATTAAGAAAGTCTACTGATCCTCATACTTATGAACAACAGAGTATATGCGTAATAAAAAAAAAGATTTTTTTTTTCAGTCTTAGGTTAGGTTATTAAGTGAGCATAAAAACTAGTCTGGACCAACATGCAAACTCATGCTTGTCTTTAACACTGTGTCCTAACCAGGAGTGCAGTGACATGCAATAAAAGATATCTTTGTCCATGTAAATCTTGGGTGCTTTGTTTTAATTTCAGTGGTGTTGTGTAGCCCGAACCCCAGTGCAATTTGATTGGTTAAAAATCACAATTCACATAAGTATGTTACAGTATATATATGGCAGGTTCAGATATGATTGTGTCAAGCGGTATTTTCACTTTTATTCTTGACAGAAAATTTTTGATGAACTTTTTTTATTATGCGCAGTGTGCAAATGTAGAATAAGTGTCTGTGTAACAACAGCTGCACAGTAATGTATTCATATTTTTGCCACACTATTAAATGGAGAAGCGTAACCAGGGTGCACCGTGGACCAGTGAGGAAACAGCGTTACCTGTAGGCTGACACAGCCCTGATAATGCTGAAAAAAAAAAAACCACAAATCACAACATCTTACACTCACAAGGTGTAAGACAACCATCACAGCTTTTGTCTCGAATTGTACCCACAGAAATACTGTTAATTATTATCTATATGCTAGATGGATGTGAAAATTCAGTAGAGTACAAGCTTGAATAGAAGTGTAAGTACAAAACAGCAGAGAAACAGCAGATTTTTAATGATTAAAGTTCCTTTACAGTGCCTTTACAGTGCGAGAGATAACAGTGAAGTGGAGAGGTCAAGCTACAAGCACTTCATGCTGTTTAATAGCGAATAGAAGCTCTCAAAAGTGAAAAAAGTCTGTGTCTTCCGCAGTGCACACAGAGTGAAAATTTGAGGTGCACAAACAGGAATAATGAATTTTGAAACTTGAAGCATCAATGTTGTCAGCCTGAAATCCCACTCCCAACTGAATGTTTGAAAATGTAGTTTTCATTTTTCATTTTAGTAAATCTGAATTATTGGTTATGACAATAAAATCTTGAATTTAACTGTTAACAAAAAATAAAAACTGTTAGGCCAGCAAGACGTTGAGTAACCAAGTCTTACATAAGCTCCATCCCAGCCAAAACTAGCAAGCTCTGCTCCTAAATGGCATTCAGAAGCAAATCGGTGTGAAAGTAAGCTTGCATTCCTCCATCCCCAGCTCTCTCTCTCCATTTCTCCTGCTCGCCCTCAGAGTTCATTCTCTCCGTTTTATCTCTCGTTCTCATTCTCTCTTGCTCATTGTTGCTTTTCGTTCTCTGGCCATTTCTGGGGACTGCTGATAGCTGGTAGCTCAGTTTTAGAGGATGGTTTGAGATAAAAAATAAAAATAAAAAAAATGCAGTAGGCAATTTTACACTAAAGGTGACTTCAGAGAGCTGTCAACACAGCCTGGCTGTTATCTCCTGAAGAACGCTGCTCTCAAAAATAGAGGTTGAATACAGGTCTCATAACCAGCCTGAACATCTGAGCTCAGAAAAGGATGAAAGCCACAGACATCACGTATGACAAAGAGACTTTAAGGTTCTTCTCATGGTTACCCCAATAGGATCATAGTGTAGTTTTTATGCATTTTTCCTTAAAAAATGCCTATTTTATGTCAATATTTCTAAGTGGTAGAAAGTTTGTAAAACAGTTGCATGTTGGTCAATAACATGAACTATTTTCTATTTGAATATACATTTAAAAGGTAATTTATTCATGTGATCGGAATGATTTCAGCATCATTCCTCCAGTCTTCAGTGTCACATGATCCTTCAGAAATCATTCTAATATGCTGATTTGCTGCTCAAGAAATTTCTTATTATCAATTTAAAAAAAGGCTGTGCTGCTTAATTTTTTTTTTTTTTTTTTGTGTGTAAAAAGTAAACCTTTTTTCAGGATTTGTTAAAGTTTGGGATCAGTAAAGATTTTTTGAAAGAAATTAATATTTTTATTCAGCAAGGATACATTAAATTCATCAGAAGTGAGAGTATAAATAAATGCTGTTCTTTTGAACTCTCAATAATAATAATACTAATAATAATAATCATATTTTCCACAAAAATACTGAGCAGCACAACTCTTTTCAACATTGACACAAAATAATAATGATGCTGAAAATTCAGCTTTGCATCACAGGAACAAATTACATTAAAATAGAATACAGTCAGTATCAATGAGCTCAAAAGAAATAAAAGAGACGATGCTTGGGACATTTGAATGCATTCCCTTTTTTTTTTTTTTTTTTGAGGGGGCTCTCTGATAAAACACTACTCCCAAATCCCCCTGGGACAGCCAAAGTCAGACGGTTGAAATTCATACCACATTTGGACTGTTTTTCTATTTTGTTTCACACAGCATGAATCCCTAAATCTTTGAACCATAGCACAATATCTTTGAAACAATATCTGAGTACGACTGAAGGTTTAAACACTGAACTCTTTTTCCAGAGCAGCTATTCTCCGTATATTCCGGCATGGTAGAACCACCCCATAAAAATACAGCACCGGTTATTATTATTCAACACTGCGCAGTCACTACACGACAATAAATAATAATAATAAAAAAGTTCTAAATCCTTGTGTAACATATTATCTGTCTCCATTCAGGCTCTGACCCTCGGCTATAAGAACATTATTACCTAACGCATATCCCTGTTGAAAAGAACAAAAGCCGCTGCACAAAAATTACACATGACCTTTTTTCTCTGGCACAACATCAAATGAAACAACATAGATCATGTATATTGGAGAAAGCACCTGAGCCGCTGAGCGGACGCCGCCTGTGCAGGCAATATCCGAGGACTGCATATTGAACCTGTAGTATCTAGCATCTGCAGGCCACCAACTCATTCATAATGCATCCTCAAGTGGCCAGTAAGCCAAGGGTCTGTCTACAAATAAGAAAACAAGACTTTTCTTCTTTATTTGCCATGCACTACAAGCCAAAATCAGCAGTCCTGTATGGGTGCCATGGGAATATTGCTTATGTCTGGAGTATTCTTTGAGTAAATTGCCAGCATGCATGGTTTTATTTCTATATTTACAGGTGTGTTTCTCTTGACGATTACTGTCCAAGAAATAAAACAATCCCAAATGAGCTGTGTTTCCGGAACGTTAAAGTCTGTGTTTGTGTTTGTTCTCTGGTGCCTGGCAAGCATGTATTTTACAGCATCCCACGAGATTTCACGGAAATACGACTACCTCTAAAAGCATTAAGACATTACCGCTTGCTTCAGTTGTTTAACTCTGACCTTGTTTAATAGAGATTTGTAATGATGCATTTAAAGTTCAGGCTGCCAGTTTTTTCTCGATATTTCTTCTGGCAGAGTACAAATAATGGCACATTTTCTTTGACATCTTCTTTCTTACTCTGGCACTAAACATATTTGGACAGTTTTGCATAATAAAAAGCGTCACTTTTAATAAATTCAAGGAGGTCTATTCATGGAAAAAGCTACTGTATCCAGCATTCCTTTTCATCTCAACTGTTCAGCTGGCTGGAAGGTACGTGTTTGAAATCTGCCATCATGTTTCAGAATATAAGTTGTAGATGGAATTTGTGTTTTTAAAGTTACTACTTTTGAATATCTTCAAACATTTTTACTCAAGTACATAAATACTATCAAATTTAGCACGGAATGAAAGTTGCGGTAGTCTTTTGTTCTCTATTGTGACGTCTATATCCAAGTAAAACACCTTCGCGAACAAGACAAAATGGAGGACGGGAATTGATTTTGTCCATCGGGAAATGATTGGATGGTTGTTGTTTGCTATTGGTCAAACTCATGGCACGATTTGAGGGGTGATGCGGTGGGGATGGCATGCCCCTTGTTGAAAAAAAATCACAAACGCATCCCCTTTGTAAAACCACCTTACTATCCCCATTAGATTAAGTACACCGTGGTCACATGCTCTTCTGACTTAGGCCCTGTTTACACGAAAACGTTCGCGGGTGAAAGCGTAAAAATATTTTATCAGATGTGCCTTTCGTTTAGACGGCGACGGCTTTTTGGGGCTTAAAAACGCAAAAAAGTGAAACCACCCTCCAGAGTGTAAATCTTGCCACCTAGCCGCCTCACATTGCATAGCAGTGCTTCACATTGCCACCTAGCCGGCTGGAGTGCATACTACATCAAATTTCACACAGTTTTGCGTCACCATATGCAAGCAGATTCCCCCCCATAACGCTCGTCTAAACGCAGAATAAAAAGTGATAACGCAACGCCACTTTTGCGTTTTCTCTTCAGATCGTTTCCGTGTAAACACAGCCTTAGTAAACGGTTTAGATGATGTTTGCATTCGTGTTTAGTGCGGAATACTTGATCAGATTGCCTGAAACTCATGTTAATGCCAGATATGAAGGTGTCATAATTGCTTGAGAGCTTTAGAATTTAAGAACTGCTAACTCTATTTTAAAAATCAAAGGTTGAATGAGTATATTAATCTTTTCATCAAGGTGCAATGCTTTTCATCTCGCTCTCAGCTAGAATGAGATCACACATTTTGCTTTTAATCTCTTCTCATGCATAGTGTTCAAGCTATCTTTAAAAGAGCGAATTCCTTTAACGGAAAGAATGCACACTTGACCTCAGGGGCAACGCAGCGGCCTCACTTGTCCGTGTTTTCAATCATGAGAATAACTGTTGAACTCTTTTCCTGGACTACGTTACATCTTTTCACATCACAACTGTGTCACTGATTATTGTGACGGACAAATGAATCTTGCGGGAATTGGCACATATAAAAGATCCACAGCAGTTGATTTATCTGAGCATTGAATTGAGGGGTTTAAAGGCTGAAGATCCGTTCAGCGGTCAGCCCGTGGTGGGAATTATCCAGAAAGGCTTACAGCATTATTAAACGTATAGCTCAGTCATTATTGTGCCTATAAATACAGATCCTTCACATTAATATTCCACAAAGCAATTATTTCACTACCGTTTTATTGGCGTTATACTTCAAAGCATTGTAGGGGATGATATGCTGGAGCTCAAACTTCAATGGCATTTTATTTTGTCATCATTCATATTATTGTATACTGGGAGCAACAAAACCGCCTTGGCTTGCTAATACAGCTCAGTAAAACTGCAGCGGTGCGGCATGCAAATCATTATAATTAGAGCTCCATTTAGGACTCTAACAAATAAAAAAAAAACCCGTGGCTGTTCCAAACCACAACACGTACCATTGATCGGCATCTTACTGGAGCCTGAGATAATCATTCTCACTTGAGAAGTAAAAGCAACCACTATGGAGTCAAGCAGTCAATACCCCAGTAGCATTAGCCCGTAATCTCTGGCTCTCATTAAACACGTCTTCTATGGATTCTCTTTTCCTCAATACGTACTATGCATTGTAAAAATAGATATCAAAGTGTGGTGCATCACGTAATGTAATAGTTTTAAAGAGATCTGTTAGACGTTGTTATTGATTTGGGTGAGCGGCACGGAAGCAGAATTGTGTGTTTTGCCTGGAGCAAGGAGACTTTTGTTTTAAAGAGATCAGGAATGCAAGGTTGAATTATACAGTAAGGATTACTTTGGAATTACAAAAATAAATCAAAATAATGTCAAGAAAAACAAGTAAAACAGTGTAGTGTAATGCAGTTTGTGGCCACTATTCCATATAGACCCACGGCTTCATTGGTAGAATAAAAACAAACAAACAAACAATTAAGCCCTGCATAACAAATGGCCACAATTAAGAATTAATTTCTTCGTTTTGTTCATTAATTTCCTTATTTTACTCAATTGTGGCTACGATTTATTCTTCTTTATCCCTCGTTTTAGTTCAATTGTGGCCACATTGTAATTATTTGTTCCCTTGTTTTAGTTAAGTCAAAATGAGGGTGAATTAGTACGACGAGGCCACGATTTGACTGATATATACTGTATATATTTTAGTCCACGTCATGTGCTCGGTTCCATACGATTGAGTAGAAAAGTGCTTAAAAAATAGATTATTGTTCAATCGCTAGAGCTTTAAAGTCTAAATGAATGTTATTGATACAATTGTGAACGATTCATCCATTCAACCTACATCCTTTTCGATAATCCGGTTCACTCTAATATACTAATATAAGTTTAAAAAGGAGTGATTTTTAAGTCAGTGCATGGCAATGAATAACACCGATTTAACTTAAAAAGATTTGTTCACACTCAAGGCACCACTTTTCAATCTGCATTCAGTTCTCGCCATGGTGCCGTTCTGTCAGTTATGTGGTTCAGGGTGGCTTTGTAGAATACAAAGACAGTTGTTTCTCCTGCCGATGTCAAGAGCTGTCAGGTATCAATACCCTTATTGTGTCACCAACAGAATTCAAGCGTTATTTTAGGTGTCTTCGGATCCCTGACAGGGTGTGCTGCCCAATGTTAAGAAACATTTGCTAGTTAAAAATATATTTTAGTTATAAAACTGGCTCAAAGGAAAAACCACTCGCAGAAGTGACAACCAGGAATTAAATTATATATTTTAGACAGACATTTTTTAAATATGACAGACATAATGACAGCAATTAGATGGCATAGATGGAGAGATGTGTGAATGAATAATGGAAGGGTATGAGGTGAAGGTGACAGTCATTCTCACACCTGAAATGAGATTTTAATTGGTAGTTTTATAGTGTGTTCCCACAACTAGGCCTCCAGAGATTCTGCTCCTGTTCATCAGGTTCAGCTACAGGAAGCAGAACAGAAGCTTCATGTTGAAATGGAATATTATACTGCAAATATAGAATGTGAAAAGCATGCATTTTTGCAGTGATTAAGACTGAAGCTGAATTTGGAATAGCATACTAGCATGCAGTCGAGATTTGTTAGTGTGCTCAACTAACTGTTAGCATGAGGTCTCATGACCTCAGTATGTTTGTCACGTTACCATCTGAGAAAACTTTAGAAAGAAACGTTTTACATCTTGGACTGCCAAAGGTTGTTAAACTCACAGCTTCATTTATCACACTGGGAATGTGATGGAAGCAGATGGAAGGTTAAGTCAAGTGCATTGCATTGTGGGATACAGCATTCTGCACAGTATGCTCTATTGTAAACTGCACAATCTGGAAAATGTTGTCGGTCAATTGGGTATTACATGCATAGAGTAAATTAGCATACTGTTTATTCTGCAAAAATAGTAAGAGTAGTATGCCAGAAAGGCGAAGACATATTTCTGTGATGATGTCTAGTAAGGTAGTAATATCTTGTCTTGATATTTGTGTGAGCAGATGTTTCGCTCGGTTTGCTCAGTGTTCAGACATGTTATGTAAGTGTATCAAAGTTTATTCGTATTACTTTAAGCTGCAAAAAAAAAAAAAAAAAAAGCTTTTCTGATGGTTTTGTTCTTGTTTTTTTTTTCTGAGAGAAAGTACAAGAAGCCTATATATATAGACATCTCATGTGTGTCTTAGCATCAGAAACTTACAATATAAAAATGTAAGCATTCCATTCAGGTTTTCCCCAAACAGATCTGTTTTAAATCAGCCAAGCTGTGTGTAATTATTGATTTGATGGTTCTAAAGCTGCATGTTCCACACTAATATGTTACACTTCCCCTTTGATAAGATACTAACAGCAGTCGGCATGGTGGGAGTTATGAATTACACAGTGATTATGCAGTTTTAGTGTTTTTTTTTTTTTAACCACTAACTGGAATAGGTCTGAGCTTGTGCAATAACACAAATGCGGTAAATGGACCTTTTCAGCTGAAAAGTAATTTGCTCATGACATATAACCCTCAAGGCATGCTTTAGGTGTGTTAGTCATTTGGAAGAAATCATAGTATAAATCAACTATATATACACTGTAAAAAGTGCTACACCCACAAAGTAGGTTTTATATATTTTAAATATGTGTAATCTAGTTTATTTTATTGGTTTTATACAAAAAAGTATCAAAATACTTCATCTTTACTTAAAATATATCAGTTTTTATATAACAATATATTTTAAATAAAACCCATGCAATTTATTTGGGTAGTTATTTGTTTGTGGTCATTGTGTACAACAAATGCTATAAAAGTGAGTTGGCAATGCACAATTTATTTGAGCAGCTGTCGATGTGGCAGGTGTGTTCATCAAACGTAAATATTTTAAATTTTATAAGTTGGCATTATCCCTTTTTCACTGGCGGGGACCTTCCAGGCAGATGCAGTATCTTCCTCGGCACTTCAACTGTTTGGTCGCTGCAGCGGATCTGAATTTCAGGGTCTGATTAACACGGTAAGTTGAGCAAATTTAGCCGAATGACTGGTGACGTAAAGTCACGCGAAATCGTTTACTCTCCACTAGGGAGCTGAGGTTAGGTTTGCAAATTACTGCTAACTTAGCTATAAGCTAAGATGGCTGCACAGTGTGGTCGATTGGCAGACAACAGCGGTTGAGACCGTGCTGTTAATATGAAATTAGTGCTCTCATGCCTACTATGTGTTTTAAGGCTTGGGTTTGAATTTTGCCAATAATATAAGTTAACTTTTAATCGTTAGTTAGCGTAAACTTAAACTTAGCATACTAGTTAACGTGTTTTATCTAACTTAGGACTTTTAGCTTACCGTTTAATGTCAAATATTAGTTTAAGTTAACGCTAAAAGTGATATTATTGGTACAATTAAAGTCAAAGTATCCTTAAAACACAAAGTAGGCATGAGTATATCACTTAAATTAATTTTAACAACACGGTGGGGGATGCAGCTGTCCGTGGGGTGCTCGTGTTATCAGTGTTTAAAAACACATAGAAGTTATAACGTTACGTAGGTAATAATTAGTTGCACAAATGCCCTCAGTTATATTTTTATATTGCACAGATTAAATTTCGGGATCATATGCGATCGAAACGGTCGCAATTTCGAGCCTTCAGGCAATAGTTGTGCGGGCAAATAAGGGAAAGTAAGATCATGGTGTTTTATGGACAACACTTTGTTTTGTGTGTTGTGTGTCTTTGACAGGACTCAGAGATTATTTTAGTATACTTTTGCATTACTAAAGCAGATGCACAGATTAGACTGTAAATTCGAGATGTATTCTTAGTAGTCTGTCTGATTTTAGAGATTTGAGCCACGCTATTTTAATGCTGCATAGTCAATTAATGATAGATGTTTGGTTGAAAAAACCCTTAAACTATTTCTAACCTATTACCTAAAGAAGTTACATTTACAACTGATTTTTAACCTTATTTCTAACATGCATTTTCCTGGTCTTTAGATACCCAAGCACTTTTGTTACCTGGGGTATTCGAGCTTCACATCCAGGTAGGAAAAACTTCAGAATATAATTAAAATTCAATTCAATATAAAATATGATAATAATTGAATTACAATTTGATCAGATTATACTTTTTGACAGGATTCATCTGCCTCTGTGGAGAAAAGGAGAGAAGTGGTCCTGAGATGCCTGATTGAGTACACGGGGAAGAGACAGGAAGACCTCATCAGTGTCCACCACGTATGTATTGGGCTTAAAGCTACTTGTCTATTTTTATGTCTGTCCCATTGAGCACAGTTATGTCCAAAAGACGTCTTTTCAACATCTTTGTCAAAAAAAGTCGTATGTTGAAGAGACGTCCACTGAGGAGCCAGAATGATTGTTATGACGTCTTTTTTGACATGTTCTGTAAGTCCAATATAGACGTTCATGGAACCTCCATACAAGGTTAAAAACCAGTTCAGATGTGGACATATTTTATGTAATTTAATGTCTCTTTTAGACAATTTAAACTGTTTCTGGACCAAATAAACACTTTCAGGATGCATTAAATTAAACTCATGTTTATTTCAACGTAATTTCTAATTACAAAGCAACTCCCAGACAGCGTGTGTTTGTACAAAAATCATGAAATCTTTACTGTCTACTTCAGGCAGCTTAAAGTCCCTGCATGGTTCGAATCTGATTTCTCTCA
Source organism: Scardinius erythrophthalmus (assembly GCF_964197995.2). Classification (NCBI taxonomy): domain Eukaryota; kingdom Metazoa; phylum Chordata; class Actinopteri; order Cypriniformes; family Leuciscidae; genus Scardinius; species Scardinius erythrophthalmus. The sequence goes on from NC_138238.1 coordinate 5,864,399, forward strand.
CGATCCAAATATGTGTGAATTACAGATGCTAAGCTGTCTAAAGGTGTCAGTGCGTGTTTGTCCAAAAATCATGAAAAGAAACTTCACTGTCTGTGAATTGCTTTGCAATTACACATAGAAATTACATTGAAATATATGTGAGTTTTAATTTAATATATCCTGAGTGTTTATTTGGTCTAGAATAAGTATAAATTGTCCAAATGAGACCTTAAATGACATTGAAAGTATGTCCACATCTGAACTAGTTTTCAACCTTGTATGGAGGTTCCATGAACGTTCATTACAGAACACCTCAAAAAAAGACGTAAAAACCTTCATTCTGGCTCATCAGTGGACGTCTTTTCAACGTACATCTTTGTGACAAAGACGTTGAAATGACATCTTTTGGACATAATTTTGCTTAGTGGGTGTATTAATATTGTGATGATATGGGGTGATTATGTTTGCTCTTGAAAGATATTTAAACTGTAGCTTAATTAACAGTAATGTGATGACCAATCAGGTACAGGCAAGGACAATTGCATTTGTTTTATTGTAATGCATCCTTTAGAAAAAGACAACACTCATGCTAGAGTAGATCATGATAGTTTAGTACCCACACTCTATATGGCATTGTCATGGTAGACTTCACTCTGGTCACATGTTCTAGTCACGTATCCGTGTTGTATCCACCACCTTTAGCAACAAAAGTACAATTTTGAATTTGTGAGTTATATTCATCTTATTTCCTATTTGTCTGACCAAACTCTTGATTCTTTTTTGTCTCCACCAATAGAGTCGGGCTGAAACACGAGTTGCCCACTGAAAATTTACATGTGCCATCATCCCGAAACGATTGGGATTATCATAGAAGGACAGCCCGTGGTCAGAGGTGTGCCAAACCTGTCGAAAGCATGCTGCAACCTGTTTGGACTTACCTATGCTCTCGACCGCAAGTACCCTTCATAACTGGTGTATACTTGAGATATATAAGAGGCTTTTTGAGTGATTGATCCCCGTGCATCCTAAGCCATCATCATGTCATTTTTGACATTGCAGTTAAAGTATGATACAATGTGATGTTATGACTTGGGCAGTTTGGATATTTCAATGTACTGTTCAGAACAGGTTGAAAATACACTTCTACAGTGTTTGTTTTATATTAGAGTGTACATGTGCGGGCACATTTATTTGCTGTTTTGTAATCACTGGTAAAAGTGACACTGGTTGACACTTGACATTGAATATATTGAATAAATGATTGTCTTCAATCTACCTTCTCATCTTTTTCTTCTTCAACTGAATTTGTAATTGTTATTGACAAAGTCTGTTTATGTTAATAACTGTAGTGCAGGATATAGACATTTAGATTTATTTTCTGAGGTTATAGCCAGGACTCAATTAAAATGTTTATTCACATATGATTAAGTTAATTTTACTAATAAAATAAAGTTCATAAAACCTAATTAAAATGAGTACAGGTTACTTGTAGCAACCCATAAATAAGTTACCTGTACCAATAAAAGTAGGTTTATCCAACTGAGTAATACTAGTACTATTAGTTAACTCAACTCGATTTTGTTGTGTTTGTATTAAGTAATGTTAATGTGTTCAATATACTTAAAAAAGGCTGCAAGTTGAATCAACATAAAACATCCAATGCAGCCGCTTGCCTCACTTTTTATAAGTTAGATCTAGGTATTACTTTTTACAGTGTATACAGCACTGATAATATATAATACAGGTGTATTTTTATATTTTATACAATTTTATTTGTTTCATTTTATCTTTATTGCGCCCATAAAAGTGTTGTACTACAGTAGACTAACTCTGGCCCATTTTCCCTCGGTTTCACTTCTGCAACTTCCCATATGCGTGCCATATTTTGAGTAAAATGTCACATTACATGGAAAAAAGAGGGCATGACCAGGGTTATTATCAGGAACTAAAACTATTAAAAACATTTATTAATTGAAATAAAGCTGAAATAAAATAAAATAAAATAAAAATATTTGTTGAAAAACTTAAACTAAAGGAAAATTCGAAATGTTGCCCTGAAATAAGTTGAAGTTGAAGTACTAAAATTATTCACTGGAAATAAATAAAAACTTAAACTGACATACAAATAAATTAAACCTAAAAAGCAATATTTTGTAATAAAAAAAAGGCAAAAGCACATAAATATTTACAAAAAAAGAAGCAGCACATAACCAAAATTACCCCCCCCCCAAAAAAAAAAATTTCTAATATAAAAAAAATAATAAAAATAATGATATAATAAAAGTAATAATAAAAAGTAAAATAACACTGGACGTGATTGCTCTCATAATGATACAGTGACAGCCTCTACCAGCAGGGGCTGAGTGAGCCGTGCTAACCAGCCAAACCTAGAAAGGTAAGCTAAAAAAAAAAAAAATATGTAAAATTTGGAATAATGTACACGTGAAGGAAAAAGCAGAAGAAAAAGAAAAACTATAAAGTCTGGCTTTGGGATGTTTTAGCTGTATGACAATCTCTGTATGACATCTGCTGTATTAAATACATGACTATTTCACTGTCAGAGCAGCCTACAGTTCAAAATAAAACTTTCACTGAAAATGTAATGATAATACCAAGAAATTCAAGGAATTGTTCCACCAGCACAAACACATTACGGCTGTGGTATCTGTACATTTATCGTATAGATAGTTCAATTTAATTCAAATGAAACTCAATGCCCAGCAGCAAGGCAGTTTCAATTACTGTGAAAAATACAACATTACAAATAACATTCATGTTAAACACAGGAAAGAAGTGAAATAGAAACATGTGGAGTAAACATTCTTCAGTGCAATGAGAGAAAGTGAAACTACCACACTCAAGATCTCCCCTCAGTGGCTTTAGATTGAAGACGCTCAGTATACAAAACACATTGTGATTCACTGTTGATGGACTGGGAGATTTTCAAGATCTGTTGAAGACAATCAAGTACACATACATCAAATGTGTTGCATGTTCATGCATATTTTATTGTTTGACTACACATGCATCACAGATAAGAAGAGATCCGTTTTGTGAATGTAGTGCATGATATGTGGGTTTCTGCTAGAATAAATAGAAATCCAATTCTAGAGGAAAACATCTTTGTTCAAAGGTTTCTTTAATTTCTCAGGAGTCTTATTAGGGTGTTCACACTTGGCATGTTTGGTTGGATTAAAACATACTCTGGTGCGATTGCTCTGTTAGTGCGGTTAATTTGAATAAGTGTGAACGCTGCCAACTGAATCCTGATGCGCACCACACATGTGGACTGAGACCGTTGAAAAGATGAATCCCAATCCGTTTTCAAATGAACTATGGTGCGGTTCGAATGAAATATTAACAAAACTCAGATCAAAGACATGTAAACGAACCAAAACCAGAATGTGAAGTCACAAGAAACGGCGTTAAAAAGGACAGATACACAGCACTGGATACATAGTGATACGAAGAGTAACATTCAGAACCAGTTCTTTCTTTTGGGAGACAATAACTCTATTAATCGTGTAAGAGTGGATTCCTGCAATGGTTCAGGCTGCAAGACTGACGAATGACTAAAGAAACGTTATTAGCAAGATGGTAGAAAACTGCACATTTCTTGTCTATTCCACCCACTGCCACTTATACCAACGACAGAAATAAGCGCAGTTACAATAGCTTAATATGTGAGAGAGCGTTGCTATAGAGAGTGACGATATTGTATTGCAATTTGTAGCACTTCAAAGTCAATACCAATTCAAAACTAGTTAGCACATTAGTTGTAATTGAAAAGGTTTAATGACAAAATATGGTTATGGTTACTCTTAAAATAGTTACAAAATAGGTGTATGAGATGATGATAACTTATATTATTAATTACACACACATGTTAGCCTACAGGCCTAGATCACTATCAGAAACCTCTGTGCCTTTAGGAACTCCAAATGGTCCTTGTGGTGGAAAGAGGGGGTGGAAACAGTAAAGCAAATATCTTTGTTCATTTCAAATATCTTGGATTATTTTCAATCCTACAATCGTGCACTTTGATCTTTGAAACTTTGCACACCTTTTACATTCATAAGCAAAAAAAAAAAAAAAAAAAAAAAAAGGCACTTTAATAGAACATCCAATTATTTTAAATATACAATTATGGTTTTTTTTTTTTAGCTCAGATACTGTTACCATAGGTGCAAGTAAGACTAATGTTGACAGTGTTTGAGTTATTTGACTTTTGCCGGGAGATTTTTGATATCTTCAAATCTGAGCACAGTTTAAGTCACTACTGAGGTATCTTCTGAAATTTAAGAGACACATGAGATTACTCAGAAGAAGAAAAAGTCTTGAACTCCATTCAATCTCATCTTTTTCTTTCCCACAGGATTCTGCTTGAGTAGGCAAGGTCAATCTTAATGTATTGAATTTTTATAAAAGGCAACATCTACAATTTTTTTCCTGAAGCATATAACAGAATTATTTTTTTCTCTCAAAGAAATCGACACAATATGAGACTGAAAAAAATATCCCTTTAAGAAATTAAGTAGGGTCTCGACTTTAACTGCAATTTTCCACCGCATCAGATTATATTGCGTGTCAAAACATTTAAAGTCCATGAGTTGAAAAAAATAAAATAAAATAAATCCCTACACACACAGACAACAGCAGTTTCATAAGGAAGAGGATTGAATTATTATAAAAGCACTTCAGATCTGCACGCCTCCGTCACTAAACTGTAGTGCGCAGGGGAAATAAGCGCTCTTCAAAACTGGCACAATTTTTTTTCTTTTCTAAATGAGCCCTAGGGGAGAGACTTGGCAGGGGGACCATTCATTCTTGTTCGCATGAGCTGGGCACAAACGGTAAGGACATTACGTTTTGTTTAGCAAATGAAAGCCAGGATACTCATCTCCTCTCCTCCCCGTTCCTGTCTGTCTCTCTCATTCACTCGTGTATAAAGAACATCATGGCACAATCTCATTTTGCAGTGGATCAGTTGGCCGCAGGCTAATTTTGTTTATAGGCATCAGACAATTCAGCATGTTGATTCACAGGCCCACTGCCTTCCATCTTTTTTTTTGGCCGCTCTCAGTACTGTTGAGCTTTGTGGTGGGTGAAGCCCAGAGATGGGAAAGTTACTTTAAAAATATATTCCAGAGCAAATTATACATAATGAATGATTTAAATTACTGCAGTTCACATTCCCCGATAAAAATAACCTGATTACTTTTAGATATTTTTGGATTACGGTCACCACAATAATGAAATTCTGTCATCACTTACTCACCTTCATGTCCATGTTCCAAACCTGTAAGACTTACTTTCTCCTGTTGGAAATAAAAAAAGAAGATATTGTGAAGAATGTCTCAACTGTTTTTGTTCATACAAATATATTTCACTTTGATATCAATTTTCATACTCTGCATTCTCTTATTCTTGACACTGTTGAGCCAATTCCATTTGTCATAGGACAAATTGAATTCTAAAAGATCTATTTCAGCCACTCAATCTTGTGTTGATGCACTGTGCCAGGTTGCACTTCACTGATGCCAAACCTTCACTGCATGCATATTATATCATATGGCTTCAGAAGACTCTGAATTGGAGCTGTGGTCACTTTGAACTGCCTTGGAAAAAATGTGTGAAGTTTCTAAAAACATTTTTTGGGGTGTGTGTGTGTTCCAAAAAAGACAACAGCATATGAGTATATAATGACATAATTTGCATGGATTGAACTACTTTAATGTTCACACATTCTGGCTAGTCAAAAATAATATCATCTAATTTTGCCTAGATGATATCTCAAGAAAACGTGTGAAGTTTGCTTAGATGAATTAATAAAAGGATTTAAATGTCAAACTGCTCAGCGAACAGCAACATGAAAATTGTGTTAAGAAACTTTCCCTCCAGGCTGTCCATTGATCAGATGACAATATTACATTAATATAATATTTGAAAGAGGGCACCCAAGGCTTTTGGCAAGAAAGGACAGTATCAAAGATGCTAGGATATATTTCATTTGATTCCTACCGGATTACACTCATTTAAGCTTTTACTGTAATGAACATAATTGTATTCCTTTAAAGAATGAAGCATTACATAGGCACATGTAACTCGATTGTGCAGCTATGTAAAAAAAAAAAAAATCAAATAAAAAAATACCATGGTTAATGTATTGGTGACTGTATACTGTATATATATTTATATGGTAACACTTTAGTTTAAGCTGATGTAGTTACACGTTAATTACAAGTAACTAACCCTAAACCAAACTCTGACTCTTACAATCACATTGTACAAATTCACAATTTAACAACTACATACCAATTAAATTCAGCACACGTTTAAACAAGTTCAAAAACTTATCACACTCTGTCAGTGTTTGACACTTCCTTTCTTGTGTCTCTGGGTTAAGATAAACAACCTTTACTTGTTAATTATTACAATCAGCATTAATTAAAGTGATTCTCTGCTCATTCAAGGTTGTTACTCTCAGCCTTACTGGATTTCCCACTGCATCGTTTCTGCGTGGATGCTGGACTGTGATAACTTTATCAATTAAACCACTGCTCTGCACCATGGTCAAGGCCTCGTCCACAACAGGCATTAGCGATGTAATTACGTTTTTGGAAGGATAATGGCTTATTTACAAAAGCTGCCCGCCCGCCGGGGTCACGTTCACTTTAGATAAAGCAATTTGCACCGATGGACCCTTGAAACCTGCCATGTGCATGCAAATGAGAGGATTCATTAATGTATGGCTGCTCTTTCTTATCCCACTAATGTGAGGCATTCAGAACTGACATCATGGTAATGCTCAGTGTTGGGCAAGCTACTCAAAAATATAGTAACCAAAATACACAACAGAAAAATGAGCTGAGCTATAAGCTATATGAAAGCAGCGAAGGTAGCAAAGTTTCTTTCCAAATGATGTATTACACACTGTGCATTTACACTATACACTATGTACAAAATTAAGAAGTGCAAGAAGATGCAAAGACATTTTAGTTTAATTCATATTTTGAACTATTTTTATATTTTAGCCTTTTAGTTTTGTAATATCGTTATGTGCTTTTGTCTTTTTTTTTAAATATTACTATTTGTTTAATTTATTTATACTTCAGTTGTACTGTTTAATAATTATAGTGCTTCAATTTAAACCTTTTTCAATTTATTGCCAAGCCAACATTTCTAATGTTCATTTATATTTGATAGTTTTTCCAATAATGTTTCAATTTTATTTCAGCTTTATCACAATGAACAGAAATGTTTTAATAGTTTACGATAATAACCCTGCATCACTGCCACTATTTTGAGTCTGAATGATACCATGAAAAGGCAAATTTCACGCTTAAAGGTAGAGTAGGCAATTTTCTAAGAGGCTAGCATTAGCGAGCTAGCTTTGAAAACATACGATCAGAGCGTCTCCAAAGCTATGCCTCCTTCAAAACTGACATCTGTCTAACTCTGCATAGCATGAAATGCGCCGATGACGTGTGATGTCTGCACGAGCAGGTGTGTGTAGGTATGAAAATACACACGTTGACAGGCAGGTTGGACATCCTATCATTGCATTCGGACTGAATTCAATCACTGGAAGAACATTTTATGATCCTACGCCATCCTATGATCCTGAACCACAGACAAATATTTATGTAAGGGATAATGTAGAGCGAGGCGGTTGTTATAGCGAATACAACCCCGACAGGCTGATCAGGTCAGTCTGAAGGGGTTGTATTCGCTATAATAAACCGCCTCGCTCTACATTACCCCGCTTATTACATGGCTACGTACCAAATAAATCAATAATTTGACACAAAATATTGATTTAAAAAGGAGTTTATTGATTTAAAAACGATTGTATTGAAAATAGTCTGTTCCGTCTCTACGGTTAGAATCCTGCGTCCATAGCAACACTGTTTTTCATGGCAACGGTGTGTTATACTTAGTAGCGGTCTGTTATCAAGAAATAACAGACCGCATTCTACATTAGAATTCAACCAAGCCATGTAATAAATATATATATATATATATATATATAGTGATTCTATAATTGGAGATTTATTGCTTTTCAAAAATTTAAGCAAAAAAACTAACATAAATTCTTTCCAGTATCTTATTGAAAATATATTCAATATTAATAATCAGTGCTTGCCAAACACAAGTTACTTTCTTTTTTTTACTTAAAAAACAAATAAATAAATGAAATATTTCTTTATAGTATTGTTTGTCAACTCGGTTAATGTCCATTCTGTTACATACTGTCAACATTGTTACTCTACCTTGGTAACAGAGATTGAAATAACAGAATGGATAATTTGAATCTTTTTAGCCAAAAACTCCACTTGCTAGCATAAATGCTAAGAGCACATGGCACTAATGAAATCATGACTGAAAGACTTTTAAATAACCCACTGTGTGATCGGTGATACATTCTGTTTTCCTTTTGATATTGTTGTAACAATTTTGACGTTTTACAAAATAACTTGGTGTAAGAACTTTTTTAATTAAAATATTTTCTCAGAGAGAACACACATACCTTCCAGTGCTTCAGATCTTATAAGTGAAGAAAAGTGACATGATTTCCTGTATCTTACATATCTTACAGTTGTGGGCATAGGCGGAGTTTGTTGTTAGGATGACAAAAAGTTTTAAAAGATACATTTTTAGGCTGGTTTGCCTCAGTGGTCTAAATATGCTTGTCAATGTCAAAATGATCAAGATGGCCAATCAAATCAAAGAAGGCTGGTGTTACTGTCTTTCTGTCACTGTCACAACAGAGTTTGTCGAAAGATGCAAGTAGATTTGAGTATTAGACAGCTGTTTTACGATAAAAAAGTTAAGCAACCGACAGTTATATGATGCAAACCACTTGATTAATCAAGATTCATAACTGAATGTGACGAGACAAGAAACGTTTGCATTTTTGACATATTCGACAAGTGAATTAATAAGAGTGAATTTGTGCACATTTTAAAATAAAATATTTCCAAATAGTTTAAATTGATTAATTTAAACGAATTCTATAACATTACATTGTTTAAAAACAACTGGTATCTTATAAAAATGTGTGTCCATAAATATTGGTCAGTTCTGTTACTCTACCATACTTTGCCTTTAAATTGGTGGAATTATCTCCTACCCTGCCTTTAAGGTACATTTACTGTTGCACTGCAAATTTGCACGGACAAAATCCAGTCATAGGAATCCACGCGATCAGGACTTTTGCGTGAGGGGCCGGGCAAGATTTCCCCTACACAGGTCACGCGGATTAGCAAAATCAACATGAAAGTCGATTGGATGAAAAGAGAGTTCGTTCTTTGTGAGCTGTGCTTCAGATGCTGTGCAATCATATCCCATGGTAAAGAATAACTATCATTTGCATATGCCATGTTATTTGCCCGTTATTTCGAGGCACTTGAAAGAATACCATAGTAAAACCACGTTACTTTTTAGTAGGCCTACTTCAGGTGTTTACCTTCAGTAGAGAGTAGATAAAACATGGCACGCACAGGTGTTCCACTTCACCATGTCCTTCATTCCTGGCAGACGATAAAATACATTTCAGGGTTTGGTTTCAGTGGATTGTATACGTAATATCCACTTCATCAAGCACTTGTGATGTTCTCTGTGTATCCCGTGTTTGAGAAATTGCTCCACTTTATTGCGTGTGAGAGAGAGAGAGAGAGAGGGAGAGAGAGAGCTGAATTCAGACTGAACCGCGAGTTGACTCAGAACGTTCGAGTGATTCGTCGAAAAGAACCGACTCAATGAATAATTCAGCCTACAGAAAATATAAAAGAAACAAATTGATTGCTGAAACAGTGTGTGGGGAAACGCTGTAGCTGCTGTTGCCAAATTCAGCCTTTTGAGATCGAAGTAAATCATCTGTCACTTTTGAGCACATTGGAAACAAAATGTGTCATTGTTTTTGTAGGGGTAGGCTACTGCAGCATTAAGGCTGATTTATACTTCTGCGTCGGACCTACGCTGGAGCCTCTACACCAGGGGTGCCAAACTCAGTTCCTGGAGGGCCACAGCCCTGCAGAGTTTAGCTTCAACCCTAATTAAACACACCTGATCAGCTAATCAGCTTTGAAAACTGCAGGTGTGTGTGTGTGTTGAAGCAGGGTTGGAACAAAACTCTGTAGGGCTGTGGCCCTCCAGGAACTGAGTTTGACACCTGTGCTCTACACGTTGGTTTTCTTTTATACTTCTTTTATACTTCGTCGTTGTCCGCGTTGACGTGCAATTGCACATGCAGAGGGAACGTGTGAAACCCGAGGGCGGGGTTCTAGCAGATCAGTCACAGTGCTTGCATCCGCGTTGAATTGACGCGTTGTTGCATTTTTGGAGAGGTGCACGTCAGGGTACACGCGCTACACACTGCCTACCAATACGGCGTGAGTTTACGGTGACTGGGAGGGGACATGTTCGGTTCACTTATTTTTGTCGTGGCCACAACATATAAACTCGTGTGAACGTCATATTAAGTTGTGGGAACGTGATCATAAGTCGTGGCCACGAGATCATTTTGTTTTGCGGTAACGACATCATTATGTCGTGGCCACGCGATGCAAAGTCGTGGCCTCGAGATCATATGTTGAGGGAACGATATATTTTTCTCGTGGCCACGACTTAATGTTTCATCTGTTTCTCGTGGCCACGAGTTTTATTACATGTGGGAATAATCGAATCTTTACACGCGATGTACACTGGCTCCTTTTACCCCGGTCATAATTTACTTTATTTGTTCATAGTTTCTCATAATTTGTTTTTGTTTATTGCCTTAAACGGGACTTTATTCATGACCTGAGTATTTCATTCAAATTCAAATTTCCGACGAAAAAGCCCAATCAACTTAAGAATGCGCATTAGGTGTCTTTAACTTACGTACACATGTCTTAATGCCAGAGAGCGCACTATATCTTTATATGACATTCCTAATTCAAAGTAAAATGTTATCATCAGTCATCTCCATCTCCGACTGCTGTATACGGTTACAGTATTGACTGATGTGGTTCTCTCAACATAACTCGTGGCCACGATAAATAGATATCGTTCTCTCAAAATATGAAGTCGTGGCTCTCGAGGCCACGATTTATCATCACGTTCCCACGACTTAATATGACGTTCCCACGAATTAATATCACGTGGCAACAACATATTATCACGTTCCCACGAGTTTATATGTTGTGGCCACGACAAAACTAAGTGAACCGAACATGTCCCCTCCCGGTAACCGTATGAGTTCGACACATAAGTATAAATTGTGCTTTAGTCTTAGTCGTAGACATACTAAGTCATAATTATGTGATGGAATTTCAAAAGTCATTTATTGACACAAAAAGTCCAATTCTAAATCAAAACTGAAAGTCATAATTATGCAATGAAAAATGTCACAATTGTTACATAAACTGAAATCGACTCAAGAAGCCATAATTATGACATAAAAGGTCAACATTATGAAATACTATGTCATAATTAAAACATAAAAAGTAGAAATTATGATAGAAAGACATAACTTTGACTTTTTATTTCATAATAATGGCTTTTTATGTTATAATATAATTTCATAATTTATCATTTTCATTTCATAAGTATGACCTATAGCATATCATAATTTTGGCTTTTTATGGAATAGTTATGACTTTTCAAGTCATAATATCGACTTAGTATGTCATAATTATGATGTGCCAAACTTGATTTCTTTTCCACATGCAGTGGAAATGGTCTTCTATAGCCTACTCTTTCACTCTGTCTGAAGAGAACGAATTGAGCGCAATCACGTCAGCCCTTGACAGGTCCAGTGGCACTTGTTTGCTCTCTGGGTTGGCAAACTGCCTGCTGTGGGCGTTGTTTTGAGCTTCATTTGGACAGTGTGAAGCTAGAGGCTCAGGTGATAATGAACTGTTGGGCATCTCTCTTATTTGCAACAGATGCCGCGCTGCGCTGTTGTCAATTGCAGTGGAGGGGGATTGCTTTCAATGACACTCTGTGCTGGCTTTTAATCACTCCATATTCACCGGAGAGCAAATAAAATGATGGCACTGCTGGATTAGCTACATTTATTCTTTTTGTTTAAGAGTAAACAGACAAACATAACCTGAACATATGTTTGACTGTCAACATTGTAACATGGTTCGTAATATGCATGTTAACTGCTAATTTACTGCTGATTACATGGTTGATGGGAAATAGAAAATTTATATTTTCAAAGGGATGATGCGGTTTATGTTCAGAATCTACAGGTCTAATTTATTTTAAAGGAACACACCGACTTTTTGGGACTTTAGCTTATTCACCGTATCCCCCAGAGTTAGATAAGTCCATACATACCCTTTTCATCTCCGTGTGTGCCATAACTCTCTCTGACGCACCCACCGCTAGCCTAGCTTAGCACAAAGACTGGAGGTAAACTGCTCCAGCTAGCATACTGCTCCCAATAAGTGACAAAATAACGTCAACATTAGCGGTGGGTGCGTAAGCTAAAGTCCCAAAAAGTCGCTGTGTTCCTTTAAACTGAAATGCCGGGTCCAAACTGAACAACTGAACCACACTGCCAATTGCTTTTAAATTGCATTAACTTGATCAAAAGTGACAATATACAGTATAAGACATTTATAATTTTACAAAAGATTTCTGTTTCAAATAAATGCTGTTCTTTTGACCTTTCTATTCATCAAAGAATCCTATAATAGAATTACTGTTTCTTGAGCAGCAAATCAGCATCTTAGAATGATTTCTGAAACAGATGGCGAAAGAAAACAATGTCATTTTCACACTTTATGTTAATGAATTTATTTGTCATTGAAGTCAGACAAATATGAGATAAGTAAAAGAACACTGTCAGGTCAATTTAATGCACTAACTGTGTAAAAAAAAATCTGAACCTAAAAGCATTCTTAAACATTTCAACAGTATGACCCATATGTACACAAATGTGTAAAAATGTATGACAAGGTAACCACACAAGGCTACTGGCTTGCAATAAGAACTGATTTCCAGACTTCCAGTACATTTAGCCATCTTCTTCATAACTAAAATAATAATTGTTAAGGATCTTGGGATTCGCATCGCTGTCTGTAAAGTGCAGATTCATCCTGAACTGTAATTGGGCTCTCAGTGCGACTAAAATAATCATGTGCCACATTCTGGCGTTTTGAGGGGTTGCGTCAGTCGACTGCTTGTCTTTGCCTTGTATAGCTGCCTGTCCCAAACCCAGAGGTAAACAGAAACACTCTCTCTCCTGCAAAACAATCCAGCCTCTCATTTGAGCACAGACTGAGGAAAAATTTAAAGGGATGGAATGAAAAGCAAAAAGAACAGAAATGATGTGCAGGAATGTGATGTAACTGCAGGGAAGAGGTGTAGACGTGTGGTGGCGATATAAAGAGAAGCGAGAGCAGAGGCACTAAAGATATGAAAGACGAGACAGAGAGCAGAGTTAATAAGGAATGTGAGTCAGAGGTAATGATGGAAGAAAGGGCATATGGGGAAAGTTTCAAACAAGATGTCATGGTGAAAGTGAGGAATTCACTGAGAAAGTATTTTGTCTGAACAGGCCAAAATGAATGAATACCGGTTAACATGTTATTCTAATTTCTATGACACTAAATTGAAATGTTTGCTTCTGAAATGTTTCTGTTTGCTCATTTTGGGATAAAATACCTCATCAAGTAGTTAGGCCCAATCCCAATTCTACCCCTTACCCCTTCACTTTCCCCTACCCCTCTGTTTTGTGCGTTTCCGTGAAGGGGTAGGGTTGTCTCGATTCTCTTTTGGTTGGAGGGGTAGGGGGAAGAACCAGATAGCCCTTGAAATGAAGATTTTTCGGGACCACACTTCAAACGAAGGGGTATGAGAAATGTACCTGCATACTCTGGCTACAGAGGCAACATGGCTGCCAATAATCATTTTCTTTATGTCACATTCAATCTTGTGTTCATATTTACGGTCATGTTCTTCAAAGAAACGTTTGCAAAAAAAATCGCTGAAGTTCGCTAACGATAGTCCCGCAACATATTTTCATGTCTGATAACTGGTGAATGTAATTGCGGCAGGGAATTGGCTTATCTTTTACCGTTGTCTGCTATGAACGCATTGTTTTCTTGTGGTTATATGTGAACACGATATAAACGAACAGTGCTTACACTGTTTCGTGCTTTTTGCAACATGATCAACCAGTCTTGTATGTTCTTTATCAAACAGGGACACCTGAGGAAACCCGGAGGCTCATTCGTTTTCGCGCTGACAACGAGCAACGTTTCCTGAAATCCAAAAATACTTAGACGAAGATATCGTCATCTCAGTTGTTTTCTGCGAACTTCAGAAGAAAAATGCAAAAAAATAGCTGTAACCCACGCAATTGAGATGACTACAGCTGACAACGCCATCTTGGAAGTTTGTGATAAACATTGGCGCACCTCCTGTGAGGTAGGCGCTAGCGATGACGTATAATGACGTGTAAAGGTGTAATAGTGGTGTCCCATTTCTTAGGGGAATGTTTTCACCCCTACGCCTTGCCACACTGTTTCAAGGGGCAAGGGTAAGGGGTAGGTTAAGGGTTAGGGTAAGGGGTAGGCGAAGGGGTATAAAATAGAATTGGGATTTGGCCTTAGTCTACATTTCCAGATCCACTTCAATGCAATGCAATAACAAACACGAAATTCAAAGTTCTGTCATGAAACTCTAAATGATGCAGGCTGATAGGTTAACTTAATCTGCTTGCAATCTCATCATTCATACAGGGAAGAGCTGATTGGTTCCTACTGTATCAGTAGCCAATGAGCTCGCTCCACAACCTTCTCTACCTCAACCAAAGTATAGTCAGCTTTTTCTGTAAACAGTTGCAGTGTGCTTTCAGAAACCCTCCACCTTCCCCAGCTCCACCTGTTTAGATCTGCTATGGATAATTCATGTATGCTATATTGTACAACAGCAGCATGTCTTACTTCCTCATAGCAGTGTGTTGTGAAATTATTGTGAAGTGCTTTGAGCACCCAGAAAATGTGCTATAAATGTAACAAATTATTAATTATTTAGTATTGGCAGTAGCAAGTCCCGTACTTGCTCTGCAGCAGCAGCATAGCAGATTTATTCAGCCAAGACCAAATATATCAACATTGTCATATCCATTACCATGCCAAACACTCCAAAAGTTGTCATGACAAAAATATATTTTCAATTAACTTAGTGATGGCAAGCTATATGTACAGACAGAAGCAAACAGTATAAAATATAAACAAATATTACATTGGTGAAGTTAGCTGACACCACACTTTTAAACTATAAATCTCAACAATGGTAATACAGTAAAATGTAAACCTTCAGCCAACTGTGAATGTGCCTGTAAAACCGTTACATACAAAACAATACAATACAAATGAACTAAAAGATTAAAAATACTATAAATAACTCTTTACAGTGACAGATAATGTGACACTGTTATAGTATTTTTCTCTAAAGAAAAGAATAGAAGCCAAGCAAAAGTCTCCATTTAGGGTATACATGACAATAATTAGCAAAAAATGGAAACGTTTTTCCTTTGTGTTTTTCACGTACAGATGACAACGTTGTAAAAATGATCCATATTCACATTAAACCGACTAAAAACACTGTACTGTGCAGGCCAGGCCAGTAGTTGGCGATGTCACTTTGTAAAGAAGCACTATGCGCCTATAGACTGAACACGTATGCATGCACATGACGTCACTGTTTTCACAAATTTGCATTTACATTCTCATTTCCACAGAGACGATAACGCTATCCTTTGAAAAGTTTGCGTTTTCATGCCCCCAAAATGTTATTACTGTGTAAATGAATGGCCAAAACGCATAAAAAGGTTTCCATTTTTAGTTAAAAAATGTTGCGTAAACGGTGTTGTGTAAACGGCCTCTGCATCTTGCTGCGGTCTTGGACAAACAATTGAGATATTTCTTTCCTGCGATTTCAAAAAGAACTGCAATGAGCTGGATTAGTGGTTCATCAATGAGAACAGATTGAATGGGTCAGTGTGTCCTGGTCTATTGTCCGTGACTCATTGCGCATGTGTGTGTGCTTATGTCCGTGTGCATCTCTAAATGTGTAATATATATCCACTTCTTTCCCTCTGGTGTTCCATAAATATAGTCGGTGCCGTCAGCTCTATATTCCCGGCCCGTGCCGGACATGGGTAGCTCACGCCACAGTGTTAATAGCTGGGCTGAACCTTTGTCCTGCCATATAAATAACAGTGGCGTACAGGTGACCCGAGCTGATGTCGGGACCAGCGTGGTAATGCAAGACACACGCTCGGTTAAACCTCCAGTGTGGCGTAGACAGGCATGCTGCTTCTGAATTCATGTGCTATTTCCATTTATTAGGTGGGAGTTGGTTTATTCATGCATTCACTACACATATGCAGAAGCTGCCAATGCATATGGCGATCATGTGGAATATCATGGAGTTACACTTAAATCGCTATACAGAAGGGATGAAATTTAATGGAACATCAGGCTACTCATCAAATAATAAATACTTGAAACGTTGATGATTTTATGATCATACCTGTATGGTTATTATCTTTAAGCTTCCACTAAGAAAAAGTATAGGCCTACCATTATAACAAACCAATTAACCCATTGCAAAAAAATAAAAATAAATGAAAAAATACAGTCAACAAAAGTTTTGCAACAAATTATAAATAATATGTTTTTTTTTTTTAATAAAGCAAGCTTTCTTTATATTGATTTGTGCGATTATGAGGACTCAGATAAACTCAAGTGGTCCACAGACTGAAGATTTTACTCAAACATAATAAAATTTCTATATGAATACAAATTTCTGGTCCCTTTAAAACATTGATTAATATCATCAGCAAAACTAAAATATAATAAAATATATAATTAAAATTACACGTAACGCAATTATATGAATTTCTTTCAATTATTCTATTTTAATTATAGGAATATAAATTTCTTCCAATTCTGTATTCTCTCTGCCACCTCAATTTAAATTCAGCAATTGGAGTGGAATTTACAAAGGTCTATACTTAATTCAGTTTAGTGTGCACAACCCTGCTGGGTGCACAAATCCAAACCAAAGCCAAGTTATTAACAATGAATGTTACTGCAGTTCGAGGTAGAATATATGGTTTCACTTTATTTTGATGGTCCCTTTAACAAATTCTGTAATTACAACTTTTGCCTCAATAAACTCCTAATTGCTTCTTATTTATATTTAGTTGGGTAGTTGTTAAGGATATTGGGTAGGTATTGGGTAGGTTTAAGGGATGTAGAATATGATCATGCAGAATAAGGCATTAATATGTGCTTTAGTATAAACAGCCAATATCCTAGTAATATGCATGCTAATAAGAATTGGACCCTAAACTAAACCATTATTTGGATCAGTATTCTAAAGTGCTTTTGAGGTTTTTGTAAGGTTTTTGATAGTAATGACTCAAGTGTTACTACATACTTCAAAAGGACTTACTAACTATTTGGATCATTCTAATGTAAAAAGCATGATAACTCGCTAGTTTGATGGACGAACAGACGGATGGACAGACAGACAGACAAAGAAAGTGAGTGAAAGCTGAAGGTGGTGACTCATTTGCTCTTTGTCTCATTAAGATGGTAATAATGTAATTTTCTTAAATGTGCAGCTGAAGGGACAGTCTCACGTGGACACATCCACTCACCCAGAGCCATCGGCTACAACAGAGACCTGTCTCACTCCTCAAAGAATATGTTCCTGGCTTATTAACAACAGCACAAATGTACATCTCCCTCTTTGCTTTTGGGCATAGAATCTATATTCCCTCATATTTCAGTAGGTTTGGAGTGGTTATGTAGATTTCTAATAACCCGAATTACCAGACATGTATTTGAGGTGGCAGCTCTTGACACATTTATAATTCAAAACATTCACCATATATAATGCTATAAGCCGTCGGGTTCGGCACTGCGCCACAAATCACTTCGGAAGCTGAAATCGCTTTATGGATGCTGCAGTTTCCAGAGCTGTGCAGCATATAACCAAGTGCATACAACAAAAACACTTCATATGGCATTGATACTATAGATCGGTGGCAATGTTCGCTAGCTTGAAAGCTTTCCTCTCTGGGCTTAAATGGTCTCAAACAAAGACTTCAAGTGGATTAAAAATGTCAGCACATTAAAAACACTTTCCTGCTTCAGAACACATGCTGCTATACATTACAGGCTGTGTGTTGCCTTGAAGCTGAAATGTGCAGTTTAAGCACCACTAGTGGCACCAAATTGAATAAAAAAAAAAAAAAACACTTTACCCATCTTCCATTGGTCAGAACAGTTCCTTCTCAACCTCGTGCCATTAATGGCTCAACCATACATTTAAAAAAAAAAAAGAAAAACAGTATGATTTTAAGCTGTTTTCCAAGGACAAGGATTTTAGATATTGCCATCTTTGTGGGGACCATGTGTCCCCATAATGTAGCCTTACACTAACCCTATACCCTAAACCTGCTCATCACACAATATTTTCTGCATTTTTACATTTTCAAAAAAAAAAAAAAAAAAAAAAAAAAATCTGTAAGATTTATAAGCTTTTGTTCCCATGGGGACCTCAATTTAGGTCCCCACAGTGACACTAGTCCCATTGAGTCTGTGTGCATTCAGGTTTAAGTCCCCACCGGGATAGAAAATCATGTACATATACAGACAGGCAGACAGACAGACAGACAGACAGACAGACAGACACACACACACACACACACACACACACAGGTCACATGGTGAGTCTAAATAATGATTGTCTTCTTAACTTTCACTTCCATGTCTTTCAGGACGTCTCAAAGATCTGTTGTAGACCTTAAATACAAAACATGCATGACCCACTTTAACTGTGCGTTACGGTCTGTTTGTCAGCTCCGCTTTCTTTCCCTGTGTGTCATGCTCTATACTGACTATATTGCAGTAGGGACAAAAAAACTGCCCTAAAACATCATTAATCATTGATGAGTGTCAAAATTTGATAAACGTTGCTTGCTGAGCAATTTATGAGTTGCACCCTGGTGCTGGTTTGTATCCAGATTGGCTCTGAATTACCATCAAAACGCAGGAGACACAGGGGTGAATTTGATTGATATGTGACGGCCTCAGAGTTCCAGCTAAATGCTAAAAAGGAGAAACAAAAGCCAGCAGCGTTAGTTCAGATGGTGTAAACTGAGTACTGTAACATGCTGAATGCAATGCATATTTCAATCATGTGCATTAGGATCCTTCAGGAACTCATTAAGGAGAGTTGTCCAGAAGCCTTCCTCTTCCACAGCACTCGGATCACCTCTGGCTAAAACACCTTGTTTAGTGTTTCCTATAGTAAAAACATGCATTGGTTATGGTTCATTAAATAGCAATGGTAAACATTAGTATGGCTAGTAAGATAAATGTGCAAATGTTCCTTTACCTGAGTTCAAAGTCGTTTATAGGCAAGAAAGAGCTGCTTTTTCACTGACAAACTATAGAAGATAGTTGCAAGCTTTGTTTCCAATAGTACATTGTAGATTAATCACTCTTTTTGTTTTCTGTCTTATAAAGTATCATGTTATGGTGTAAGAAACAATGGCAAAAGTTTCAGTGGGTGAGAGCTGTCTAAATAAATCACAAGCCATTTTAGAACTTTTCCCAAACCCGTATGACCAACAACAACAACAAAAATGTCATTGGTTGTGAGAGCTGATAGAAAACCCACATGAGATGATTTCGTACATATTATCTGGGAAAATGACTCTTTGGTAGGTATATGGTTCTCTTCAGCAGTGGACAAGAATGGATCAAAAACATCTTAAAAACAAATTTTTTTTGGGGAGGTTCCCAGTAAGCACCTGAGTCTGCAATGGGAGTACAGCAGAAGAGATCATAAAAAAGCTGCCCGGCTACATTTTACAGTATTTCTTGATTTTGGGGAAGGTTTCATACTAAATAAACCATCCTCTGAGATTTAGCTTCTCACTCTCTCTGTACTGCACTTTGCAGCTCCTTGTAGGCAAGAAATGGGCTGTGCAACTAGGCCAGGATTCGTCACCGGAATTGAGTTTGAATACTTCCTTCTCAGGAAGTATTTATTTTCCCGAGGAACATAATTTTCGTGAGCATGAAAAGGCTGGGTGAATGTCTGGTTAGTGCACATTAATGTGGAAGTATGGAAGTCTGTGTGATTCTCGCCTGCAGGTCTTCCGTCTGTCAACCAAAGAGAGGATTAGCTCAGGGATTTTTGTTCTTCGAAATAAAATGTAGGACAAATCGACTTTCATATCCTTGGCTAAATAATCAGTTCCACCTCACTTTCCCGCAGGTTACGAGACAACAAGGGGAAATTATATATTTACTGCAGAAATACAGCAAGTTTGGAGAGGAATGTTATTTTAATTCACAGTGGGCAGCGAACAAGACACAGGATTCTGAAACTTGGTGTTTGCTTTGAGTTTTATTAGAAGCTTATCAAAATATAACAAATATGGGGTCGTTTTCAGTGCAGTATATTGAAATTCATATGGAGAGTTTCATTTAATCATAACTCTGGGACACTAATTACTGTAGTTGTATAACAACAGCCTTAATCAGTAAAGCATATAATTTTGAGCGAATATATGTTAATCTACTTCACTGTACAATGCAAGTTATTGCATTACTCACAAAGCGATCGCCCATGTACCATATGAGTACTTGAACCTTCACGGAAAATACAATAAGCATTTAGCACTTGGTTATAAAGTGCTCCTATTATGCTTTTTAAAGCGAATATTACATTTCATGCAGTGTGTAATATAGCCGTTTGTGAATGTAAAAGGTCTGCAAAGTTGTAAAGATCGCACAACAAATAAAGTTGTCTCCTAAAAGAAAGAAATGATTCTAAACTACTGAAACAAGTCTTCAGCAATTCCAGTCTCACTTCCTGTTACAGGTATGGTAATGTGCTAATTATTAATGAAATAATAATACTAATAATAAACATTTTAGTTGTCACTTGATGTCCAAGGTAAAATCAGGTCCTGAAGCTACATTTTACTCACGGTTTTCTCGTTGTGACACCTGTGGAATGATTTCTTTTCGACTGGAATCCACATTTTGGTTAGCACTACAAAGGCAAGATGAGATACAGGAAAGAATGAGAAACAGCACATCATTTCACGCGGTGGAAGATTTAACAGCATAATGGAATTTACGGTGGGCAGATGGTTTATATGACAGTACTGAATGAAACTTACAAAGACCTCCTAACTTCATCTGGAAATTTTTGAACAGCATCAATACATTACCATCACAAACAATACTAAAATCCACTGGAAGATTGATCAAGGCCACGTTCAAATCTTTTTCCAGGACGTGATAAAGGTTTTAACATATTTTGCAAAAGATAAACGTGTTTGGATGCTTTACCCAGAGCTCCTCATGGTTTCCACAAACGACCATCAAGTAGGGATGGTTTGATTAAAGAATCCATAATGTAATCTGTGGAATAAACCTGAATCCTGATACCACCCAAACAAGAAATACAAATATAATGGTGATGTACCTGCCATCGGCAGAACAAATGTCCCTTTGGGGACTCTGTCACCAGCCGTTCAATCTGTCTCTGTCTGCCATTTAAAGAGGAAGATGATGAAGGGCCCAAGGGGGAAGAAAAAGAGGATGAAGAGACAAAATGAAAACAGTGACATTTTGAAGTACTTGTGTGTCTTGCTGGATCAGTCCCTAATGATTTGTTTCATGTTGAAAAGTGATTGTACTCAATGTCATACTCAAACTCTAGGTTTGGATACCAGAGGCCTCTCCGGAAGAGTTTCAGCGTCTGATCAGATACGGAGAAATCTGACACTCGTAACAAAATACACATTGAACGGCTAATGACATAGTGAAATTCAAGCTCTTCGTGCATCTTCTCAAATCAGATGATGTAAAGTCCATTTCCTCACTCTTGAAGAGCTTTAGTAGCTGTTAAAAAAGTGCATTGGATTTCAATGACATGATTTTTAAAAGGATAATTAAAAATTCTGTCATTTACGCACCCTCATCATGTTATTCAAAGGTTTGTTTTTTTCTCTCCGTACAATGAAAGTCAATGGAGTCCAATGTTGTTTTGACCTTTGAATCAGACAAAATTACACTGACAGTGAGAATAATGCTTACTCTTATTTCATTACCCTCCGCTGGACTCAAACTATTATTATTATATTAGAACAAGATGGTAAAATTTAAATGACTAAAACCTACACATAGAAACAAAATGGTAAAATTATTCAAATTAAATTACAAACTACACCTAGAAAAAAGAAAAAGAGCAGTAAGGTTGCCCAGACATTATAAAACAAAATAACATTAAATACTGTGGGTTTCTTAAAGTTGCCCTAAAATATAACATGTATTTTTACACATCCATGTATTTCATATACAGTATACCTCCCACCAATATACTGTTCAAATATTGCATACTGTATATACACTTTTCAATAAACACTGTGGTATCACATATCTTTCGCTTTGTTTCACATACACTAACCGATCAAGAGTTTGGGTTTGGTAAAAAACATTGTTTTTTATGTTTTTGAAAGAAATCTCTTATGCTCACCAAGGCTGAATTTATTTTATGAATGAATGAATGAATGAATGAATGAATGAATGAATGAATGAGGCATTTATATAGCGCTTTCATATGTACTACTGTACACCCAAAGCGCTTTACAATCATATCAGGGGTCTCTCCTCAACCACCACCAGTGTGCAGCATCCACTTGGATGATGCGACCGCAGCCACAGAACAACAGCGCCAGTGCACTCAACACACACCAGCTATAGGTGGAGAGAGGAGAGAGAGTGATAGAGCCAATTCAATGTAAGGGGATTATTAGGAGGCCATGATTGGTAAGGGCCAATGTGTGGAATGTGGCCAGGACACCGGGGTTACACCCCTACTCTTTACGAGAAATGCCATGGGATTTTTAATGACCACAGAGAGTCAGGACCTCGGTTTTACGTCTCATCCGAAGGACGGTGCTCTTTGACAGTATAGTGTCCCCGTCACTACACTGGGGTGTTAGGACCCACACAGACCACAGGGTGAGCGCCCCCTGCTGGCCTCACTAACACCTCTTCCAGCAGCAACCTGGTTTTCTCAGGAGGTCTCCCATCCAGGTACTAACCAGGCTCAGCCCTGCTTAGCTTCAGTGGGCAACCAGTCTTGGGCTACAGGGTGATATATTCATTTATATTAATACAGAAAAAAATAATATTGTAAAATATTCATATTTTAAAAAGTAAAATTTCAGCATTATTTCTCCAGTCTTCAGTGTCACATGATCCTTCAGAAATAATTTGAGAAACTTTTCCCTAAATAGAAAATAGTTTAAACGAACAGCATTTTTTTTCTTTCTAACATTGTAAAATGTTTTTACTAACCTGTGAATATTCATGTATGCACTCTGTGCACTCATAATGCAAAGTCATTTATTGATTGGAGCATTACTGTAAAATCGGTCATAATTAAAACTCCACCCGCTGTGTTTAGATGCCTTCTATGTTTTTGTCACATGTGTGAACAGGACTCATAGCAGAAAATGGGAACCCACCCACCGTGTAACATGCCATGCAGTTTGTAGCTTGCGATTCCATCATTAAGCCTTTTGATCAGAGCCTCTATTGGTACTAATGCATCTGACTATTCACAGGCTCCATTAATCAAATATGTCCTTTGCATAGAAATGTCATTGGCTCGGGGCATTCGTTTTGAGATATTTTTCCACGCTGAATTATTCAAATTATAATCCTGGCCCTTTGAAAAAATATGTGGAGGGGAATGTACACTGCACGATAAAATATTCATGGCTGCTGAAGAAACTAGGGACTGCATTCATTCTCCGAGGTTTTAATATGCAAACCACTGGACAGCGTTCAGAAATGTAAGCCATCTGATGCGCTTGTTTATCACGCTGTGTATGAAACAAAACGAGTTACATTGCTCTCTGGTGATGTGTGACCTCTGGAAGTGTGTGCGTGCGTCAGTGTTTATTGGACCAGACAGTCTATTGGCATTATGCAAATATTCAGCAAACACAAATACAGGCGCATCGCTTTACTAGGGCATTATCACTTTGTAAATTGCTTCCTT
The DNA here is from genome assembly GCF_964197995.2 of Scardinius erythrophthalmus. NCBI lineage: Eukaryota > Metazoa > Chordata > Actinopteri > Cypriniformes > Leuciscidae > Scardinius > Scardinius erythrophthalmus. The sequence goes on from NC_138238.1 coordinate 5,888,495, forward strand.
TAAGAAAGGCATCATTTCTCCCCTACAAATCACTCTGTTAAAAGAAGTACTTCAAATGCAATACATAATTTAGCCTTTTTTAAATAATACATCCATGCCTGCCCACTCTTCAAATACATTTCCTCTTTCGTCTCTGCATCCCTGCGGATCTATGCCTGTAATATTCACAAATGTTATAATAAACTGTTAAATCCCTCCTTGCGTTGAGAGTTTGGAACAAACAGTGTTCTTCAGGGAAACGTACGGATACGGGGGAACGGAAAACTCAAACTGGTTTGCGGGTTCTTTGAGGTGATTCTTAAGATTGTGGTAAGTCTGAGATAACACACCGCGAGAGAGAAGCTGTAACTTTTGTGAGAAGTTTAGCTAGGACCTCATTAATTAAAGCAAACGTCACTATTATTACCGCTTACATGTAGGAACCCAGAGATAACCCTAAATATTAAAGCTACACTGTGTGATATTTTCCCCCATCTAGCGGTGAAATTGTACTGTATATGACTACCCAGTGAATATTAGTTTCTGTTCCTTTAAATTCCGAGGGCATTGTGGTGGCCGTATTATTACAAGATTAACATGGCTTCCAGTTCGACTTCGACTTGATGAGTGTCCCTTCAGGTGATTGCGCCTTTAAAACTATTCATCACCTGTGATCCGTCGCAGCACAGATTTATGTTACAAGGTAAACAATACTTTTTCACCATTGACGCGAGGAAAAGTAACGCAAGTTATACTAGAGGTCGTTCTGGCATTATGCACAACCATGCTATGGTTAGACAAGCAACTATAAAACTTCGAATTTACACAAATAGGCTGGATTACCTGCCGAGAAGAAAGCAGGCAACTTCGGCATCCGTTTTAAAATCTTTGCTCCTCATGAGCTCTTTCCATCTGTGAAAAGTTACTCCAGTATTGACTTTAGTCTTGCTGATTTGCCTGTCACGTTGACTTTAAATTCTCTCTTTCGCTTCCTTAGTGACTCTGCTACATGTCCTTGAAAATAGGCGTGATCCTCCATCTTCAGCAGTCTTTCAAATCTGCCGGCAGTCTCGAGTAATCTCCCCCTCGCGTTCGTCACGGTATCACTGAGTTTAAAACGTGAAAGGCGAAGCTTGAATTTCCAGGTATGTCCCTCTTTGGCTAATGTATTTTCAAGATGGAGGCGCAACATGGTTGCCGCCATTCGAGCGACTCGCTCGTATGTATTATAAATGGCAGACGAGAATACTTTATTAGTTGGTGGAAGTAATTACACATGAATGAGCACATATACTTTTGATAGAACAAAGTGTTTTTTGCTGAGAATCAACTTAAAAATGTACACAGTGTAGCTTTAAGCATTGATAACTCTTCCCAAAGCGTTTGTGCAATCAACACAGTTGCTAGAATTCATGCAGCTTATTCTTTCCTAAGCAATCAGATATGGATTGTGGATCTTTGTTGGTCATGGAACAACATTCCAATCAGCCAATCAGATTTGAGGGACACGTTTACAGTTTGTCAAGTTAAGGCTTAAAACCAGGGTTATGTGCTTCTACACCAGTGTTATTCACCTATCATTGCCCTCTGATTTTAGGGATAACTCATTGGTAGGGTTAGGTTTAGGGGTAGGGATAAGGTTAGGATTAAATTATCGGACAGGAATGTTGTTCGAGGATCAACAAAATGTGTTGATTTGGGAACTAACTTAGCAAAATCGGGATGTGCATGCAGAACAATGCAGCATCATGCTAGCTAGTTTTAAACAGCAGCCACCCAGGACACTGGAGAAACCACATACACTACCGTTTAAATATTTACTTATTTACTTTAGAAATTAATACTTTTATTCAGCAAGGATGCATTCAATTCATCAAAAGAGGCGGGAAAGATGTTTCAATGTTAAAACGGATGCTTTTGAACTTTCTATTCACCAAGGAATCCTGAAAAAAACATGTATCCGGGCTTCTTTAAAACCATCAAGCAGCAAAAATGTTTCCAACAAACTGAATTATTTCAACACATAATAAAGATTTCTGAAGGATATTTGACATTGAAAACAATAATAACATTTCACAATATGACTTTTTACTGTATTTAAGCAAACTATTTAAACTAACCACCTACCACTCTTGGTGAATTAAGTGATATAGAAATGCCAGGGCTTCAACTCTTCACTGCGTTTATTTGTGTAGTGCTCAAGTTTTGCAAAGAGACCGATGGGTAAACATCCCTGTCCAAATACCATGAAGAGATGTTTGGATCAATGCCTCCTCCCTATGCCGCTTGCAGTGCCCTGTCTGAGTGAACCAAATGATTCGGTTTCTCACTTATGATGGCCAACACGTAATATCCATAATCTCTAACCTTTTCTCCCAGTGTACTTGCTTTATATGTTTATGCGTGAGCTCCTACAAAAAAAGGACTTTAATAACTTCCTCAGTTTGAAACAGAAATCAAACTTAAAAGGTAACATTTCTGTTGAAAGGTAGAGGCAATGTGCTTCAGAAAGCTCGCCCTTTTGAGGCCAACAGATCTAATCCCGATTTTCACGCCCGCACAGCATGACTCCCGATGTCTTGAATGCAGCGCTGAGGGCAGAGCGCATGCCTCTGGAATACCAAATTCACAAACAGCATCTTTCGTGACATTCAATAGAATGCTAAAAGAAAGAAAAGGTTTGAACGTGCTACTTTTAATATAATCAGTGCTTAAAGGAACAGTTCACCCAAAAATAAAAAGTCTGCTTTGTTTTTCCTGTAGAATATTTCTATACACAAATAAAGGTTCTTTATTGGCATTCCTTGAAGAACCTCCAGCATCCATGGAATTGCACAAAAGGTTCTTTATAATGGAATGGGGTATTAAAGAGGTCCTATTATGCTTTTATTTACTTTTTTAGTGTAATGTTTGTTTGAGCATTAAAAAAGGGAGATAAGCACAGTAAGCATTGAATGAACTCCGTGAAACGCCTCCATTGTAGTCTTGAATTTTCTTTGGGGACCGGACACATCCCTCAGTATTCCTCATTTAAAGCAGCACCAGGTAACTTTTCAAGATTCATAATATATTTCCAAGACTCTTGTGATGGTACATCGACTTACAATAGGTTGAATGACACGTCTGCCATAGCCTGACGGGGTCTGTATCGTTTTTAATCGTACTTTTAAAAGTTTGGGTAGTAACCAGAGCACAAAAAGAACTACAAAATTCGACTGCTTTACGGCATAGGCTACCTCACTTCCCCCAACACGTCCTCACATGCTGTTGGACTTGTAAGTATATTGCTTATATTGTCTATCACTCGGACAAGCTTTGACTCGTTGGTGTGAGCTAAAAAGCACCTGGTGTTCTTGTTGATGCATTAGTAACTTAGACATCTTCGGTGGCTAGCTGTGCTTGTTCGAAGTCCGACGATTTGAAACGCGTTGTGTTTATTCCCCAATCGAACTCGTGTAACTGTCTGTCACACGTTCTACCGTCCACAGCATTACTTGATAGACAAAAATAGGACAAGAATGAGCATCAAACAGAAACAACCCGCTTACGGGGTGTTCGAGGCGCACATACAATACAGACTGCCGACAGTTAAACAGGGCGTGCGCAGCTCTTAAAGGGTACACACCTTATTTCCACTCGTTACAGCTTCCATCCGACTGAACAGGGACCGGTATACAGGGGGGAGGGGATCAGGCCGTGAGTGAAGAGACTGCTCTGCGTGAGTGGTATTTACGACAGTAACGTTAAATACAAGTAGTCCACAGCGACTCTAGGGGTCGTTGTTTGACCAAAACGGAATTCCTACCTAGTGGGGCTAAAATAACTCCTGCTCAAGGCATATGCAAAAATGGGACGGGGCCTGGTTGAGTTGCATTAGTTGTGTGTTGATACTTGTGGTTATGGTAAGGGGTGTGGCATTTCTGAAATTGACCAATCACAACAAGGAGGGGCATCACAGAAACAGGAACTAAACAGAGCGTTAGTGACAGACTGGGAAGAGAGGTGCTGCAACAATGTCAAATATGTGAAAAGTAATGTTAAAGGGATACTCCACTTTAAAATGAAAATTCTGTCATCATATACTCACCCTCGTGTTGTTTCAATCCTTTATGAATTTCTTTCTTCTGCTGAACAGAAAGGAAGATATTTAGAAGAATGTCAGTAACCAGACAGTTTCTGGTCTCATTGACTTCCATAGTATATTTTTTTCCTACTATGGAAGTCAATGGTACCAGAAACTGTCTGGTTACTGACATTCTTCTAAATATATTCCTTTCTGTCCAGCAGAAGAAAGAAATTCATACAGGTTTGAAACAACATGAAGGTGAGTATATGATGACAGAATTTTCATTTTAAAGTGGAGTATCACTTTAAAGAATGCTGAAGAATCTTCATGCAGTGGCTTTTTCCAACCACGAAAAAAAAAAAAAATAAAAATAAAAATAAAGATAATTGCAAATTTTGATCTCAGAATTGTGAGTTTATATTTCACAATTGACTTTTTTTCTCAGAATTGCGAGATATCAGAATTACGACATATAAACTCCCAATTGCGTGTTATAAAGTCAGAATTGCGTGATGTAAAGTTACAATTGCGAGTTACAGTATAAAGTCAGAATTGTGAGATAAAAATTCACAATTTTCTTTTTCTTTTTTATTCTGTGGCGGGAAACAAAGCTTTCATAGAGCTATCAAACTCCAAAAAGGTAAGTCTTCTTTGGGATTGCTTTGTGCAAGGAACCAAATTTTCGTTTTTGGCTAACTATTCCTTTAACTAGCAAAACTATCATTTTCAGTGCTGTAATTATACTGTAGTAAACAACTGTTTTCTCTGTGTATAAATGTTTTTTTTTTTTTGCATTGAAATGCACCTGTGCAAAAAACTGATGCTGGAAGGTATAACTGCACACTGAAATTCAAGTAATTACACAATCACAGAACACAAACATTAGCTGCAACTTCTTGTTGGATGTTATGTATCAGACTAATATCAGCGTTTGGACTTTGTGCCCATGGAAAGAAAATGGATGGAACAAATATAGTATGGATTCTGCTTTTTTAAATGAAATATTATACAGTTATACATATTTAAATAAACAGCAAAATAGCAGTCTTTCAAACAAACAAATGCGCGAACACGCACACACACACACACACACACACACACACTGTTTTCATGTTTTATGGGGACTTTCCATAGACATAATGATTTTTATACTGTATATTCTATCCCCTCACACTAACCCTACCCATTACAGAAAACCATCTGCATTTTCTAAAAACATCACTTAGTATGATTTATAAGCTGTTTTTCTCATGGGGAAACACACACACACACACGCACGCACACACACGCACACACGCACGCACGCACGCACGCACACACACAGAGCAGAGTCATTAGCTGTCTTTCAAAACTTAGCGAGCAGCATTTTAACACCATAGTCACAATCCACACACAAAATAATTGTAATGCTACCTCGATACCTAGTTTTGGCCAAATTCCAAGGCATCAAATTGCACTTCGTGGTGAACACAATCCCAGAATGCACTGCGATGAGGAAAATACAAGATGGTGAAAAAAGGAGATAAATGTTATATACTCAAATTTCATTTAAATACTGAATGAAACCGAAACTGAATCATATTTGTGTGTGCTACAACCGTAAATAAGTTTGGGAAACTGAATTGCAAGCAAAAAAATATGTATTCAAAGTTTAAAAGAACAGTATTTTATTTTAAATATATACTGTTCTTTTAACATTTGTATTCATATTTCTGCTTACAATTCAGCTTTTCCATCACAGGAATAAAAGGCATTTTAAAATTTGTAAATCTTAAAAAATTGCATAAAAGTATAATCTCCCTTAAAAATACTGACCCCAAACTTTTAAAAAAGTGATGTAGAATGTCCAAAAATGATGTCTAGAGAGGTACACTAGCTTTTGAGAAACACCCTGTTTTCTTATAAAAATGTAATGATTGATTTCTATAGTCCGGCTCGCTGGCTGAAACAGAGGCTCATTTTTAACAAATCACCATTTTGCTGACTTGAGAAGTTCCTGCTGTTGAGCGGCTTGAATTCGCTTGAGCTCTGGCAACCCGGAGTACAGTTAATAACAGTTGTTGAAGTCAAACCCAAATTTGAAACAGCCATACAAACTTTCATTCAGTCGTGTTAACAAGAAATCTCAGAGGTGATTACCGAAAGAAAATGTCTAGGTTTCTTACCGGGATATGATAAAGAGAACAAGCCAGGGAACAGAACGAGGAAAGTGTAACACTCAGCAGATCTACTCAAGCAGAAAGTAAAGCCTGTCAGGATTACCACACAGAACACACACACTGTACACACACATATTTCCCCTTCTCCCCCATGTAAAGATAAACAACACTGCATCATGCTGTATACACTTCACTGCCAAAATGATTCACAGCGAATATAACACTTGTATGCTTTCTTAAAATATTCAAAGTGCATATTTGTGCACACTTTTATTTATATTTATGACTTAATAGTACACTACCAGTCAAAAACTTGGACGCACTTGACTGAATTGATGTTCTTCATGACATAAAACCCTTTTAATCTTCTAAAGGTTCATGTTTAAATGCTTGCAGTTCTTTTGGTAGACACATATAAATATATGTCTACAGATGACTGCTTTAAAAAAAACTTTACTTTTTAAATGAATTTGATGCATATGGTAAAGGAAAAGCAGCCAATGGTTATTGCTTAGTTTTGATAGCTTCTCGAATGTGGTCTTCTACTGTTCAAAATACTTTTTTAATAAATACATTAATCATTTTATTCAGCAAGGTTGGTTTAAAATGATCAAAAGTAAAAACAACATTTGTAATGTCATAAAATATTTCTTTTTCAAATAAATGTTGTTCTTTTGATCTTTTATCAAATAATCTTAAAAAAAGAATCACAGTATCACTGTTTCCACAAAAATATTCATAGCATCAGAATATTAGAATGAATTCTGAAGGATCATGTGACACTGAAGAATGTAATAATGCGGAAAATTCTGTTTTATCATGAATAAACTACATTTGATATACAGGGTGGGACATTTATAAGGATACACCGTAATAACATGGGAATGGTTGGTGATATTAAAGTCCTGTTTGTGGCACATTAATATATGTGAGGGGGCAAACTCCTCAAGATGGGTGGTGACCATGACATATACTAATGTGCCACAAACAGGACTTTAATATCACCAACCATTCCCATGTTATTACGGTGTATCCATATAAATGGCCCACCCTGTAGATTAGATATATTAAATAGAAAAAGGCTTCTTTAAATCACAATAATATTTCAAAAGTGTACAGTTTTTAGTGTATTTTTTAATCAAATAAATGCAGCCTTGGTGAGCATATACGAGACTTCGTTCAAAAACAACGTAGGTATTGAAATGGGAAGTTGACAGTGCAGTTTAAAATGTATAAACTGCATTTTGCTATTTCTTTTAAATTATTATTAATTATGAACATGTTATGATCTCATTAAATGAAAGACAATTATATATGTGTACTTTAAAAATCATTTGTCACAGCGCAGGACCTTTAACAATGAATTAGTAAAAGTAAAAAAAAACTTCCGAGCAGCCGCAGGACAAAAGATAAGCACTTTCACTCATAAATTAATACAAATTTAAAGAGGTAGTCCAAGTCCACCCCAAAATAATAATGTTATAATTTACTCACCCTTGTGTTATTCCAAACCTGTATAACTCACACGCACACACGCGCACACACACACACACACACGCGCACACACACACACACACACACACACACACACACACACACACACACACACACACACACACACACACACTTGTATTCTTACAATCTTTACAATGGATATCCTGGAAAAGATAGCCCAAACTGGCCACCAGCATCATTCAAAAGCACAAGAAACACATACATTCTCTCTGACACATGCAGAAATGCTAAAATATTCATAACCTTCTCACTTTCATTCATGTAGTCACTATAAACTAGGAACCTGGGGAATATGGACAGAGACTAAGAAAGTGGAAAACAGAGTGTGTATCTTCTTAAGTGTCCAATGGGAGTCCCACACTCATAAAAAAATAAACCGGGTCCTGTAATCACAGTCATGAAGCAGAACATACTTTATTGAATCCACGGCTCTGGTCCAAAACAGAGTGAGTTGCCTACGTGCTCATCAACGGGACACGCTCAAGAAAAAACACTGTTATGAAAGGTAGGGGGCTTCATTATGCTGCTTCGTGAGAAACTGCATGTATTCTTTTGGGATTAGACAAGACAAATTATTATAATATACTTGTGTATCATTCAGCACATGCAAATTGTTGTTATAAATAGCTAGATCGAATTTAAAATGGACTTTTAACTTGTTTGATATGCATTTTTATGCTTATCAGTGACGTTACCTTAGCTATGCAATCAGTCTTAGGTTTTGAGAAAGAGCCTGTATACTATAAAGTGAGCAATTATGGAAATGTTTATGCACAATAATTTAAATGCATGCTTTTAGGCAGATCTGGGTTTTGAAGATGATTTTCAGGACCAATTTCACATTCAAATTGAATGATGCAGTGGAGAGAAGCCTGACGTAACATTCAATGTGTCGGTCTAATATATACCAGTGGGAGATATAGTGTGTGTAGGTGATTCACTCAGAAACTTGCTTAAAAAGATATTAGGAACTTAGAAGACTATTTGATAAAAATTTAAATATCACATAAAACGGCGTTGAAAAGTTGGAAAGTACCTAAAAAACAGCAATTACCAAAAACAAACCTGTTAAAAGTTTGGAAACAATTTTTTTTTAATGTTTTTTTAAAATTCTGCCTTTACTTAATCAAAAATACAGTAAAAACAGCGATAATGCGAAATATTATTACAAGTTAAAATAACTGTTTTCTATTTGAAAACATTTTTAAACGTAATCTATTTCTGTGATGCAAAGCTGAATTTTCAGCATCATTACTCCAGTCTTCAGTCTCACGTGATCCTTCAGAAATCATTCTAATATGCTGATTTGCTTATCAAGTAACATTTTTTATTATTATCAATGTTTAAAACAGTTTTGATTTTTGTGGAAATGTAATTTTTTCAGGGTTCTATAGAAAGTTCAATTAACAGTGTTCATTTTAAATGTATTTATGAAGTTTATTAAAACATTTATAATATTTAGTAACATTATAAATGTCTTCACTGTCACTTTTGATCAATTTGATGCATCCTTGATGAATAAAAGTATTAATTTCTCTCTCTCTTTTTAAAAATCTTACCACAATGTTTGAATGGTATCATGGTTTCCACAAAAATGTTAAGCAGCAAAAACTGTTTTCATCATTGATAATAATAAGAAATGTTTCTTGAGCAGCAAATCAGCATATTAGAATGATTTCTGATGGATCGTGTGACACTGAAGACTGGAATGATGATGCTGAAAATTCTGCTTTGGATCACAGGAATATATTCCTTTTTAAATTTATTCAAATAGAAAGCAATTGTTTTAAATTGTAATGATATTTCACAATATTACTGTATATTTTGATGAACTAAACGCAGCCTTGGTGAGCAAAAGAGACATTTTATTTTGAATGTTTCCAAAACTTTGACGTACTGTGTATATATTCAAATTAAATGATTAAATATTCAGTGTTCATTGTTTCTAAAAAATAATATTTGTGTTGTATATCTAAAATGTCTGTTTGAATTTTCCTGAGGCACCAGCAAGAATCATAAATAATATAAAACCAATACAAAGATAGACAGACATTTAAACACAGAAAGATAGATAGACAGATAGATAGATATATAGATAGATAGATAGATAACAGTGAAGGATAACTTCATGTATACAGTATTTATGTGTCAGGAATTCAGGACTTTATTGAGCAATAAAAAATATACACCAGTTAAAATAGTTTCCTTATTTCCATTAGTTTTTTTTTTTTTTTTTTTATTCTTTTTTGCTTGATTTTCTTTTCAAAACCATTCTTGTCTTGTTGGGACTCAGAGCTCCGAACATCCAAAAGAAATGAGAGAAAAAAGGCAGCCAGTCTGACTTTACAGCTGTAGAGCGCGACAGTCCGAGAGCGTCTCGTTGTATTGATGAAACCATGACGGCGGATGTCGAAAAATGTCTTTTTTTTTTTTTTTAGCTTTGTTCGTTCACAGTTTTAACCGACATTGACAAATACTTATGTCTGCTTCTCCGACTCCGCCTTTTCAGTGGATTCAGACGCCGTTTCAACTTCCTCTCCGTAAAGTTCTGCTATTTTTTCAAATTTTGGACCCCAGTCCTCCAGAGAGTTGTAGTCCAGTTCGGAGTGTGCTCCGGCCGACCCGAGCGAGCTGACAGAGCCTGCTGGCGACCCCTGACCCTCGTAGGCGTAGGTCTGTAAAGAATCATAGGGCGGGACGCTAGTGTCCTGATCCGCCTCGTCCACCCTCTGTTTGATAAACTCACCGACGTCCGTTTGCTCATCCGTGTCCAGGGACGAGGGGCTGACACGGCCACGGGCCGGTCTCCGTGATGACCACGGCCGGATGCACTCGGGCCGGACGTCCCGCCGGAACTTGAGTTCCTCTGCGGCTGCTGGGTTGCGGAGAGCGATGATGTCAAAAGCCTCGGTGTCCTCCTCCCCGCCTCCTTCGTCGTCATACGTCACGACGTTCTCACGGATGTCCTCCTCCGAGATGATCAACGGCTCTTTTTTGCTTCGCCGCAACGTAATGAACAGAATCACGATGGCTGTGAGGAACAAGAAGAATACTGCTAATTATACCAAATACAACTACTTAATATTCATAAACATGAGTTCTGAAAAATAAAGCGCAATATGATTCAAATGAATGCATAGCATTGCCTTGATGAGAAAAGTACAGAAAAGCCTGATATTATAACAAAATCAACAGGAATGGGAGATAATTGCATTGTGTTTATTAAATATCATCCGGAGCTGTGGGAAATTTTGCTAGGAGGTTGAAGGTGCAAACCGTATTCATGTCAAGTACCGGAAAACTGAAACAATAAATAAATTAAATAAATAAAAATGATTCATCATTGTTATTAACACTGAATAATTTCTCCAGGGAACGCTCCACCATTACAGCAAATGTGTCACGCAGCAGGAGACGTGCGGCACATTACCGGGATAAGGGAAAAGCAGGTGTGAAGCATCGTCAATGCATGAACAAGCAAACACATCAGGGGCCAGAGATCAGAGCGGATGAATGATGATTCTTTCATATCTCATTGGAATGGAAAGAGCCACGATAAATGAACAGCAAGTCAATATCACACATTAGTCTAGATTAGCTTTCACTTCACTGATACACTATTAGCTGACACGACTGAAGGTTTATGAAAGCATCACATGTGAAATATATCTGAACAATATTAAAAACAAGTTCTGTGTGATATTTATTTAAAGTTTCTAAGTCTACAGAGGACTATTTGATCAGACAGAAGGTAAAATCCATTGAAAACTCTTAAAATGAAATTAATAAAAAGTCATGAAAAGAATTATTAAAACAATTATACTATATATATATATATATATATATAATATATTATATACATTTTTTAATATATATTTCAAAAAGCAACTACTGTTTTAATAAATAATTTTAAATTTATACATGTAGAATTCATGTAGGATATATAGAAGTGCATAATTTTTTTGATGTAAAGTGCATATATTAAAAAAAAAAAAATAGTATATAATAATTAGATAATATGGTAGATAAGTACCAGAGCTAAGATTATTATCTTTTCTTATCTCTTAGCTCTGGTACTTATCTACCATCTTATCTAGTAAACATAATGATTCGACTAAACATGATTCAACCAAGAATGCAAACAATGTTAAATTTGGTAATTCTGACGGTAGACAAAAAGATAACGAAACATATTGCGAGCTGTTGTATGAATATTTCACGGCAGCAACACACCATTGTGCTGTTACACAAAACGCAAAAAGTGACACATTCTGTTCAGTGTTTGCTAACAAACAAGTAGCTCTCACTTCCCTCGATGTAATCAGCTCTGCTAAAGCCAACAAATAGGAAGCAGATTTGTGGAGTGGAAGGAGGGAGATTTTATCAACAAGTAGATTTTACCAGGAGCAAACAGAGCCGTGTTTGAGCGGGGATGTGCAGAACAAAGCTAGCGCAACATGTAGCACGTCGTTCAGAACTATATTTAGCCCCGGCAGCTGCTAGGGTGAGCGGTGGAAATCTCTCTGGCTTTTGAACAGGAGACGGCATCACAGCCGAGAGGTGAGACCTAACCCATCTATGCATCCAGGGCCGGAGAGAGGGAGGAAAAGGGTGAGAGGAAGAGGTGGGAATGTGCTCATGGATGCCTATTTTTTTGTTTTAGTTTGGGCTACTGAGAAGTATATGTATATATATACACACACACACACACTTCTGGTTCAGTATCTTTGTGGGGAATCTCCATAGACTTAATGGTTTTTATACCATTTATGACCCTACCCCTAAACCTACTGTAGCCATCACACAAAACATTCTGCATTTGAAAAAAATATATAATTTACTATGTTCATTAACCCATTTCCCTCACCAATGTAGATGATCAGCGCGCACACACACACACACACACACGCGCAAACACACGCACACGCACACAGACACACACACACACACACACACACAGCATGGTGCGGTATGTGAACACTACAGCATTCATCAATGTTTTGATGTGGTCACGACCCATCACCTGCTGTTACGGGACCCATGAAATCCTTTAAGTACGCCCTTTACTTTTGATCCGCAGGTTTAAAAGGTGAAAGATGAAAAGTCAAGGGTTAAACAGGGCTGGATCATGTGGAATTAGGACAATGAATACCAGAATCCTGCTGTGAATACTAAAACTGGAAAAGTGATAATTGGGGAACAGTTGAAGAAAACCAACCTCCGTTTACAGAGCCGGCTTAACCTAATGTTAGGCCCCGGGGCTGAGAGGTTTTGTAGGCCCCCCATCCCCTCGATTTATAGAGTCTCATTTTAAAAAAGTGCAATATCTAGGTAATCTACACAGTTGAGAAATTTTCACTTTATGCAAATGAGAAGCGATTTTCGCTCAAATGAGAAGCTCAGCTCCCGTCACCGTCTCGAGTGCAGGCAAGACAGAAGAGTTCGAGGGCGATTTCACTGTTTTATATGATTTGACTAGCCTGGGAAAACCCAGACAACTTCCGGCAAATTTAGATTTGCCCTACAAGTAGTCTGGCAAAGAGCTCATTCAATCCCATATCTAATCCGTCGAAATCGCGGCACCAATCGGAAACGTTGAGGCGGGCTTTACACGATGACGATCGCTCTGATTGGTTTTAGGTCTATCCAATTGCGCCCAGAGGCATTTGAGCGACGTCCGTTGGTGAAGCGCATCAATGTTTAAATGCATTATTATATTCAAATTGCAAACACACGAGGACAGTCTCCATGAAAGACCCACTGGCAGATGAACGTGCTACTACATTTCTGTCTGAAACGGTAGGAAATTAAATTAGATTTAATAGAGGATTTTAACTGTGACAAGATGATTGACAGGGCAGTTTACATGACAGATCCGTCCGATAAAGATGACGAAGTAGTATGTCCCAAAGCTTGCCTACTTTTTTGCTACACATTCAAAAGTAAATACCTTGTCTTCACAAAAAGAGTACATACTTTTATGGCGTAGTGTAACTTAGGACGCAGCATATGGCTTTACACGATGACGATCGCTCTGAATGGTTTTAGGTCTATCCAGTTGCGCCCGGAGGCATTTGAGCGACGTCCGTTGGTGACGCCCCTTTGGAAATGAGTTATTAATGCAGCTTTGCCAGAGCATAACTCAGTTACTACTGAGAATGGTCTGGTTTTAACCAGGCTATGATTTGACTGTAGCTAACCACAAACATGGATATAATAAAATGATGCATGGAAAATAAACTGTCGACAGTCTCAGTGAGTTTAATTCATACATTTATAGTTTGAGTGTCGTAGTTTTATGATGCAAGTTTAGCACTGCTGTAGTTCATTTTACAGTTTCCCCTGCATTATGTTGACTATTAGGGGCAAGAAAATTTATTATTTGTCAAATTCGGATGACGTTTTAGTAATTTATGACAGTATGAGTGAGTTTAATTTGTAGATTGATCAATCGTTAATTTAGTAAATTATTTAATCCACTGAACACTGCTTGTGGTAATATAAAAACACTCTCCCAACATCATACTGTTTCTTTTGAGCCTAATTCCTAGTCAAGTTAATATTATATTATATTTTTATTTACTATTTTTAATATTTACTTGATAAATTATTTATTAAAATCTTACTAATATAATTGAATATTAAAGATGACACATACTGTAAATAATGTTTAGATATAAATATAATATAAAAATATAAAAAGTAAATATCAAAAATAGTAAATCATGTTTAATGATATAATATAATATGGTAGACAATTGGTAAAATGTTTAAATATAAATGCAAATATATATATATATATTTTATTTATTTTATGTTTTTATAATATAATAATCTTTTAAATATAATAGAACTGTGTTATATTTATTAAACATTATTTACTATTTTAAACGTATTATTTATTATTTAAATATAATATTTATTATTTACAAGTCAATTAATTACATTAAGCAATAATATAATTCCCTATCATCCATAAGACGAGAACACCCTGCCATAGATTATTATGTTTTTAATATTCCATTTTATTCAGAAATATATTATATTGCAGAAGTTAGCTTTACGAATGCTGTAACACATTACCTATGAACAACAGCACTTATATTCTCATGTACAGTTGTGGTCAGAATTATTGCCACCCCTGGTAAATATCATCAAAAATGGCTGCAAGATAAATCTGCATTATTTATTCTTTTGATCTTGCCTTAAAAAATATTCGCAAAAATCTAACCTGTCATGGAAGTAAAGTAATTAAAAGTGTGTGGGGGGTGGGGGATCACATTATGAAAAAAATGTTTGCACAACTGTTGATATGTTCAGGTTGAACTCACCCAGTAAAATGAGCACGCAGAGCAGGATGGCTATGAGAGCGCCCGTGCTGAGCCCTGCGGACGAGAGAAACGCTTCGCCCTGGCAGATCTTCAGTCTGGTGCCTCTCTGGCAGGAACACACCCGGAGCGTGAGGGTACTGGTGCTGCTCAGGACGGGCTCCCCGTCATCCCACACCACCACCGGGAGCTCGTAGAGTTCCTGGGTCAGTCTGTGGAAGCGCCTCCGTCTGGCGATGATGTTGGCAGTGTTGTCTGCGGACAGAGACAAGGGATGAGGTCACAATTAATGACTCACTGAGCTAACGGATGGCTTCGGATGAAATATTTGGTTTATATGAAACTTGACATCTGTTGCTCTATGGAAAAAAAATCAACATGATTTTAAACTTGAAATAGGGGGAGTACAAAGTGACAGAATTTAATTTGTTTCCAATGTTATATGGCTGCCACATTAAAAATAGTCTTGGAAAACTAGGCCTTCAATATTATTATTTTTTTTGTACTTTTCAAATGCATTTTACTGTATGCATAGTTTATTGTTTTATGCTTGTCCCAGACCCAAACTCTAAATCCTAAAACATGGAATATGAAAACAATTTAATCGATCATACAATAGCAACAATAACAAAAAAACTAAACAAAAAAACATGATCATCTAAAGAAAGAGTCAAATATTCAAATTTTTTTGTGTACCATTTCCAGTATTTGTGCAAATTAATAATATATAATTATAATATAATTTTTAGTGCTGTCAAATTGATTAAACGCGATTACTCACATCTAACATAAAAGTTTGTAAATATAAATGTACACTATATATTTATTATATGGGGCTCGTATAACATTTTACATTTAATCGTATCTAACATTTTATGTTAGATACGATTGATCGCGATCGATTTGACAGCACAAATTTTTACACAAATGATGTCTGTCTCTCAGTTTTGCTGTAATTACCACCATGGCCAAAACCACTGTCACTTAAAGTTTTCAAATGTATAATTGGTAGCCAAATAGAAGAGCTTGAGGTGAAATATTTGAAAAAATAAATTTTTTAAAGTCTGAATATATTATTGTGCGTCATTTCTCAATAAGCTGTACAGCAATTGTGTCAAATTGTAGAAAAAAAAAATCATATTTTTGTATTTGGATACATAAAATGCTATTAAATAAGTCCCGTAGTTAATATTATTAGTTGATAGAAATTTGTTAAGGCATTAGTTTTAAATGCCCTTTCTACCAACGTCACTTACTACTAAACTAGATGTAGAAATTACATTTGTTGATTAAGAAAAATAAGGGTTCAGACAAAATGAGGGATTTCATATACATACTCTCTATTGGACACAAAAAAAAAAAAAATGCGAGTGAGCTTGACTAAAAGTATAGAGGGCCAACAGTGCCCACAGTTGAAGAAACACAAAAGGCTAATAATTGTTAACAGAACAATGAGCAATTGAATTGAAATGAAGAAATGAAAATGAATGAAAAGAAGAAAACGAGGAAAATCCAAGGGTGAAAAGTAGAAGTAATGAGAAAGAGTGATAACAGACGAGAATAAATACACAGACACACAGAGAATAAGAGGAAAAACAGAGAGGGAGGAAGAGGGCAGATAAGAGATCATTATATTAAATTAGTCTGGTTTGAGCACAGGCCACTCTCGTTGAGGCTCTCTGCCTCAGTGTGTGCCATTTCAGAGCATTTAGGAGCCCCATTCCCACAGATGGGCTTTTAATGGGAGAACTCGCATTCCCTGAGCCCAGAATACGTGAGGTCTGTCTAATACTGGCCGTCTACAGCACAGCGAGTAAAGCTCTTAACCCGAGAATCAACCTAATGAGCCTCTATCTCGCTCTCTCTGAACTTCACATCCTCCAGCAATCTTTACGTTTCTAAGCATTTTGAGTGAGGGATGCTGGACGGACAAGGATAAGGGGAAATCAAATACAATTGAGCAGCATATGAGTCATATGAGCAGCAAAAGAGTGAGTGAGCGATTTTTGAAGGCAGCATATGTATCCTTCACTGCCTTTTATATCCCAAATGTATATAAATGTATGTTTTTGACGAAAGTTTTCCACTTCTGATGTCATTTAGTGAGAAATTACTATGGAAGTAATAAAATATTTGCTTAGTTTTGCTGTAGATCATTAAACCATTTCGTTGCATCAGAAGTCTGTCTGAAATCAGTTTCGAGAGGTATACCTTATCATTGCCTGATAAGGGAATGAGGCAACAAGTCAGCTGACTAAGTTTCCGGACGCAGTCACTATATCATTCAGGAATGAAACAAGTGTCTGTCTTTCGAGTGAACCGTTGAATCATCCAACAGATTCGTTCAACACTGATTCATTCAGTAACGCCACAGTGTTGCCCGGAGATGCTTAACGGTTCATTCTGCTGTGGCTCGTTTGAAACTATTTTTTGTGGCAAATCAAAAATGAACAAAGTTTGCAATGGGACATCTTGTCACTCATATGAGATCGCAGCAATCACAAACCACAATGATCCAGTGATCCAATTCATTTCAAATGGAGAAAAATCAAGTCCCGCCCTTCGTTTTTCTTGTTCGAGAAGGCATGTCACAATAGGAAAGCAAAGACGATCGCAACTTCCATTTCATGGCGACTTTAATATTAGTAAATAAATGTATTATAGTGTTATCGTACTGCTTTTCCCCACTCATAAGCATCGATAAGACATGATCACATTACTTGACAACTACTACTGCTTTACATATGTGCACGCACATATGGAGTTTAACACGGATATGTGCATTTACGCCTGCACACATATGGAGTTTAACACGGATATGTGCATTTACGCCTGCACACATATGGGAACGTCAGAAGCTGCTATCTGTCTTAACATTCCCTGCCAGCGCAACATTAAATACCTGCAGATACACCAAAAGCTCTCGCTGCTGGCATCCAACTGTGTCCCATAAACAATCACAGAGACACACTACAGAGAACACACTTTTCTAAACAATGTGCTGTCTTTAATACAGGTACATGATATCTGTATGAAAAAAAAATGGGAGAGAGAGAGAGGAATCTGAAGGCTGAAATCTTCTCCCAAATGAATCTGAAGTAAACATCTTGTTCATGGCAGACAATACATGACACATGACATCTTGCTCACAAGGGTCAGAAATACAAGAATGTCCAAAGAGGCTCTGCATTCATATTTTTGTCAGTCTTCACAACTCAATTTTCTTGGTCTGGAGGTAACAAAAAACATTTTAAGTGCAATAATAATATGTAATATTTAATAAAATATATAATTATTTATTATATATAATTATTTAAATATATAAATGTATAATAATATAAATATATATATTTTTTATCTCCGTAAATATATTTAAAAACTTTGAACAGGGAATAACCCTTGAAAGAGAAAATGAAAAAAAAAAAAAAAATGAGAAAAGAGAAACAAAAAATAGAAATAATTCAATAATGATAAAGGAGTAAATAAAGTTCCTTTGATCTGAACATCTGATACAGTTCTCAGAGTTCCACATCTTACATCATGTATTATTTGATTTGATTTTAAAGGTTATGATGCATCTGATTCCAATTGAATTGAATTCATTCAATCAAAAATATCTAATATTTAAACCAAAAGTTGATGGCAAATGGTTTTATATGGTTAGAAATGGTATGCCTTCATAAATAAATGCAAAAATCCAAGAAAATCAAATGCAGGCAGTGAATATTGGCCCTTAGCGGACAAGTTTAATTTCACAATGCACACTCATGAATTCCCAAAACAACAAATAACCTTCTAACTATGAAGACTTAAAATCAATAAATCGTTTCCCTAATGATGCTTATAACAAATAAATGGAAAGAAGTTGCAGCTTTGTAGAGAGGGAAACATTTGTGTCTTGGTTTATGTTGACGTGTGGTCCTGCTGGTGGCTGACAGCACGCTGTCTCTAATTGCACCGCAACACTGCTCAAACTGACATGTGAGAGAATAAGCTGTATGTTCAGGACACAAAAACAGAGCGACACCACCACCTTCACATCTGTCAACATTTCAGCTCTGAAAACAACCGCCCTACAACTGATATGAGGGAAAATGGGTCTTATCACGCACAATGTTTCCATTTCCTTTAAAGGAATTCATTTCCATTGGCCAAATAATGTGCGTATGCTAATGAGATGCTCAGCGATTGGTAGCTAGCACTCCATAGCCAATTAATTCTTATTCGATTTGCTGCTTCACTCAGCTCCGTCAAAAGGCTCATTTAAGATGTCAAGCGGCTTGCGATGCCATTCAGCTCTTTCTCACAATCTATACAATAAAGACAAATATCAAGTTTGAGTTATTTGCTGCAGATTAAGCGGATGCTTTTGAAATACTTATGCTTTTACAGGATGAATATAAAGAACAAGCAATCCAACATTCTTAGAATTTCATTACTCAGCGCAAACAATAAAAACATAACATTCCAGCTCCCAACTAGGCTGTTACAGTATATCGCACAAAACTGGTCTTTTCGTTCATTTTTAAGCTAAAGTGGGGCAAATAGCCACCCTGCGGTGAGCAGGAGGTCACCGCGTCCGCATCTTTGCCCACTTCAGCAGAAAAAAGGGCCATTTTGATGGCCTGATGACTGGTACACTGGGCTGCTGCTGAACAGGTGAGTTGATGAAACAAACTGCTTACTACACAACTGTTTCCCAGGCGCTTGGTGTGCATGCTGTTTCTCGGCTCAATATTTACACGCTTGTTTTAAGTCCATCTTCTTGAATCATTTATCCTTGTCAGAAGCAGTCTGTATGCAACACAGTTTGTGCACTTGCAGCAAATAATTTATTCAGGACAGTTTATGTTGTGCCTGTTATGGAAAGCACAACTGTTTGTATGGCTGATACACAAGGTTATGGATCTGAAAAAAAAAATCAAGCCTAAAATATTAAACTCTGGTGCATAATTCATCCTGACTCATTTGTATATGAATAAAACCTCAAACACCTTGTTGGAGATTTATTTTTCTAAGTCAACAGACTTCACTAAACATTTTCCCTGGCATGCGATAACACAGGCAGGACAAATCCCATCGACATACACTGTAGGACTAGAACCACATAGAACAATCTAGCAACCCAACCGAACACCTTAGTAACCCAACAGAACACCTTAGCAACCGTAAAGTAATGTGCATTGAAGAGCTAATTTAAAGTCAACTTGAAACGGCATATGACAAAATATTTCAGAGTAAACAGAGTATTCAACAACAATGACAACAACAAAAAGTGGGCATAATAAGTCAGATGTGAATAGCATTGCCTCTTTTTCAAGTATATTGTTATAAGGTATTTGAAGAGTTCAGATGCAAAAGTGCCATCTGAAATTTTCTTCTAGAATGATCATTTTTATCAAGCTTGTATATTTAAGTTCACTAATTTCACTTAAATGACAATTCATAGGTAATTTTCATTGCAATTTAAGTGAAATTACTGAACTTAAATATACGAGCCTGATAAAAATGATAATTCTAGAAGAAAATTTCAGATGGCACTTAGAGGCTTTTGCATCTGAACTTGTTTAATTAACATAAAAAAATCACCCACTACTCTAGACTGAATAACTTTTGTAACTTTAATAAGGATTAACATGTTTCATGGCAAGAGTGACAAAAAGTTAGTTTTAGAATTACAATAAAAATGACAAAAGTACACAACAAAATGACTAAAATGTAAACTACGATGAAAATGATATAAAATTGTATATAAATAATACTGTAATGATAACTATTTGGCTACTGGTTAACACTATGGGCCCTATCTTGCACCCAGCGCAATTGACTTTGTACACCGACGCATGTATCATTCCTATTATGCAACCCTTTTCCCTCCACAGAAGCACGTCGCTAAACTAGGGAATGAACTTGCGCTCCCTGGGCGGTTCAGCGCAAAAAAGGAGGCGTGTTCCGGCGCAAACAATCCCTGGTGCTATTTTACTGTTCCATAAAACAATTGCACCACTGGCCAGAAAAAACCTAGTCTAAAGTCAGTGGTGCGTTGCGCGTTGTTCATTATGCTATTTTAAGGGCGCATGCTTGACCATAATGTATAGCGTGCACAACGCACATACACTTTGATTCTCTCATCTACACAGAAGCAGCAGTTTTCATTTTTGCAAATCATATTATTACAAACGATAGATAGATAGATAGATAGATAGATAGATAGATAGATAGATAGATAGATAGATAGATAGATAGATAGATAGATAGATAGATAGATAGATAGATAGATAGATAGATAGATAGATAGATAGATAGATAGATAGATAGATAGATTGATTGATTGATTAGATTAGATAGATTGCAAGAGTCATTTATCCCGCCGGGAAAATAGCAACAGCGCCGAGACCCGCCCACAAAGTTACTTGCGCTTTGACACTTGCGTTTCAGATCGTTAAAATAGGGCCCTATTTCTGCAGTAGAGTCATTGCCATCTTTACAAGAACCCTTCAATCGAGCCCTATAAAGTATGAATGGCTGGAGTGCCAAGTGTTTGTTATAGTCCATGTTTGGTCTCTCTGATCTCAAAAAACGTCAAAACCACAGCATAGTCTGGTTAATAAGTTATCAAAGAACTAATATAAAGAATTAAATAGAATTAGAAAATATCTAAGCAGCACTGAGGCATTCCCTAACCTCAGAAACTCCACTGATTTATCATTTCCCTTAAACAACTAAAGGAAAAAACAAAAAACAAAATATAATTTTGAAGCAATAAAAAAACAGCTTTCACTGGGAAACCAGCCATGTTCTGTCGCATAACAACACTTCAATCTGAGTGACACTCCGACTAATTAAAATTCCCAAATATCATCAGCCTGACAGCAGCTTTCGACTCCTCTGATGAAGGGCTATACTAGAAAGGTCTTTATGAAAACGTGCAAAAAGATGCCTTCAGAAATCAATTGATCTATTAAAGTAACTGGGTCGTTTAGAGATCTGAGCGCTGGTTTAATTGCCTGTAAAAAAAAAAAAAAAAAAAAAAAAAAAGGGAAAAGAAAATGTCATCGTGATGATTTG
Organism: Scardinius erythrophthalmus; assembly: GCF_964197995.2. Taxonomy (NCBI): domain Eukaryota; kingdom Metazoa; phylum Chordata; class Actinopteri; order Cypriniformes; family Leuciscidae; genus Scardinius; species Scardinius erythrophthalmus. The sequence continues at coordinate 5,910,610 of NC_138238.1, forward strand.
GCACCAGCCAAAGGATCAAGGGAAGACTAATTATAAGTAATTTGGAAGTTAGGCCATGTTCCTTGCTCAAATTCAGTGTCTGTTCTGAATAAATAAATATATTCTTTATAAATAAGGTTGATTCTGTATTCACACACACGCACACATACATACATACATACATATCTATATATAGTATATACATACACACACACCCTTAATCCCGCCGTTTGCCTGAGGGCCATCTAGCTAAAGCAAACAATATGTGTGTGAATAAGAGAGAGAGGAGACATAGAAATTCCCCAAGTTCTTTTCTTCAAGTTTTACTTATGATGTACTGTAAGTCCGATCACTGGACTTCATTTCCATACTGCTAAAAAACATGATCATTATACACAAAGATTAAGATACTTTAAGACTGTAGTTTCACAAAACAGTCACTCAATCTACTGTAGTTCAGCTAAAGTTACGTTTTTCATGTTAGATAGTTTGATGCACATCAAACAAACAACTAACAGAAATTAACTACACTGAAGCAATTTCATTTAGTTATTCATAGATAAAACCACACGAAGTAAGCATAAAACAAAAGTTTTAATTGTATTTTCTTCCCTATTGTGATTTGTGACAGTATATATATGAGTGAAATGACTACATTTATCTACATTACCAAATTACTAAATATTTAGAACGGTTTTGTGAAATTAATCTACTGATTCACTGAAACGATTCAGCTCAAAAATAATAATTTATTCATGAACTATTCACACAATGCTACATCTCTCATGAGCTCTTACGAAAGCACCAAGAGCAACGAGATGTTGAGATAATAAAAGAATAATTGCTTAAATTTCTGTCTGTTTCTCACAAAAAGCTATCATACGTGTCCACGGAACAGAACTAGTCTTCTTCCCTTTCATTATATTGAAAAAACATCTTTTATCATGGTCACTCATAACTCAATATGTTATCTTCAGACTGTATTGCATTCCCATCACCCAGTTAGGAAATGGCCTTATGTTCACCATCATAATAATGATCATAATTACTGGTAAATGACTAATTTCTCCTGTAACTTTTTGGTTTACAATCTATCTGGTTTCCTGTCCAGTCGCCCACCAATGGACTGACACCAAATAAAAGAGAACAGCCTTCTCAGATGCTGGCTGCATATTAAAACAAGGTAGTGTTAAACACTATAGAGAAGCATGTCTCTATAAAGGCCTGAAGATATGGTGTATTAAGCCGATGGAAATAGAATGTCTTTCAGAGACAGATGGGAAACAGGAAGGATAGACAGAGAGTGAGAGAAACAGATAAACAACTAACAATTTATTGGAAGCAGATGGGTGTACTTGCAAGAGAGTGAGAAATAATGAGGTGTGGAGAAAAAAAAGATTATAAAAAAAATTATATCTGGGATTTTTGTTAGAGATATAAGGAATATTTCACCCAAAAATTATATATATATATATATATATTTGCAAACAATAAAATAAAATATTATGCAAATATATATTTATAAAAAAAAATGTTTTTTATTTTTATTTTGGGTGAACTGTTCCTTTAAGATGGTGTTTGAGTGTATATGTGTGCAAGGGCTGAACTGATTAGCATGCAATCGAAGCTAAGATTTCATGTTTGCGTGCCTTCAGCATGTTTTTGACCATGCCATTTGTAAGCTCACTCATGAATAATACCTTTCTAATTACCAGCTCCACTACAAAGCGTAATTGACAAGAGAACATAATCAAACTGAATATCCGTGCGAGGGCCCCTCTTTGCACTCTGGGGCCCTCCATCTTACATCGTTATTCACACAGAGACTGTGTTCATAAAGCAAAACGTGAACTGACTATAATTTAGTCCATTTAGCCTCCCTTTCACTGTGCACAGATAAATCCAGAAATAGAGATCGAAGCAAATTATATTTATTTTGCAGCACTCGGGTAATTCCATTGAACATCTTAAAAGGTCAAAGGTGGAAAAAAGTCAGTCAGTATGTTAAAATGTGTTTACTTTTCACCACTAAACAGCCATTTACATACATACGGAGTATCTAAGTGCCTTCATAAAGACCCATTTGCTCTTTTGCAGCACTTCTAAAGATGGAAAATTGGTATTATTGTTAAATTTGAAGCACTTTGGATCTTTGTAGACAAGGGGGCTTCACTTACTCGCAGTCTCTCTACAGACACAATAAGAGCAGCGCTCGTCGACATCGACCACCTGTGGCAAGAGCTGATAATTCTAGGACCGGTAAACAGTGGAGTGTCCCAGTGGAGAGAGATTAAAGAGCGAAAAACTGTGTGAGAAGAATGAGACTTGCACTGAGTACCACTTGGATAAATGAAGTAAACTCCAAACTGCAGTCGGCTTGATAGGAAAGAAGTGGAACTCACGATACTATATCTAGGGATGCACTGATCATGATTTGGCTGATTCAAATTGTTTTACAAGCAAATTGGCCAATACTGATACCGTTGTTTTTTTTTTTCACCTTTGTTTAAGCAAATGTATTTGTTGTCTATTTGTTTGCTCTACAACAGACAAAACCGGCCTTAAAAAAATCTCTAGCCATTTGAAAATATAGGCAACCACTGCATTTTAATCACAATCCAAACAAAGATGCTACACACATGTAACGGTATAGTTAGACGGTATAATTTCAAGATTTAAAGCAAAAACAGAATGGTCTGACTTTAGATTTGTGAAATTATGCTACATTAAAAATATCTGCACAAAACAAAAACATCAGAAGGACTGAATGAAAATGCAATTTCACTCTCTGAGAGTAGGTGGCGCTTATGGGACAGCAGCAATATAGCGATTTCTTGGTTATCGTTGTAAGCGCTTATAAACCCTACTTTAATAGGCATTATACAGAGGTAAGAGGAAAAGAAAATAGCATCAAAACTTTTCTGTAGACAGTCAGTTATAACCCCTCACCCCCAATTCAAAATTGATATTTTTCTTCCAATATTTTGAGAATTGCGAACAGTGAGCTTGTTGAGCTTTGTTCAGTATCTGCTAGCACGCCTCCTCTCCTCTTTGTGTCCTTCTTTAGCGTGTTCCCTCTCTGGCCTGTCTTAATGTCCTGTTTACAAACTTTATAATATTTCCACACATACAATTTGGGAAATTAATTCAATGCAGTTTGTTTGTAATCCGGAGTAGAGATCAGCCAAAAATATTGTGGGCGATGTTGATTTATTGGCGGTCAAACCTGTTCATCTCTAATATTATCCAAGCCAATCTTTCTTGCATTATCACATTGATCTGCCTCTCTTCTGTTTTCTCCAATTGATCTTGAGACATGGACAGCTTTACTGTTCTCATCACAAACGTAACATTTTAACTTATTTATTTCTTAAAATGGCATTTCATTATCACTTGCCCCTAAAACATCCATTCTGGGTCCATCTGATCACAATAGTTCATGTAGATTAAAATTATGGCTGTCAATCAATTAAAAAATCTGATTAATGAGATAATATGCTAATTAAATGAATCAAATGATTGCACATGATTGTGTATGTCAATTTTTGCTCAAAAAAGACCCTGATTGAAGATATTATTTTGACAGTCAACTGGAGTTATTAAACTTCTCTTTGATTTTCAGTGACTTACACCATGAGTGACAGATTTTGAGTCTTTTTTGACATTTTGAGATTTGTGTCAAGTTTAAATATGTTCAGCTTTGAAGAGCACATCTTAAGACATATACATAGTGTATTTTTTCCTCCAACTGCACTGTCTAGTTGTTTAAAACTCAAGAATGAATTTTGCCTGCTCTCATGAACTAAATTGTTAACCCTAACCCTAATTAAAATAAATATGAAATTTAAGAAAAACTTAATCAGGTATCCTTCCAAAACCAACATCAAACCCTCTTTTCCCCATTCTTTTTCAAAAACCCCAACTGGTCCAGATTTGGACCCGAGAGCAGCACTCGGATAAGAGTGGTCTCCACGGTAACCTCAAGCCTGGAGCATCGGTGTTGAGTATTGCATTAAGGCCGTCGGTTCAGGAGTTTAGGGAGCAGGTAATTCATTCGACAGCAACAGGGACTACACTACTGTGCGAGGTTATACCCGTAATCCCTCCAAAGGAATACTACAGCTTTTGACAGCAAGGGACAGTGATGAGGGAAATAAACCGTGCCAACCACGCTTGAGCTGTGTATTGGAAATCTGGGGGCTGGAAGAGAGCAAAAACTTCACCAGTCACTTTACCCAAAGTTCACCCAAGCGCCACAGAAAAGAAGTGATATTACTTCATGTAGGGTCTAAACAACACCAACATTAAAAAACAAACATATCTTAAACCAGCCTAAGCTAGTTTTCTGGTCTTAACTGGTCTGTTGGCTGGTTTAGGGTACTTTTTTTATAGGTCAGATTGGGAGACCAGCTTAAACCAGCAAACCAATGTTGATTTGTTAAAGTCCCCCTGTGGTGAAAATCAAGCTTTTAATGTTGTTTATATGTCTATGTGGTGTATGCTTCAAGACAAACCATGTGTAAATTCATAAGTCAGCACCATTGCTGAGTGGTTTCTTTTTAAAACTGCAGTGAACCAAAAACATGGTTTGAAATTGGCAGTGTTTCCCAAACTACCAATCACGTCAATGTGCGGGAGGGCTTTAGCATATCATTAACTACGATGTGAAGCAGGGGTCTTAAGAGAAGCAAGGTTATCCAGGTACATTTTTCTTTTGATATGAAAAATCAGGTACATTTAGCAATATAGCGAGTGAATTATGTTGTCACAATTTTTTTCTTTAGTCAAATCAACTTAGATAATTCATGTGGTTCAGATAACATACTATTTTGAGTTGCTGTTGATTAAACCAATCTCCTTCATTGTATTAACTCAATTTTTTTATTTCAATGAACTCCAAATTTTAAGGCACCCAGGTTACTTACTTGTTTAAGCAAAATCAACAATAATTTTTTACAGTGTAAAGTTGACAGAGTGGATCAGATACTCTGAGCTTGTGTGATTGTGTGAGGGCGGGGCTAATTTGCATATTCATAGAACCAAATGAAACTGTATACTGAATGAAGCAAGGGTGTAGAGTAACATTCAAGCTATTTTAAGACATGACACACACACACACACACACACACACACACACACACACACACACACACACAAAAAAAAAAAAAAAAAAAAACCTTCAAATATGTCATTTTGGTGATCAAATATGAGTTTTAACCACCATCTTACAGATACCCAAAACATACACAGAACAAACAGAGCAAGAGCAATAAATAACTTTGGTGTTATGGTGGTACTGATTATTGATTATTGAGAGAAATGCCTTTACAGCTCATTGATTTAACCTCTCAGCAGCTATTAATCATGCATAAGAGATTTTACTTCCGTCTGCATCTAAACTGTCATCAATCGTCTCTCTTAAGCTTGTGGTCAACATTTAATTAGAACCTAAATGCTGGTTCAACATCAGCCGGGAAGTTCATCGATCATATCAGAAGAATTCTGCAGTCATCCTTGAAAGCTATGGAAACTTAAGACCAATATAAACATTTAAAGCTGTTTACATTTTTAATAAGCAAGGATATGTGAATTTATGTTTAGCTTGTATGCAAATGGCATGTATAGTAAACATCTTCTGAAAGCTATTGTAACCCTTTTGCCGTAATAGAAAAGATTATTAGACCGCACACATCAACACAAACCCATTAGGATTCCCACATATTTTGACTAATGAATTTCAATGACTTTTCCAGTTGTTTTTGATTAAAGGATTTTTAAATATCATTTTTATAGAGACTACACTCAAAAAGAGCAACTTGACTTGTTATTACAACTAAAAAACATTGACATCCTGACATTTCTAGGTTTCCATGACTGTGAAAGAGGCAGGCAACCCATGCACATACACTTAAAATGTACCCAGAATAAATAAATAATAAAAATGTTTTTGCATACCTTCATTGTCTTTAATTGTAAAGTTGGGGTTGGCAGGAACTCCTCCGGGAAAAGAGAAGGAAAATCCTTTTCCATTGGCAAAATCATCTTTATCCACAGCAGTGATTGTCTGAATGACCTGCCGTCAACAGAAGAACAAAATCAGGAAAGACATTGGTGAGAAACACTTTCATGCCCATCTGGGATGGTTCGTGAACTTTCTTAGCTTATCTTTAGCTTTTTTTGGTCTCTCTGGTGAAGGTGGTCTTGCTACAGTAGTTAAGATGCCTAAATTGCATGTATAGATTCCACCAGAAGTCTAATTCAGCAGGGTTCAGAAGCTCAGCTTATACTGTAGTTTTGCTTCATTCTTTCTGTTTTTCTCATTCTCTTTCTCTCATCTTAAAGTGAACTCAGTGCTTCTGAAATCTCTGCAGGCATCTCAGCAGCTCCAGGAAGCTGAGTGCTTTGTGCATCAAAACCAGCAGGTCTGTTGGTCTAAGTTGTCCTGGCAACCCAATAGGCATTCGATTCCTTGAGTGTGGTCCATTATGAGTTGCACATCCCTCTGCCGTACTCCCTGCAAAGAGCAAACACTTCCAACTGAAGAGGCTCAGACCGAAGGAGACCTTAATTGGATCACTTCTTGCTGGTGTGAAACCAGAAATGATAAAAGAACAACTTCACAATGAAATTTGTAAAGTGAATGCCTGTAAATTACTGTGAATGTTTTTAGAATAATTTTGTTTTCATATCAATGTCAGTATGTTGTTATTATTTAAAGAAATTGGTGAGACAAAAAGGTTTCCCTAACCAGGTAGTCCTGCACTAAATCCACACCATTGGCTGTCATTGTCAATTGTTTCACTGTTATATAAATTAATTCAGTGTCATATGATCCTTCAGAAATCATTCTAATATGTTGATTTGGAGTTCTTGTTATCATTGCTGAAAACAGTTGTGCTGCTTAATATGCCAGTGGAAACTGGGATACACTACTGAGATGCACTAATAACCATTATTAATATTAGACACAAATAATAACTGATAATAATTGAGCACCAACCAGTATATTAGAATGATATCTGGATGATCATGTGACATTGAAGAATACAAACGCTTCAGCTTTGAAACCTGAGGAAACTGGAGCAATTTCTCAAGTCCTAATTTCTCCTCTCTTTATCAAATGAAACTTGCAAAGTTCACTCAGAAAACTATTTCACTATATTTAAACAATTCATTTCTATTTAACACCACTTTATCAGGTTTAAAGGTATAGCGGAGGATCTTTCCGAATTTTAGATAAGACCCGCCCTCTCCACTTTTTGAAAAGTTTGATTGATTCACCAGAATGATTGACAATTAGGAGGACCAATAGTATAGGCATTCCACCCGGAAGTAAAAAAATCCTCCGCTATACCTTTAAGGTTCAAATGTGATTGCTTCATGTTAAATTGACTTGAAACAGTTATTCTTTTACTTTTTGAAATAACGTTTCAATAAAGTAACCCAATCAAACAGGACTTTCACTTCCCATCATGCTTTGCAAAAGAGTTGAATTGGGAGAGCAAATGTTGAAATAAAGTGCTATTTTATGCATTATTTTAGCAAGATGAGAAAATGGAGAGACTTGTTAATGTTTAATGTTCTATTTTGTTGTTTTTTAGAAGTTTCTGTTATGTTAGTGGTTTTGCTAGTTACCATTGTGGTGAAGTGTTGTGCTGGGTTGATGAACTGCTAACAAGAAGTTGAATTGCTTTAATAATAAAGTAACCACTATGGTAGTGCTTTGGATGAAACCAATATGTGTAACAAAAAGCTATCTTTAGTGTGTTGTGTAAATCACAGGACTAAACAAGAAGCATTCGTTTCTGGGGTTCTATTGAGTTTTACTTGTTTCATGTTCAGCCAAAGAGCTGATAAGAGTGTATAAAGTATGTTAAAATACTTCCTCCAATCCAGGCATATGTACAGACAACTGTAAAGTAAACCATCTGCATGTTGATTTTGTCAAAAAATCGAAACTGGTGCTGTCAAAACATTTCTCTGTTCTACTCAGCAACACCGTCTCTACCAATGATGTGAGTTTGGGGGTGGGGCGATCTATTTTTACAACCAATGGTAGATGGGGAAGGAGTTTGCGATCATCTTCATGTTGGTAAAGTCAGTTTGGTGATGCTAGTGGTGCAGAAAGAACACATTACACTTTTAAAACACATGAAAAGTGCACAGAAGACCTTTAATGTGGTACTCCCGTAATGTAGTGTGGATAATTTTTGGAACTGAATGTACTGTTTTATGTTGGGAACACAGGGGATATTAAAATGGCCTTGACCTCATCTGTCCTTTATTTTCTCTCACTCTCATCCCTCTCTTTCTTTGGGCCACTGGTGAAAAACAGCTTTTCAAAATTAAATGGAAAAATGTGGGTAGGAAAATAGGAGTGTGCTTTAGTGAGTCAGAGCTGTCACGCTTTGTTGATCAGATTTTTATTCTCATTGAGAGATGATTAGCATTCCTATAACCCCCTTCCATTTTTCTATTTCAGCCCCTCTAAATATTCACACTTTCTCTCTTTTCCACACCATTTATGGCAGGGAACTGTGGCGCTCCTTAAGGGAATTTTCTGGGCAGGCTAATAATGTAAATCCATATTGATCGGACCCATAATGTAATCTTTCAGATGACCAACTTAACATTTGTCAGTACAGTAACTGCTAGCATTTTTAATCACTGCACAAACAAATACAAAATGCATATTTGTGCATTACATGCATATACATTATGCTAATTATTAATAAATAAACTGATTAAAACAACAGTTAGTTTAATTGCTTTACAGTTTTTCTCAGTCGCTTTGGTGCATTTCTCACATCACTATTTACATTTGCACAACAGTTAGTTCAACCTCCACAACATTTAGTCATTTGTGCACATCTTAGTAGCAGTTTCTCATTCCTTCCAACAAATTGCAAATGCTTTTGGACATGCATCAGATGCTTTCATACAACTCTCTGCTGTTCTCTTACGAGAGTCCTCTCGTACTGCGTTTTATCAAAACGCTACGGGAAAAGTCTCTTTTCACGAAACACTGAAGCAAAAAATTATCCTTTAATTTTCATATATGTAAAACGCGTTGCGGCAGCAGCAGACAGCTATGGCGAGACGGCTTGCTCGCTCATTGGCTGCTCTGCGGCAACTGCTTAAGCCTATCGAGCGAGGCCTGGGATGACATCAGGCCAATGAGGGCGCTTCGCGCCCTCCTCGCCACTTCCCGCCGAAACGGGCGTGGCTTACCTCTATAAAAGGAGCTCGAGAAGGCTGACTCACTTGATTTTAATCTCTTCAGCGAAGCGCACGCATCGCTGGATCACGGAAGCAGCGTCGTTGAAGCAAGCACATCAGCGGGACGAGCCCTCGAAGCCGCTGGCCAACGCCGCCTTCTACAGCCGTACCTGCTGCGCTTTCCGACGCCTATATCCTTTTCATATTATTGCTTTTCTGTGTGTGTGTGTGTGTGTTCTTCGCAACACTCACCCCTAAAAGAGCTGCGTCTTTTTCAAGATGCCTTCCTGCGGCTCGTGCCGAGCCCCACTCACCGAGGGAGACAAGCACGTCATCTGTGTTTCCTGCCTGGGTGAGGACCATGCAGCGCTCGCGCTCGCTGACGGCGGATGCCCTCACTGCGAGCTTTTGCCGATGGTGACTCTGAGGACTCGCCTGGCATCCTTTTCCAAGCCTGCATTCACCGCCGCGATGCCGCGCCGTAAAAAGCGCCGCTCGCAGCGGGTCCCGGAACCCGCTCCAGCCCGACCAAGCTCGCCGGTTCGCCCGCCAGCTTCACCGGCCTCTCTCGAATCACTTCCTGATGATCAGCGCCCGCAGTCTGCCGCCGCTTCATCAGAGGAAGTCGGTTCAGAGGCCGCGTCGGGGGAGAAGGATTCCTGCTCTCTGCTAGCTTCAGGCAGCGAGGATTGGGCGAGCTTTGAGGATCTCGCGCCTCCTGCCCGCAAGCCCTCAACGAGAGCCAACATTGAGACGGAGCTCATGCGGGTACTCGCACTGGCCGCGGCGAGCCTCGGCCTCGAGTGGTCTGCACCGGAGCCCCCCTCTCGAACCCGGCTGGATGGTAGTTTCCTCCCTGGTGAGCGCACTTCTCCGGAATCTAAGCCCGCTCCTTTTCTTCCTGAGTTACACGAAGAAGTTGCGAAGGCTTGGAACGCGCCCTACTCTGCGCGGACGCGCTCATCTGTGTCACCCGCATTTTCCTCTCTGGATAATGCCAGTGACCGAGGCTACCTCTCTCTTCCGCCGGTGGAACAGGCGATAGCGACCCACCTTTGCCCGCCCTCTGCTGGACGGCGGACTAAACCGGTGTTGCCTTCCAGAGCCTGCCGCATGACGTCGACGCTGCTCGCGCGAATCTTCTCCGCCGCTGGGCAGGCCGCGTCATCACTACACACCATGGCTACGCTGCAGATTTACCAGGGTGATCTCCTCCGTAAGCTGGACGAGATGGGACCTGACGCTATCTGCATCGCGGATTTAAGGAGCGCTTCAGATCTCACGCTCCGAGCTACTAAAGCCGCCGCACAAGCCATGGGACGGTGTATGGCTTCCGCCACTGTCGCTGAGAGGCACTTATGGCTGACGCTCACGGAGATGGCCGATTCCGAGCGCACTGCGTTTCTCGATGCCCCGCTGTCTTCCACCGGCCTTTTTGGTTCTTCTCTCTCCGAGTTCGTGGAGAGATTTACCGAGGCCCAGAAAGCGTCTCAAGCCTTCAAGCACTTCCTACCGAAGCGCTCCGGTTCTGCAGCGGTTCGTGACAAACGGACCCCGCGGAGCTCTCAGCCTCAGCCCCCGCCTTCGGCCGCCTCTTCGCAGCAGCCACAACAGCGCAGCTCGAGGCCCCGCTCTCGGTCCAGCGCCCGGCGCCCCTCTTCGCGCGGGCCGCGATCGAGGGTTGTGGTAAAACCGGAAGTGCCGAAGAAGTCCTAGCAAGCCTGGGAAAGCGCAGGTGTGTGAGTCCCGTTGCGGCCGGCCTCCCACCCAAGCGCCCCGCTGTTTCAGTCCCAAGGTTTGCGACTGTTCCAGTGTTTTCTGCAGAGAGCAAGCCTGCACTGCCGCCCGCTTGCCTGCACACAAAAGCCGTTCTCACGGCTACCCAGATAAATCTCGAAAAGAGTGTATTTTCTGGTGTCCCGGCCACGGCCGATGGTGCTATAAATGTAGTCTCGATGCCCACTCCTCAGTGCCCATCACTACACATAAGCACAGCCCTACACGTAGGGCCCGCGCACATAAAATCGACTCAGGTCGGTTGCGCTTCCAGCATAGTGAGAGTGCCCACTTCCCAGTGCCCACGAACACTATGTCTAACACATCACAGGCTCTCTGTAAAAACGAGAACTGTGAGCGCGCGCTCTGCTCAGGCAGACGCCGCGCCCAAAGCAGTAAATGTGCCCGCTCCCAGCCCACATCTACTCGCTCACATGGGTCCTATGAGACTTTCTCAGTCCTCCCTCACTCAGCTAAGCACTGTGGTAAGGTCGAGGACGAGCGTCTCGCCCGCTGTATTAAGCGCGCGCCCCGCCTCAAATGCCACAGGCATAACGCCTATGTTTGTATCCCCCGAAGCACCTCTGTCGCACGGCGATCAGAGTGCGCTCCGTATCCAGCCCCTAGCCAGCCATGCAGAAGCATGGGCAGCGCTCCCAGGGGTTTCGGACTGGGTGCTAGGCATTATAAAGAGAGGCTTCTCGCTACAGTTTTGTCGACGCCCTCCCCGCTTCATAGCGCGCGTCGAAACTACGGTCTCGTTGGAAGTAGCTCACCTACTTCGAGCCGAAATATCAAAACTGATAAGCAAAGGGGCGATAGAGCGCGTTCCCCCAGCTCTAAGCGAAGGGGGGCTATACAGCAGATACTTTCTAGTCCCCAAAAAGGACGGCGGTATCAGACCCATACTGGATCTAAGACGGTTGAACAGAGTATTGGTGAAACGCAGTTTCAAAATGCTCACAACCAGCAAAATTCTCGCGCATGTTCGCCGAGAAGACTGGTTCATGTCAATAGATCTGAAGGACGCGTATTTTCAAATACAATAGCGTCACACCACAGGCGATACTTGAGATTCGCCTTCGAGGGTCAGACATACCAGTATACAGTCCTGCCATTCGGCTTGTCCCTAGCACCCCGTACATTTACGAAATGCATGGACGCAGCGCTCGCTCCACTCAGACTCAGAGGCATGCGAGTGCTGAACTATTTGGACGACTGGTTGATCCTAGCTCAATCACGATCACAGCTCGTGGAGCACAGAACCATTTTACTCGATCACCTCGAGAATCTTGGTATCACAGTCAACTGGACAAAGAGTTCATTGAACCCCAGTCAAACGATTTTGTTTCTGGGCGTCGTTCTGGACTCACAGTCTATGACAGCGCGGCTGTCACCACAGCGCGTGTTGATCATTCAGCGCGCGGCGAGGTCTTTCCGCCGCTGCGCTGTCACCCCGCTCAGGAAGTTTCAAAAGATGCTGGGTCTCATGGCTTCAGCATCGTCAGTTCTCCGGCTGGGCTTGCTCCGCATGCGCCCGCTGCAGTTCTGGTTGAAAACGCGGGTACCGCGCAGAGCGTGGGCGACCGGTCGATTACGCCTCAAGGTCGATCAGAGCTGTGTTTCAGCCCTGGCGCCTTGGACGGCGGACGACTGGTACCAATCAGGTGTAAGCCTGGGGACTTCCTCGAGAGTGAGGATGGTGTCGACAGACGCATCCACCTCGGGATGGGGAGCTCTGCTCGAGGGCAGACCGTTCTTCGGCCTGTGGTCGGAACGAGAAAAGCTCCTACACATAAACTGCCTAGAAATGCTGGCAGTGCACAACGCGATGACACGTTTTTGTCCCCGCATCAAGGACGAACACGTCATAGTCCGTTCGGACAACATGGCTGTGGTGTCCTACATAAATCGCCAGGGCGGTCTGAAATCCATATCCCTGTACAGGCTGGCGAAACGCCTCCTACTATGGGCTCAGCACAACTTACGCTCGCTGAGAGCAGTGCATGTACCTGGGCTTCAGAATGTGGGCCCAGACAGACTGTCCAGGAACAATGTTCCCCCGGGCGAATGGTCTCTACACCCACAAACAGTCCGGCTGTTGTGGGAGAGATTCGGCAGAGCGGAGGTGGACCTTTTCGCGTCCCGCGAAAACGCGCACTGCCCCGCGTTCTTTTCAAAGACCGACAGCGCGCTGTCCCGGAGGTGGCCGCGCTGCCCGTTATACGCTTTTCCCCCCGTCTCCCTCCTGCCACAGGTGCTGGAACGGGTCAGGGAAACGAAATGCCCAGTCCTGCTTGTAGCTCCGTTCTGGGAGAACCAAACATGGTTCCCAGTTCTGATGCAGTTGGCAGATATCGCTCCATGGCCGCTGCCGTTGAGGAGAGATCTCCTCTCGCAGGCCGGGGGCTCGATTTGGCACCCACACCCGGAACTGTGGTCCCTTCATGTGTGGGTGCTCAACGGATACCCGTTGGTCTCACAGAGGGAGTCGTGAATACCATCACTCAGGCTAGAGCACCGTCGACACGGCGGCTTTATGCTTCGAAGTGGTCGGTTTTCTCCGGCTGGTGTGCAGCTCGGAGCATTTCACCCCTCGAATGTGAGGTAACGGAGGTTCTCTCCTTCCTACAAGAGCTGTTGGATAAGGGCAGATCCCCTTCCACGCTCAAAGTGTATGTGGCGGCTATTTCAGCGTTCTTTGGTTCAACGCTGGGTCAGTCGCTGGGAAGGAATGATTTAGTCATCCGCTTCCTCAGGGGAGCTAGGAGACTGAATCCACCCAGACCTCCTTCAGTTCCTTTGTGGGACCTTTCTACGGTCCTAGCGGCCATGAAAGGTGCCCCTTTCGAGCCTATCCAGTCTATTAGCCTCAAACATTTGTCTTTCAAAACAGTGTTTTTGATGGCTCTCGCTTCAGTGAAGCGCATAGGCGACCTGCACGCGCTCTCTGTGAGCCCGGCGTGCTTGGAGTTTGGTCCTAATGACTCTAAAGTCATACTCAAACCTAAGCATGGCTATGTGCCGAAATCCCTCAACACGCCTTTTCGGGCTCAGGTTATATCCCTGGCTGCCCTGCCGGCATCGAGTGAGGAAGGGGACTCGAGTTTTCTTTGCCCTGTTAGGGCTTTAAGAGCTTATATGTCCCGCTCTGCTGTCTTCAGACAGACAGAGCAGCTCTTTGTCTCGTTCAGCGGACGTTCCAAAGGAATGGCTGTTTCGAAACAAAGTCTATCCAGATGGATAGTTGACGCCATAGCGCTGGCTTATACTGCCAAGGGCATTCCATGCCCTTTGGGAGTCAGAGCGCACTCTACGAGAAGCGTTGCTTCTTCGTGGGCTTGGTCCAGCGGGATTTCCCTACAGGATATATGTACGGCGGCAGGTTGGGCCTCGCCGTCTACATTTATCAGGTTTTATAACCTAGAGGTTCCCGCCTTGCAGGCTAAGCTTTTGTCGGTGTAATCTGTTCAGCCGTCTAATCAGACCGCTGAAACTCATGCGCTATGCGCTACCGACTATCTTGGGCAGAACTGTGTAAGACCTACATTTTCCACATTAGTTCAGGTTCCCTACCCTGTCTATGTGATGATTATACTTGCGTCTGTGGACATGTTTTTCTACGACGCTAAAATTTAGGGATTTAAGGCTCTCACCCTTATTCCCTGACTCTGTGTGAGTCAATCTGGTGATTATGCACTGTATGCCTGAAAAAGCTTCCGGTGATCAGTGTTTTTATCCCAGCACGCACAGCGTTTTGCAAGGGGTTCCCGTAGCGTTTTGATAAAACGCAGTACGAGAGGACTCTCGTAAGAGAACGTACTCGGTTACTAACGTAACCTCGGTTCTCTCTAGAAGAGGGAACGAGTACTGCGTTCTCTGCCGTGCGTACGGTTCACTCTGGTTCGCTTCGGCGATCAAAATCAAGTGAGTCAGCCTTCTCGAGCTCCTTTTATAGAGGTAAGCCACGCCCGTTTCGGCGGGAAGTGGCGAGTAGGGCGCGAAGCGCCCTCATTGGCCTGATGTCATCCCAGGCCTCGCTCGATAGGCTTAAGCAGTTGCCGCAGAGCAGCCAATGAGCGAGCAAGCCGTCTCGCCATAGCTGTCTGCTGCTGCCGCAACGCGTTTTACATATATGAAAATTAAAGGATAATTTTTTGCTTCAGTGTTTCGTGAAAAGAGACTTTCCCGTAGCGTTTTGATAAAACGCAGTACTCGTTCCCTCTTCTAGAGAGAACCGAGGTTACGTTAGTAACCGAGTACGTTTTATAACATTATCATTTGCTTATGTCATGTCAGTCAAAATTAACTATACTTGTGAATGCTGAATAGTCATTCCATATAAAACTAATAGTCCTCATTTCATTGCTTGAGTCATTACATACAAAATGTTGAACTAGTTGTCAAAATCTGTCAAGTAAATTTTACAAATTATTTTTAAATCTTTTTTTCCTGAAAATGTCTCCTAAATTGAACAATTTGCAATTGAGCAAGAGATGATATTCGCTGTGATGTAGATGGAATTATGTGGCCAGACAGAGAGGAACGTCTGGATGTGCATGAATGATTACAGCACTATGTATGTTGTATGTTCAGTTCCAACATGTACTGCAATATTGTTTACAGTTGTGCACAGCTCTACCCAAAGGGAGTTTATGTTTGTTGTAATTAAGGGTGTATTTTTTCTTTTGCACAATGCTGTGAACAAATTAGAATTGCAAAGAGCATATGCAGTAAAAATGTGAAACATACATATTCAGTGTCTTGTACTCAGTTACCTCACTAAATACAGTAATGCGTAACTTTACTGTATTTTTCAAATGACTGTGCAAATAGTATATAGTGCTGTCTTAAACATTTTCAGGTAGTGTCACCAAGATCTGACTTTTTTGCATTGGAAAACATTTACAGAGTAAACTGTCATAATGAAAACATGACAAAGCCATTTGACTATCTTGTTCATAAACAATGGTGTCAGGACTTTTCATCTTGATGACACTGACACTAATTGACATGAATACTTGCTTTTGAGGAATGAGCTATCCATTTTGAGCAAGTGACACGCTTTTGCAGGTTATCAACTAAGTTTTGCAGTTTGTACTAATTGTTCTGAGAACTGCATTAACTGTTGTGCAAATGTAAATAGTGATGTGAGAAATGCACCAAAGCGACTGAGAAAAACTGTAACTGCTACGTTCATTTTGAATGCATTTTTTGTGGCCTCCTTTGACGGGCCGCTACTGACAATAAATGGTGTCAGAGAGAAAGTGAGACGGAGAAACAGTTCGGCTGTTGTGGGACTTGCCTGTCCTGCTCTGGTGCTTTCACAGATGATGATTTCATCTTCTGTGTTGATCTTCGGAGGATTGTCGTTCACATCCAGAACCTGCACTGTAACGGGCACGTGGCTCTGAAGACTGGGATTGTCTGAAAACAAACAGAAACATTACAACATGAGTTAAATACATCAGACGGCTTATGTGAAAGAACAACCGAGTTAATGAAGATCCATCTGTCCATTAAATCATTAACACATTCAATCATCAATCCATCCCTTCATTCATACATTCATTCCATCCATGGTGCATTTAAAATGAAAATCAAATCTTTCATGTGATAATTCCAATTCAAAAGAAATAAATTTGATAAAAATCTGGTAACACTTTATTTTAGGACCCAATTCTCACTGTATATTACTAGGATATTGGCTGTTTATTAGTACTTATAAAGCACATAATGCCTTATTGTACATTCCTAATCCTACCCAATACTTAAACTTAACAACTACCTAACTATTAATAAGCAGTAATTAAAAGTTTAAGTTTAAAAATTCAAACACAGTCTAAATACTTTTTTTCACTTTGTTTCCATTGAATTTGATGGGAAATCTGCAGAAAACTATATTAAAATAACTATATAAAAAAAGTCAAAATATTTTAAAGAGATCTGTGAGTACTAAATTCTTCTTAGTAGCTGAAAGCATTAAAAAAATTAGCGAGCTATTTAATTAAAGACACAAGGATCGTGTAAAACTTTTTAAACGACAGTAGGTTCCATGTGGACATTAATGAACTAGAATATATTGCTGAATAAAATTAAATTATATGTAATGGCAATGACTAATTCATATCTGATTAACAAACAGAGGTTATGCAAATTCCAAGCATTCTGTCTCAAAAGAACACATATCTAAACTGTAATCTCTAAAAGTAAGGTAAATTTGCATGCACCCCTTGATCCCTGGGTGGGATTCGGCTAATTTTGTTTACAAATTGGCTAAATCATCTAATAGCAATTCTCAGAGAGAGTCGGACCCATACTGATTTAATTAATTTGAATCAAAACACTATAAATGCAAAAATGCTAAATTAACAAGACATTATAATGCTCCTAAATTAAAAACAGGTCCACAGCAAGGATATAAAATATTCTGCACAATTATATGTTGAGTAATTAACAAGATAAATTACATTCAGTTAGTGGCTTTTGAATCTACTTAGCATCTTTTAGACTCACTTATCATAGGTTTTTACGGAAGCCCTGAACCGCAAGGTGAGAAAAAAAATAAAGAAAACTTATCTCGTGTTTTCGACTTAATAAGTCATTATTTCGACATAATATCTCGTTATTTCGACATAATATCTCGTTATTTCGACATAATATCTCGTTATTTCGACTTAATAAGTCGTTATTTCGACATAAGTCGTTATTTCGACATAATAAGTCGTTATTTCGACATAATAAGTCGTTATTTCGACATAAATATCTCGTTATTACGACATAATATCTCGTTATTTCGACATATCTCGTTATTACGACATAATAAGTCGTTATTTCGACATAATATCTCGTTATTTCGACATAATATCTCGTTATTACGACATAATAAGTCGTTATTTCGACATAATATCTTGTTATTTTGACATAATATCTCGTTATTACGACATAATAAGTCGTTATTTCGACATAATAAGTTGTTATTTCGACATAATATCTCGTTATTTCGACATAATATCTCGTTATTTCGACATAAATATCTCGTTATTTCGACATAATAAGGGGACATTCTAATATGCATTAAGCTACATTTAGCGTTCTTATAATGAGTTTCTATGGGAGGAAAATGCTTAACGTCAAATTAAACGCTTTGCGTTCATATTCTAGACTTATCTGATTTTTGTAGTAGCATATAGCCTACTTTATTATGATTTTAGTATCATATTGATTAATAAATGCACGCACAATTATCCGTGAACTTGATAAATGTTGCAGATATGTTTTAGGCTACTATCCACAAACAAATTGCTTTCAATTATGTGTGCAAAATTCAGAATTCAACGAATGCAGTGCAACAACAACAATAATAGTTAAATTAATATTAGTATTATTAATAATAATAATAATAATAAAGGTCGCCGTAGTGCCAGGCTAAGGCAGTGCAAGCCAAGTCAAGTAAAACAGAGTTTCTTTGCGTTCATAGTCTGGACTTATCTGATTTTTTTGTAGTATTTATTATGATTTTAGTATCATATTGATTAAGAAATGCACGCACAATTATCCTTAAACTTGATAAATGTTGCAGATATTTTAGGCTACCCATAAACAAATTGCTTTCAAATGTGCAAAATTCAGAATTCAACGAATGTGCAGCGATTTGTACAGATAGAGACATTTTTGTGTATAAAAGACATTTTTGTTTTATTTTGTATTAGTGATTATAATTTGCGCGTCCATTTATTGACGTCTGAGTCGATCTCATTTGAGTGTATTCGGCAATTTGCTTAACGTGGAATTAAACGCGTATATTCTGAGCTCATCAGATTTTGTTGTGCATATACTTTATTACTATGATTATTTACTGTGTTTGGTCTGTTAGTAAATATGTTAAGATTTGTATTCATTTCGATATGCCACTAGAGGGCAGAATAAGACCGGGAATTATAGAATGCATTGTAGTTATGTTGACCTACTGTTTTCATAACACTGGATATTCTACTAATTTATACTTTTCTAAAACGTTGCATATTAATGGCAATTAACTTTGGCAATTACACTAATAATAATAAAAATGATAACAGCCGCAGTAGTGGTATAAGGCAGTGCAAGCCAAGTCAAGTAAAACAGTTTCTGATCTGCAAAATAGGCTATCTGCGATTGAGTTGTGTAAAGTTAACAAATAAACCAATCTAATAGATAAACTATCAAGCTGGCTGAAAGAGCAATACTGACAACAAAACTAGCACAAAACTATGTGTAATTGCCAAATAATTTATTTGTTTTATTAATAAATAAAAATAAATTTATTAATAACGAGATATTATGTCGAAATAACGAGATATGTCGAAATAACGACTTATTATGTCGTAATAACGAGATATTATGTCGAAATAACGAGATATTATGTAGAAATAACGACTTATGTCGTAATAACGAGATATTTATGTCGAAATAACGACTTATTATGTTGAAATAACGACGTATTATGTCGAAATAACGACTTATTAAGTCGAAATAACGAGATATTATGTCGAAATAACGAGATATTATGTCGAAATAACGACTTATTAAGTCGAAATAACGAGATAAGTTTTCTTTATTTTTTTTCTCACCTTGCGGTTCAGGGCTTCCGTAGGTTTTAATGAACTAATAATGTTTTTTTCTTTTAAAAAAAAAACATACTTTTGTAGTTTTTACCAAAGCGTGCAGACAGACAGACAGACAGACAGACAGACAGACAGACAGACAGATAGACAGACAGATAGACAGACAGACAGATAGATAGATAGATATTTTTGTTTACTGCTTTTCAGTATTCATTTCAACCCATCTTTAGCTTCTGCCACCCATTTGTCTTTTAAATCACTTGCGGTCTTTCTCTCGCTCCCCCCTCTCTCTTGTTCGTTACATATGAATAGTTATTTTATACTGTGCATCATCTGCATGCGTTCTCTCACTGCTGCTGTGTGAAGTATTTCATAGAGAATGTGAGGGAGTAACAGCCTATTGTAGTTTCTTGGGCTGGTGTTGTGCTCGGTGTGTGTAATGTTTATTATTAGATGACTTCATGCATGTGTTTCACAATGCTTTCTAGAAGAGGTGCATGAGCTCTGTTCGCCCTGTTTCGACAGCATATCTACTCATTATAAACAGGGAAATTATCAAATGGTGGTAGTAGGCTTTTTTCTGATGAATAACACCTCCTTGTTCCCTCTATATATTTCCAGGAAGGTACTATGTTGGCGTATAGAGTTGATCATTAGGGAAATAAATCCTAAAAAGAGAGACCTTCCGTGAGATGTACGCCGTGGGATTTCAACTTCGTGATCTCAAAACACATTTTTTACTTCCACATTCACTTCCACATTTGTATACAGTATATCTGATATTTTTAATGCACTTACATTGTTTTTAATTCAACAGTTTTTGATTTGTTCAGTGCTTCATGAGACAAGTAGTTTGTTCTCATATAAAATATGTTATATAATAGACATTAAATAGTCTTGTACCTTTATCTTTTTTTCCAATATTCAAATAGTTTTTTTCTTCAAATCAATGCTTGTAATGTTGTGATTCACCTTAGAGCTGGTTGGTTTGGTTCTTATAGAAACTTTGTGAAATGCAGAACCAAACCAATAGAAAAAATTGTTATGTGAGCGTAAGCTGTTTAAAATCTGGCAAAAAAAGAGCCAGATCTATCAGTTTTATAACTCAGAATATTCATGCACCACAACTAAAAGTAGCTGCTAAAATAGCATGATTTCGGCATGTGAAAGTGAAATAAACATGCGTATAATTGCCGAGGCGTCTTATAAGTGTACAGAGTTCTTCTCCCTCGTCATACTCACTAACAAGCACTCTAACATCAATTCCCACCCAAAGCATGACCAGAAATGAACATTTCTCAGAATGAAGCCTTTAACCGCAAGCCATTGCCAAGGCAACAAACAACACACCATTAGTTAAGAAAAAAAAACCAAAAAACTACTTTTACTCCCTTCAATGCATATTTGGGATTATCATCAGAGGCCATTCCACCACGGACTATACCACACATCCACAGACTCCATTCCCCATAATCCTTTTCTCAGACTAATCATCCATTATCACATTCACCTGTGTCTCATCTTGTTTACTCCCCCTATATAAGCATGGTTCTTTCTGTCATTCCCTGCGAAGTCTTGTTTGGTGTTTGTACTGTTTTTTTCCCATGTTCATGGTTTTCTTGATTCTCTGTCTGTTTCCTCGGATTTCTCTTTTTGCCTCAGCCTTAACTGCTATTGATTGGATTGTTTGCTTGTGTATGACCCTTGCCTGTATTTGGATTATGATTGTGGAATAAACTGCATTTAGATCCTCAACCTTCTTGTCTCAGAGCAGTACGTGACAGACATATGTTCACAACCTGATTGGTCAGCTTTTTTTACGTGTATTTCACGACGGAACTTACCGAACATCTAAAACAATGCTGTGTGCTGGGCTAAATGCACTTGTTGTATGTGCGTAGCCGACATTTGTTGGTCTTTTGACCAGCTGAGGACTCGTGAAGATCTTTTATAATGTCTAAAAAGGAGTAAACACAGCGGCAGACGAGATCTGCTACGACGAAATGCGGTTCTTACGCCTGTACTGAACTGTGATGGACAACATCATGACTATGATGAGAAAAAACAGTTATGCTTGAGCATTCTGTCCTTTTTAGGGTTGCATCTTGTGACATCATGTCCCGTTTTTGGTTCGTTTACATGTGTTGCGTTCATATTTCATTCGAACCGAGAACCATCTTTTCAGTGGTCTCGTTCCGCTTGTTTGGTTTCACCAGGGTTCAGATGGCAGCGTTCACGCTTATTCAAATGAGTTCCATAGGATAGCTCAGATAGTCATTAAATATGTACCTTGAGTGCACTTGAAGTCGCTTTGGATAAAAGTGTCAGCCAAATGTATAAGTGAATGAGAAATGTTGATGAACAAATCTGAGCACAGTTTGAGACATAGTTAAGCTCTTTTCTGAGGCTCTAGTGGAGAAGAATGTACATCTCTGAGCAGCAGACTTATGTAAAAGTCTCCATTTGATCTCATCACTGTCTAGGGAAAATAACCGATATATTAACGTGATCTCATTTTTCATTCACATGCTGGAATATCATTATCATATAGAAGACTGAATGTGTGTCATTCGTGCTGGGTGTAAGGGTAATTACTGTGATAAAATCTACAGCAGAAGAGTCACGGGACTCCATTTATATTACTTCCAGTGATTTTAATCATCTCAGAGATTATACACTCCAAATACGGTCCCTCTTCAGATTGTAAATATTACAATCTTTGCTTGTTTTTGATCTCTTGCATGAGTGGCTTTTTTAAAGGGATAGTTCACCCAAAATTAAATTTCTGTCATCATTTACTCACCCTCCTTTTGTTTCAAACATGAATTCATTTCTTCTGTGTAACACAAAAGGTGAAACTTTAAAGATTGTGCTTGATTGCTCTTATTCCATGCAATTAACAAAGCATCAAAAAGGGCATAAAAGCATCATAATAGAATCAGTGATCTATACGGCAAGACTTACGAAAGCATTAGACGAGCTCTGTGGAAGGAAAATCTTGACATTTATACTCCTTAGCATGTTAATGAGTTTAAAAGAGTAACGATGTAAAATCTCTGAATGAATCATTCTTTTGATTCAGAACTTTCAACGAATCTGGAACAGAAAAACTAAATCTGAAAGATTCAATTATAAATCAGACTGAACTGGTTCTCAAATTCAACTGAATCAATGATCTGGTCACAGCAATTAACAGCTCACTGGAAGGGAAGTTTATGAGTGCAACATGTAGAGAATATAGTGCACAAGCCGTATGGACTCTGTAGACTTGAAATTAAGCCTTTTCCCCCGTTATTATTTGATTCACGGAACCGGGCAGCAGTTATCTTGCCAAGAAAAATCTTTATTCGTCAGCATAGGAGAGAAACTTAAGAAGATGTTGTACAATCCACTTTCCATATTAAGAAACTTCCCTTCAGTGTATACATGTGTGGTATATATGCATCAGTTGAAACACATTCCTTTCCTGCCGATTGTACACATTAATGTTTCATCATCATTGGAACATCTCTGCTCAGTGAACGTTGCATTGCACACATACAGTACCTCTCAGCAAAATATATAACTCTCCCAGCTCCCCTCCTTGTGTCTAAGATATGATCCTTAAACACGTGTCCATGCAATCTATAGTCTAACTCATGCATTTTTAAACTTCATAAGATAATACAACTGAATATGAATACTAATAAAGAATAATAATACAGATACACAATATTAAATAATGCAATTATATTAAAAGATGCAATTTTAGTCTTCAGACTCCCTTTTAATGATCTTCTACAGTGTTTCTGCTTCTGTTTTGAAGCTTGAAAGCTTTGGGCCTCATTCATTTTAATTGCATGGAAAGAACCAACAACCAGCAGTCTTTAGTTTTCTCCTTTCTCATAAAAAAGAAACTCATATGGGTTTGGAACAACATGAGGTTGAATAAATAATTTTCATTTCTGAGCAAACAATTCCTTAAGTGGTTATAGAGGTGTGATCTTTGACTATTAACAGACCTGCAGAGTCGATTTGAAAGCAGCCAGCGGGCGAGCAAGCGATTTTTAAAGCGAGAAAATGAACGGCAGTCCGTTTCTCATGAGTGCACGAGGCGTTTATTGCAGAGACTTGTCTTGGAAAACTAATTTGCAAGTTATTAAAGTGACAAAGTTAAACCAGCACGGCTTCTGGTAGCACCCACCTTCCTCTGTTGCCATGACAGTGATGTTGTGCCAGGGCGTGTCCTCCCGGTCCAGGAGCTGAGTCGTTCTAATGACTCCACTGATGGATTCAATATCGAAATACACCTCTTTGTCTTCTCTGCGATCGATGAAATACCTAAATATAGAAGAGAGAGCATGAATACTGCATGAGCCTTTCCGTCTTTCACCCCTCTTCATCATAGCTGTGGCATTAATAGCAAAAACAGCTGGAATATGCATGATAATAAGAGAGATGGTATTGCTGTACATGGCTTGGTCGTGAAACCCTGCCAATTTCACGTGGCACGACTTACGGCAGGAATACTCAACAAAGCTCAGCCTAAAGGGCCATATTAGTAATTCATATAGTAATTATTTTATATTTTACCGAACAAAAGCTTATTTCAGAGTAATTATACATCATGCCACCCAGCTCTATGACAGATCACTGTAGAAATACAGAGTGGAATATATAATGTGAAAAAACACAGTGACTTCATGGAAAGCTGAAAGGTAAAGATGGAACATTGTAAGAGGTTCATTAATTAAAAAGAATAATGCTCTAAATACAAGAGTTCTTTTCACAGTTTCTAATTAAATTAGCTTACATTATGTTTGTCGGACAAAATGCGCATTGTATTGAGCATTAATATTGTCTCAAAACTCTCATTTTGTTCTTATGATTTCTCTAAATGATCGATCACTCTGGCAGACACCAAACAGGTCCTTTTCAGTGAGATTTATGAGTGGTTTTAGGTATATACTGTACGCAGATGTGTATTCATATTCCAGTTAAAATGACACAGTGAATCAGAGATATTTAGATAACAACAGACCTGGCAGAACCTTAATTATAAACGGAAGAAGAAAAAGAAAAAGAAAAACTACTGGAGAAAACTGCAAGGAGAAAGTCTGTGAGAAGAAGCATTAGTTGGACATAATTAACAAATCCTCAAGTGACATGCTTGGTAGAGACTCTCAAAAGACTGTCAGAATCTCTTTCCAAGTATGAATGTGAAATTAAACCACATTTGCATTTCCTGAAGAAAATACTAGACTATGCAAGGCAGCCGAAAATTAGTGTTAACATTTCATGTAAGCTTATAATTCTAGTTTTGGTTTCGGAGAGTTAGTTTTTGACTTTGGTTCTGCTGTTTTGCTTTTATATAATAATACATACAAATAGGGGTGTAAAGGTACACAGAAGTCACGGTTCGGTACATACATCTGTTTTAGGGTCACGGTTCGATACAAGTTACAGTGCGATTTAAATGAAGGTGCTTCGACTTGACTTCGCCACCCAACATCCCTTTGCTTGCTAAAAAAAAGGCATGCTTAAGTGCACTAAAAAATATTTCTGTTTAGATTTTATCATGTTAACATGGAAGACATATATGAAACACAAAGATGTCTCTGCAAAACACAAAACATCATCCCAAAATCTCTGTTAATTCAATATCAGGGTGTCCATTGTGAAGAATACGCCTTTAAAAACCATTTTCACTGCAGCATCTCATGAGACAAATGCTTTACAAGATATATGATAATGATCAGATGCATCATTATAATGGTTAGGAGCAAAACTAAGGAGATAACAGTGACCTTGCTTATTTTTCCATAAAGCTAATGCTGATTCTCAAACTTCAATGCCATTTTATTTGTATGCTAATGGGTACATACTGCGGTATAAATTCTTGTACGGGAATGAAATGCTGTTTTTTATGGGAAATGCAGATTAAAATCGGAAGAGCAGAAACGCAATAAATGGACTGAAAAAATAAAATAAATGTGCTATCCTTCAAAAAAAAGAGATCAGGGATTATTTATGAGACTTTTCTCTTGTTTTCTCTTATGTATTTTATTTATCTATTTATCACAGCGATAAATGCTGATGTAAAAGCCGTTCGTGTGAAACCAACGATCTCACTCACATCAACCAATGAGAATCCCAGCATTTGCATGACCGTGAGAGTTATGGCCCCCCGTCACGCATGGACTGTGAAGGTTCATTCAAAGATGGCTTGAAAACACACATCCTCAACCCACTAGTAGAGAGAGATGCTAATAAACCATACAGGTCATATCTCATTACCACAAGAAAATGTGCACCGTCCTTGACTGCATGAGACATGAGAGAAAACAACAATAAGGATTTTACACTTTATGCATTTTACTGCCGGTGAAAGGAGCGTTCTGACGTTTTATTTTTCATTCCATTGTTCACTGGCGCGTCATTCAAATTGTTATGTTCTGTAGACTATGATGTGCGCAACCTTTAATATTAAGAATACTCCATTTATTTTGTTTACAAAAAGTTTGGTAACACTTTATTTCACAGTGTCTTTGTTACATATGTTACATGTACATATGTTATGCATAATTACATGCAACTAACCCTAAACCAAACCAAACCAAACCAAACCAAACCCTAAGTTTACTTAATATTACTCAGTACTTAAATGTATAAGTGTAACCAAACTTTCTTACATACATAATATGATTCTTCTGGACTTTACACATTAGGTTATCATGTTGCATTCTTTTTTTTTTTTTCATAAATCATAACTGTTGGTCACTCTTTATGTCTGTCTGTGGGTTTTGCCAATATTAAACCAATGAAAAGTATTAAAACGAGCTTGTGACTAAACCTTGCAAGTCCATTGGATCCTCAAACATTTTGGACAATCTCTGCTTGTTTGCAATGCAATGATAAATAAAGAACTGGTTGTTTGAATAAGTACAGCGTTTTACTCAAGAAACACTATATATAAAGGCTGAAGTTTTATGTATTTGAGGAGGAGAGAAGAGTTTCTTAATCTAACATTTGTCGTCAAAATCATAGCCAATACTATGCGTAGCACTTCACCCTTAATAACAAGAGATTTTGGCCACTTTAGATAAAAAAAATAAATCAACAAAAAATAACCTGAGTGCCTACATAGCTACAATAAATTGAATAACCTTTAAGCTGATGAAAACGTAATGCAATGCACTACTTACAGCCTCAGATGTGGCGTTCTAATGATAAAGAAAACATATTGATATGATATGATATAATATGATATGATTGATATAACATATGATATTCACTGGTCAAAAACCTTGTAACATATATTCAGATTTGGTAAAATGTTAATATAATGATACACAAAAGTGTCTGACCATATATAAAGGCACAGTTGTTTAATTAAACAGAGTGTAACTGTAAAATAATAATAATTTCCATTTCCTGAAAAAATAAGCAGTTTTGGATGTACAAGGTTTCTGCTTGTCAGTGGCGATATTTCACATTGTTTATACCGTAATTCATCCTGGGTAGTTAGATTTTCATATTTCTCATATGCATTTGTAAACCCAGGGTTAATATTATTATTTGCATATTTCCATAGCATTGATCAGTCAAGCACAGAGTCAGCATCGACATTTTAGCAACTGCCTTTGTGCCATTTCAAAACTGCCTTGTCAATAGATGATTCTATATCTGAATATGTTCAATACAATATTTTTGGAATTGTGAGTGAATATTGTGTTAAAATATTTAATTTCAGAATAATTTCATAAAGTATAATGTATTAAATAATATGTATAGAAGCCAGCGGAATTCCACTGGCTTCTTTAGGCAAGCAGCATGATATCAGTGCACACCCCTCTTTCATTAAAGTGTGTGGAGATAATTGAGCCTTTGGCAGCAGTGTTTTACTAACATGGTAACATGGGGTGCCTTAACTGCTCCAATTAACAGAGAGATAGAGATAGAGAGAGAGAGAGAGAGAGAGAGAGAGAGAGAGAGAGAGAGAGAGAGAGAGAGAGAGAGAGAGAGAGAGAGAGAGAGAGAGAGAGAGAGAGAGAGAGAGAGAGAGAGAGAGAGAGAGAGAGAGAGAGAGAGAGAGAGAGAGAGAGAGAGAGAGAGAGAGAGAGAGAGAGAGAGAGAGAGAGAGAGAGAATGTCAGATTATTTTGCTATAGCATGGCATTTGAGCATGCTATAAATAACCCTGATTTACTAAAATCTTGCTAGTGGAAATTCCAAAAAAAAATTGAATGTGTTTTGTAGGCATATTGCTGGCGATTTACAGTGAATTGCACACATAGCTACATATACTAACTTTTTTGATTATATTAATTAAATAAGTATACCCACCTTAATAATAAAATTAATACGATTATATTATAATGTATGTACTGTAATAACTGTACAAAGTTATTTAATGTTAGTATTTGGCTGATAACAGGAAATTTTTTACAAAATAGTGTGTATATCAAGAAAAGCAATTTCAATAATTAGCTAAATATGTAGTTATATATATATATATATATATATATATATATATATATATATAAGATTAATACAAATAATATTATATTCATAATAATTTTTATTAATAGGGATAAATCACAATAGTCATCTAATCGACTATATACATCAGGACAACAAATTAATGTGTGACATTATGGCCTGCGTATAACTGTATTACCGGTCGGAGTGTTATTTTAACCCTTCACGTCTTCTTACCTGACAGGGCTGTTTTTGCTGTCTGGGTCTCTCGCTGTGACGGCTCCCACTTCACTTCCAACCTTTGCGTTCTCGTACACCTCCAAAATGTAATAATCCAATGAGAAAACCGGCGGCTCATCCACGTCTCCGACTGTGATCTTGAGCGTGGCATCATCTTTGAATGAGCCCAGATAGGACAAGCGTGGGTCCAGGTGTGTGTTCTCTGCAGCGATGTGAAGGCTGTACTGCTTCTTCTTTTCATAATTCAGTTGCTGAGAAGAGAAAACAGGAAACTTAGGGTGTGTTTGCACTTGTCAGGTTTGGTTCCATTAAAACAAACTCTGGCATGATTGCTCTGTTAGTGCGGTTCATTTAAATAAGTGTGAACGCTACCATCTGAACCCTGGTGCGCACCAACCAGGTGAACTGAAAAAGATGGGTCTCGGTCCGCTTTCAAACGAACTCTGGTGCAGTTAAACTAAAATATAAATGGAGCAAAGACATCTAAACTAACCAAACAACCAAACGCAGAAGAATACTTGTTTTTTCTCCTCATAGGAGCTATGTTGTCCATCACAGTTCAGTACTGGCGTCTGAAATGGCGTCTCCACGCAGCAGATCTTCGTTTGTGTGTGATGGAGGGATTCACACCGCTGTTTTGAATCCTTTACACATTTGATAAGATCTTCACGAGTTGTCAGCTCCATCATATACCATCATATGTAGCTATGCACATACAGTACAGTGAGCGCATTTAGCCCAACACAGCATTGTTTTGGATGTATGGTAAGTTCCTTCGCAAAATCTAAAAAGCCTTTTTTTTCTTTTGTATCATTAAGTTTGGTCTCAAAAATAGACAGTGTGAACGCTAACTGAACAAGGTCTAAATGTATCATTTTCTTTTTTGGTCCGGACCAAAAGAACCAAGACAACCGAACTACAAGTGTGAACTGGATTATAGATATACACAATATTTAGCTTTCAGTCAGCCAGTTTTAGTCACTTTCTTGGTGGCTTCTACCAGTTTCAAGTACTCCAAAAAGTTATGAACTGATATATATTGAGGTCAGTCTTTTTTGCTTCCGGAGCGCTGAAGCTAAATCTCTCTCTAGATGGGGTCACGTCTGTAAACGCAAGGAAACCTGCCTGACCTTCACCGCCCGTCTCGTCGGACAGATCTGGCAGGCATTTATTTACAAGACTGGCTTTAGGAAAACTCAGTATTCACTGCATTCACAGCTTTCCTGACCCCCAGGACTGAGTGTGGAATTGAAGCTCAGAATTAAGAAAAGAGACCATTAATGAGCATCTGAGCCATGAAGAGTGCCAGACGTCTGCTTGACCTAGTCAGGATGGATAGATTATACATACATGTATTTGTCAGTGTATCCCTGTAATTTCAGCGTCTGCAGCTTCAGATTTGATGCTATTTTGACTGGTTTAATTATACCGTCCTTTTTCATTCTTTTGTTGAAGACAAACACTCAAGTGAAAAGTGTGAAAAACCATATTGCAATCTGGATGTTATTCAAATTTTTAACTTGCGGGTTCATGCATGACTACATTTTTTTTTCATGTCTCTGTTGGCTCTGCAGTCTAAATAAAGAGACATTCACTACAATGATAATATAAACTACATTTTCTGCTCTCTAGATATGGTTCATGTCCTTCCACAAAAAAGTCCACCACAAAATGCTTTTTACATAATTTGAGATGTTTCAGAAATGACACTGTGGTGGAAACGTTCATTACTTTTGGACAGAAATCTCCTGTGATGCATTTATATTCACTGGAGTTTATTTTCTAAAAGCCCACCAGCCAAAAAGTGTTCATACAGCCGCTTATTAATGAGGGTTTAGAAAACCCTCTAACCCTAGTATGAGCAATAATAGTCATGATGCTTGCCTTAGTAAACACCAATGAAAATGACAGCAGTACCTTTCTCAGCGTGATAACACCCTCTCTAGTGTCTTTGTCTGTGGAGATGGAGAACATTCCGGCCCCCTCAGGGTTCAGGATGCTGTATTTGATCTCTGCATTGATTCCGATGTCATCATCGTTGGCTTTGATCTTCCCCACTGGCTTTCCCACCTGTGCCGACTCTGGGACAAACACCTGGTAATTCTCTGCAGACACACACAAAAGCCCGGTGGTTTGTTCGATTGGCTGCATGGTATTTTGAAGCATATCTATCATGATGCCTCTTTCCGACTATGCCTCCAAACAAGCCACATTGAGCTATTCTAGAAGTATTTCAATTTCGCTGTCATGCCCCATAAACAACCACAGCCACATTCCCAAACCACCTGATTGCAAAAGCTAAATGCAACAGAGTGCGACGCCATGTCTCAGTTTTCCGACGGTCATGGTTCCAGATGTATTTTGGGGATTTCAAAAGCTCTGAGATGAATCACAACATTACAAACTTTGATCCATGGTAACAGCAACTTCTCTGATTGGTGGATCTTAATGAGGTGGACTCATTTAAAAGACTTCTGGCTTCTACAAAATCACATTATACTGTGCTGTAGCTTAATATTGGAACTCATAGTCTGTCTTAAAAGGTTTATACATTATCCTTAAAAACATATGTTTCTAGGGAGAAAATTAATGGTATTTTTTTACTTCCAGAACCCTGCTGTTGTGCTCTGTTTCTGAGGATAAAAATAAGACAACAAAAACTCAAGATCCAAGACTCATAATTGGAATCTTACACAATAAAACCGTGTCCCTGTCTCTTTTCTCTTCATGCTAATTAATGATAAAAATTTGCACTGCAATGCACAATTTATATGAGTCATCTGATAGTGAGACTGCATCTACAGTATATTAGGAATATTTCCTTCTCTTCCACCTAATTATATAGTATCCATAAGACACCCTTGAGAATACAAACAGTTTTCTTGTGATTGTCTGGGAAAAAAACTACTTTGAGAGAGAGAGAAAAAAGTGCATTACAACAGCATACTGTATGGTTAAACTTTAAACAGTAATGAGGATATTTCTAGAGATGAAGATTCGGAGAAAAGCGAGGTCAAGCCGTATCACTTCTTTTGCCAAGATGTCTCACAGATTTGTTTAAGAAAGTTCAGTCTGGATGAAGTGTTCAGGAGCGAAAATTCAGCAACAGCTCTGTTCCAAAAGCTAAAAGTTGCCTACAGATTTTAAAGGTTGCATCTAAAAGTCAAATAGAGTGCAACAGTCGGGTTCCGGATATAGAAATAGATTTTTAAAAGTCAAATAGAGTGCAACAGTCGGGTTCCGGATATAGAAATAGATTTTTAATGATAACTTATAAACCTTTAAAGACAGCCTTACTGTGAGCTATGAGGCAATTAATCGATAGTATTTGCTTCTGCTGAAGCCGTTAGCCTGCATTATTTTAACTTAGTATTAAAATAATCATGTTTAACAGCAGGATTTGTGGTGAAAAACTATTACCCATGATGCTGTGCAGAAAATTCCACCAATCAGTATTGAAACTGTGGTAGATTTTTCTTATATTTAACACCTGACCTATGTCTATCTGGGTCTCGTCTACAATCGACTTCCCCGAACGTCTACAGTCGACATGAGTTCCCCTGGGTCTCGTCTACAATCGACGTCCCCTATCTCTCACTTGTTCCCCTAACTAACTTGCTTCCCTAATTAACTTGCTTCCCTAACTAACTTGCTGCGCAGCAATAATAACAGACAGACTTCAGCAAATGTCCTCTAAATGCTTTAATCACGGCCGGGAGAGTTTCCCGAGCAGTTCTCAGAGAATCTCCCCCAAGAAGACGCACGGCCGGAGGATCTCAGACAAAAAAAAAAATACTTTTTTGCTTCAAATCAAAGTTTGTAATGGTATGATTCACCTTGTGTAGCAGATTGACTTGGTTCATGGCTTACAACGCTTTAACACATTTTTTTTTTTGGGGTCCCTATGGGAGAAATAAATGGAAAAAATACTTCAAGAACCAAAGCCTTTGGAAGTGTGGGCCCTAACCCTAACCTGCACTCTATAGAATCCCATAAGTGACAGATTTGGAATGCTGTATATGAGTCATCTGACAGTTTAGGCAGCAATGCTGTGCATTATACGACCAGCGCTCTGTGAAGAGTCTAATAATACTGCCTCACTAGGTTGCTCACTAGGTCTTTGAACCAAAATCTACTGATGTCCTTCTACAGCAATATGTTGCCACTGTCTTTGGTTTTCACAGTGGCTAACATTACTCACTCTGAGGGAACTTTGGTGGGTTGTCGTTGATGTCAGTTAGCGTGATGTTGACCGTGGTGGAGCCCGACAGCCCTCCAACCTGCCCTGCCATGTCTTTGGCTTGAATCACCACTGAGTAATGTTCTCTTGCCTCTCGATCCATGTCTGCCAGGGCTGTTCTGATGATACCTGCAAAATGCACACAAACATATGGCGGCTTACGCACATAAATAGTATAAATGCAAGGGTTAATAAAGTGATAAGCCACAAGCACATTTTCACAGAATTCTTTTCCTTAAATGTATGTATAATTTCTATTGCATTCGCACTTACACAGATTATCATCTCACACAGCGTTCAATTTCTTATCATTTTTGGTAAAAATGTTTCAGCCAAATACGTATGTGTGAACAATTATACATTGATGATTCATATTTATAATTCTTGGATTAATCTAGTTGCGTATCAATAGAATTGGATGCAGAGGTAATGCCGTGTGCAGTGTGACATTTTGTAAGACTTGTTAAAATAAAACGCTTTTGTGTCTGGAAGGTCTTTTCTCTGCCAAGGTCAGTTTATGTACCTTTCACTACCATTCAAATGACATCAAAACCTTGACATACTGGTGAACTGAACCATAGTCTTCAATCATACATAACTCAACAATGACATGCATACACTAGATATGGACAGTTTTGTTGATTCTATGGTAACATGTTTTAGTGGTTGCTAAGTGATTGCTTATTAGCTATTAGAGTCATAAGAGATGGCAGTAAACTAAAAATCTACTCAAAAATTGTATTTAATACAATGCACATAATTGTGTGCATATATGTTTTTACATTGTACTTATATTTAAAAAAAAATGCAGGCATGCATTTGCAGCTGTTGGTAATTTCTGTAATTACATCTATAATTACGCGGTTGACCATTCCCTTACACCTACTCATACCACCAAACCTGTCCCTATCCTTACCCGTATCCCACCTCAATAGCAGCAAAGATGTTTTGCAATACAATATGAACACAATAAGTACTTTTTTTTTTTTTTTTTTTTATGTAACTGTTGAGATTTCAGTACAATTTTAAGCTTTACTGATCAATGTTACCTCAGAATATTTTTATTTTTTTTCACCTTGTACATAATAATTATGCAATGGCAAAAATGGTTAATAATAAAAGGAATGACTTCAAATAAATCAATAAAAAGCCTTTTCATAGTAACTGCTTGCTGGCAAACATTTTGAAATGTTGTTCTGGCATTTTGGTGCAGAATGTGGAGGTCACACATATTGCTCTAGAGAACTGCGGCCATAAAAATAAATAAATATATATTATTCACGTTTGTTTTTGCATTTAGAGTCACATAAATTATTTGTATGTTATGAGGAATTGCTTAAATGTGTTTGCTGCCCAGAAGCAACATTATGCCACAGTGGAATTGACATGACGCTTCCACTATAGTGAATATTGCAGTTATCAGCTCTCATTCACTAAACATTTTCATGAACAAATCATGAAATGTAGGAACAACTGACATCTCTCACATGCAAAAATCATATATTCTTGGAGGCCTTATAAACAAGTTAAGATTACATTGTATGCATAGATATAGATACATACATATGGTAAAAGAGTAAGTAAAGGTGCATTATAGCTTCAGCTGCGAGGTTCCTCTGCATAAAGATGCAGATTTGAGTTTGTACAGCTGGCTAATCAGAGGACTGTGATCTGGGTCTGTTTTAAAGTTTTTTATTGCGTTTGAACTTGTTTTGAGGCTGGCACACCTGGCATTGCTCGAGGATCTTGCTGCGCGTGCTTTCAGGCAGAAGCCAGTCTTTAGAGAGCATCATGTTCGCTGAGAGTAGAAAGAACGAAAGGAAAGGGTCTGCGGAAAGCCCTTATATGGACATGGTTTGGCTGCGTTTTATGCAAATTACTTACCTAGAACACACGGTCGCTCATTCAGAATACTCCAAATTCATTAACGTTAGAATGAGGTTGAGAACAAATTCATGTGCGTATGCACGTGTTGTGAATTAGATGGATTTTTTTCATGAGAAGAAGAAGAATTTTTTCCTGTGCGTAAAAACACGAATAATCCACGATTAGTGGATGAGACCCAATGTTTTTATTTACATTTTTTTCTACATTATCCATTATTGAAGTACATACTTTTTTTTTTTTTTTAACATTTTCTTAACATTTAGGTGAAATTTAAGTCAAAAGTAAATCCAGGAACCAATTCAGTGGCAATCCACTGACTCACCCTGAGAAACCCTCACACTAGTTCAAACACGTCTCTGAGTCACTACCGCCTCACACAATACATCACACAATGACTGATAGTTCCTTTCCTCTATCTCTTTGTGTCCCACAATGTCTTTCTTTCTCTCACTCAAATCTCCCTCCCTCTCCTTCTCACCTTTGTACTGTGTCACAGACTTTAAGTCCTCATTTGATGATCAAACCCGCAGTCAGATGGAAATCACACAAAAGCCATTGCTGGAAAATCCTATATATTAAAAACTATATATTAGTAGGTAGGACTGAGAGGTAATTTTTGAAAGTTTGGTAATCATTTCATATAGTTCTTGTGTCATCACTATCACTTTCCATTATTTTAGTCTTTTGTACAATTTCATTGACAAAAGCATGTTCCTACTGACATCATCTTCCAGGAAGTGACCCAATTTTAGAGGGAAAACAACAGCACCAGAATCAATGGATTTGGTGGGTTACTGATATTTTGAGTACTATGATTGGATGGCTTGGACATCGTAGATGATTCTGCTTTATCTTGTGTACCCTTCTTCCTTAATATACTTGAGGATGTTACGGTATTACACCGTCTCCGCGTCTGCTTGATCATTCTCCCGAGATCTCCTGCCACACATCACAGAGGTTGAGACGCATGTTTCCATCTGATGACTGATAGCCTCGAGGCTGCCGGTTGACAGTCTACATGAAAATGACCTGGGGGCTCGTCCGGGATATTCCCAATTCTGTGATAATTTTGTGTTTTTCGATCAAAAACAGTCCAACCTGTTTGATAAAAGCAAATTAGAAATTTGTATTATATAAGCATAATATAAAATGTTATGAATAAAAAAAATAAAAAAATAAAGCTATTGCTCAGAGAGGGAATGACAGTTGACTTATACTGTACATATACACTGTTCAAAAGTTTGGGGGTGGTAAGATTTAACATTTTTGAAAGAAGTCTCTTATGCTCCTCACCAAGGCTGCATTTAATCAATCAAAAATACAGTAAAAACGGTTATATTGTGAAATATTATTCCCATTTAAAACAACCGTTTTCTACATTAACATATCTTAAAATGTAAATTGTTGTTGTGGCAAAGCTGAAATACTCCAGTCTTCAGTGTTGCATGATCCTTCAGAAATCATTGTAATATGCTGAATTAATGCTCAAGAAACATTTCTTATTATTATCAATGTTGCAATTTTCTTCTGTGATTACACCCCGACAACCACAGAAACTTCTCCAGACGGGCAAAATATGTTCAGAATGCTAGATTTTATTTGTGTCAGATTTGAGGGATGTTCAGTCAAGGAGGAACGGCAGGAACAATCGCTCTTTATAAAATGAAAGTGTTATCAGACAATCCAATCCTGCTTTATATTTGCTTGAAAACAATAGCGTAGGTAGCCCGCGGCTTCCTCTGACAGAGGGGTTCGACTGACACACAGTCAATACACACAAGCCATTAAAGAACAGATTACAGACTCATGAATAAACAGACTGGGTGTTTGAGTCAGGCTCCAGACCGACTCTAAACAGGAATTCAGCACGCCGTTTGCATCCCCATAATTGACTGATTTAATTTATGAAGTGCAAACAGAGAGAAAATATTGATTTGTCATTATTACACTGAAAAGTGGTTTTGCGTAGACCATAAATAACTGTCGGTTTTCTCCGTTATTGACAACAATCATCCCAAACCTTTTTTAAATACTTGTTTGGTTCTCTTACGAGAGTCCTCTCGTACTGCGTTTTATCAAAACGCTACGGGAAAAGTCTCTTTTCACGAAACACTGAAGCAA
This sequence comes from Scardinius erythrophthalmus, assembly GCF_964197995.2. Lineage (NCBI taxonomy): Eukaryota > Metazoa > Chordata > Actinopteri > Cypriniformes > Leuciscidae > Scardinius > Scardinius erythrophthalmus. The sequence goes on from NC_138238.1 coordinate 5,947,134, forward strand.
AAAATTATCCTTTAATTTTCATATATGTAAAACGCGTTGCGGCAGCAGCAGACAGCTATGGCGAGACGGCTTGCTCGCTCATTGGCTGCTCTGCGGCAACTGCTTAAGCCTATCGAGCGAGGCCTGAGATGGCATCAGGCCAATGAGGGCGCTTCGCGCCCTCCTCGCCACTTCCCGCCGAAACGGGCGTGGCTTACCTCTATAAAAGGAGCTCGAGAAGGCTGACTCACTTGATTTTAATCTCTTCAGCGAAGCGCACGCATCGCTGGATCACGGAAGCAAGCGTCGTTCGAAGCAAGCACTTCAGCGGGACGAGCCCTCGAAGCCGCTGGCCAACGCCGCCTTCTACAGCCGTACCTGCTGCGCTTTCCGACGCCTATATCCTTTATTGCTATATTGCTCTGTTTTCTGTGTGTGTGTGTGTGTGTGTGTGTGTGTTCGCTGCAACACTCACCCCTAAAAGAGCTGCGTCTTTTTCAAGACGCCTTCTCATGCAGCGCTCGCGCTCGCTGACGGCGAAATGCCCTTACTCCGAGCCAATTGCCTACGGTGACTCTGAGGACTCGCCAGGCATCCTTCCGAGGCTGCCCTTCCTGGAAGCGGACGGCGGGATTAGTTTTTCTTTACGTTACAAGAAAAGCTACCCTGCCTCCGCGCGCGTCATTCACCGGCGAAGGAGAAAAGAGTGTTCTCAGTCCCACCATTGGTCGGTCTCACCTCTTTTCTCTCATATTTCTCAGTTCCCTGTTCGGCGACTGGAAATATTATTGCAGCAAGTGAGTCTGTTATAGCACGCTTGCCTGCCAGCAAACGCCGAAGAATACATGTTGACGCCGCCTTTGCCGCCAATGCTTCACTCTGTCAGTCCCCTGAAGGCGACTGCAGAGATGCATTTTGCAGCCAGCGAGCGCGTGGTACCCGCTTGCCTGCAACCGAACACCGTTTCTACGGTTCCCGTGCGTCACTGGCGAAAGGAGAATGGAGTGTTTTCAGCCCCGCTGAAACTGGGCGATATCCACTCTTCTCACATTCAAAGCCTACATCCCCCTGTGGCTCAGTGGTGGAGTTATAGGTTTTCCGCATGGGAGACCGGAGTTCTAATCCCGGTCTAGCGGCATATATATTTTTATGCCGCCAATGCTTCGCTCTGTCAGTCCCCTGAAGGCGACTTCGGAGATGCATTTTGCAGCCAGCGAGCGCGTAGTACCCGCTTGCCTGCAACCGAACGCCGTTTCTACGGTTCCCGTGCGTCACTGGCGAAGGGGGAATGGAGTGTTTTCAGCCCCGCTGAAACCGGGCGATATCCACTCTTCTCACATTCTGGCATATTTCAGGCGTCTGAAAATGTTAGTATTGCATGTCGTGCTTACTCGCATGCCTGCAAGCAAACGCCAGTGTGGATAATACTCGCGCTGACTTTGTCTATGTATCTTCACTGTGGTCCAGTGGTAGATTATTAGACTCTCGCGCGGGGGACCCGAGTTCGAATCCCGGGTCTGCCGGCAGAAAATATTTTGCCGCCGAATGCAAATCACTCTGTTTGTTCCCCGAGAGGCAACTGCAGAAGTGTTTGTTTTCGCAGCCCACGAGCACGTGGTACATGCCTGCAAGCAAACGCCAGTGTGGATAATACTCGCGCTGACTTTGTCTATGTATCTTCACTGTGGTCCAGTGGTAGATTATTAGGCTCCCGCGCAGAGGATCCGAGTTCGAATCCCGGGTCTGCCGGCAGAAAATATTTATGCCGCCGAATGCAAATCACTCTGTTTGTTCCCCGAGAGGCAACTGCAGAAGTGTTTGTTTTACAGCCCACGAGCGAAGTCCCGGCCATGGCCGATGATGCTATATGTGTACAGAAGATGCCCACTGCTTGTGCCCATCCCTACACATTAGCACAGCCCTTCACACAGGGCCCGCGCTCATATATTCGACTCGGGTCGATCACGCACACAACATAGTGAACGTGCCCACTGCCTAGTGCCCACAAATACTATGTTCTGCATGCCTTGTGGTTTCTGTAAAGACGAAACCTGTGCATTCACACTGCTCAGGCAGACAGTGCACTCATTGCAGTAATTGTGCCCGCTCTCCCGCGCCCACACTTACTAACGGTCATTATATGTCCTACGGGACTCGCCCAGCCCTCCCTTGCTCGGTTAAACACCGCAGCGGGGTCGAGCGCAGGCATTCTGCCCGGCCACGGCCGATGGTGCTATAAATGTAGTCTCGATGCCCACTCCTCAGTGCCCATCACTACACATAAGCACAGCCCTACACTTAGGGCTCGCGCACATAAAATCGACTCAGGTCGATTGTGCTTCCAACATAGTGAGAGTGCCCGCTTCCCAGTGCCCACGAACACTATGTCTAACAGATCACAGGCTCTCTGTAAAAACGAGACCTGTGAGCGCGCGCTCTGCTCAGGCAGACACCGCGCCCAAAGCAGTAAATGTGCCCGCTCCCAGCCCACATCTACTCGCTCACATGAGTCCTATGAGACTTTCTCAGTCCTCCCTCACTCAGCTAAGCACTGTAGTAAGGTCGAGGACGAGCGTTCCGCCCGCTGTATTAAGCGCGCGCCCCGCCTCAAATGCCACAGGCATAACGCCTATGTTTTTATCCCCCGAAGCGCCTCTGTCGCACGGCGAACAGAGCGCGCTCCGTATCCAGCCCTTAGCCAGCCATGCAGAAGCATGGGCAGCGCTTCCAGGGGTTTTGGACTGGGTGCTAGGCATTATAAAGAGAGGCTTCTCGCTACAGTTTTGTCGACGCCCTCCCCGCTTCACAGCGCGCGTCGGAACTACGGTTTCGTTGGAAGTAGCTCACCTACTTCGAGCCGAAATATCAAAACTGATAAGCAAAAGGGCGATAGAGCGCGTTCCCCCAGCTCTAAGCGAAGGGGGACTATACAGCAGATACTTTCTAGTCCCCAAAAAGGACGGCGGTATCAGACCCATACTGGATCTAAGACGGCTGAACAGAGTATTATTGAAACGCAGTTTCAAAATGCTCACAACCAGCAAAATTCTTGCGCATGTTCGCCGAGAAGACTGGTTCATGTCGATAGATCTGAAGGACGCGTATTTTCAAATACAGATAGCGTCACACCACAGGCGATACTTGAGATTCGCCTTCGGGGGTCAGACATACCAGTATACAGTCCTGCCATTCGGCTTGTCCCTAGCACCTCGTACATTTACGAAATGCAGGGACGCAGCGCTCGCTCCTCTCAGACTCAGAGGCATGCGAGTGCTGAACTATTTGGACGACTGGTTGATCCTAGCTCAATCACGATCACAGCTCGTGGAGCACAGAACCATTTTACTCGATCACCTCGAGAATCTTGGTATCACAGTCAACTGGACAAAGAGTTCATTGAACCCCAGTCAAACGATTTTGTTTCTGGGCGTCGTTCTGGACTCACAGTCTATGACAGCGCGGCTGTCACCACAGCGCGTGTTGATCATTCAGCGCGCGGCGAGGTCTTTCCGCCGCGGCGCTGTCACCCCGCTCAGGAAGTTTCAAAAGATGCTGGGTCTCATGGCTTCAGCATCGTCAGTTCTCCGGCTGGGCCTGCTCCGCATGCGCCCGCTGCAGTTCTGGTTGAAAACGCGGGTACCGCGCAGAGCGTGGGCGACCGGTCGATTACGCCTCAAGGTCGATCAGAGCTGTGTTTCAGCCCTGGCGCCTTGGACGGCGGACGACTGGTACCAATCAGGAGTAAGCCTGGGGACTTCCTCGAGAGTGAGGATGGTGTCGACAGACGCATCCACCTCGGGATGGGGAGCTCTGCTCGAGGGCAGACCGTTCTTCGGCCTGTGGTCGGAACGAGAAAAGCTCCAACACATAAACTGCCTAGAAATGCTGGCAGTGCACAACGCGATGACGCGTTTTTGTCCCCACATCAAGGACGAACACGTCATAGTCCGTTCGGACAACATGGCTGTGGTGTCCTACATAAATCGCCAGGGCGGTCTGAAGTCCATATCCCTGTACAGGCTGGCGAAACGCCTCCTATTATGGGCTCAGCACAACTTACGCTCGCTGAGAGCAGTGCATGTACCTGGGCTTCAGAATGTGGGCCCAGACAGACTGTCCAGGAACAATGTTCCCCCGGGCGAATGGTCTCTACACCCACAAACAGTCCGGCTGTTGTGGGAGAGATTAGGCAGAGCGGAGGTGGACCTTTTCGCGTCCCGCGAAAACGCGCACTGCCCCGCGTTCTTTTCAAAGACCGACAGCGCGCTGTCCCGAAGGTGGCCGCGCTGCCCGTTATATGTTTTTTCCCCCCGTCTCCCTCCTGCCACAGGTGCTGGAACGGGTCAGGGAAACGAAATGCCCAGTCCTGCTTGTAGCTCGGTTCTGGGAGAAACAGATATGGTTCCCAGTTCTGATGCAGTTGACAGATATCGATCCATGGCCACTGCCGTTGAGGAGAGATCTCCTCTCGCAGGCCGGGGGCTCGATTTGGCACCCACACCCGGAACTGTGGTCCCTTCATGTGTGGGTGCTCAACGGATACCCGTTGGTCTCACAGAGGGAGTCGTGAATACCATCACTCAGGCTAGAGCGCCGTCGACACGGCGGCTTTATGCTTCGAAGTGGTCGGTTTTCTCCGGCTGGTGTACAGCTCGGAGCATTTCACCCCTCGAATGTGAGGTAACGGAGGTTTTCTCCTTCCTACAAGAGCTGTTGGATAAGGGCAGATCCCCTTCCACGCTCAAAGTGTATGTGGCGGCTATTTCAGCGTTCTTTGGTTCAACGCTGGGTCAGTCGCTGGGAAGGAATGATTTAGTCATCCGCTTCCTCAGGGGAGCTAGGAGACTGAATCCGCCCAGACCTCCTTCAGTTCCTTTGTGGGACCTTTCTACGGTCCTGGCGGCCATGAAAGGTGCCCCTTTCGAGCCTATCCAGTCTATTAGCCTCAAACACTTGTCTTTCAAAACAGTGTTTTTGATGGCTCTCGCTTCAGTGAAGCGCATAGGCGACCTGCACGCGCTCTCTGTGAGCCCGGCGTGCTTGGAGTTTGGTCCTAATGACTCTAAAGTCATACTCAAACCTAAGCACGGCTATGTGCCGAAATCCCTCAACACGCCTTTTCGGGCTCAGGTCATTTCCCTGGCTGCCCTGCCGGCATCGAGTGAGGAAGGGGACTCGAGTTTTCTTTGCCCTGTTAGGGCTTTAAGAGCTTATATGTCCCGCTCTGCTGTCTTCAGACAGACAGAGCAGCTCTTTGTCTCGTTCAGTGGACGTTCCAAAGGAATGGCTGTTTCGAAACAAAGTCTATCCAGATGGATAGTTGACGCCATAGCGCTGGCGTATACTGCCAAGGGCATTCCATGCCCGTTGGGAGTCAGAGCGCACTCTACGAGAAGCGTTGCTTCTTCGTGGGCTTGGTCCAGCGGGATTTCCCTACAGGATATATGTACGGCGGCAGGCTGGGCCTCGCCGTCTACATTTATCAGGTTTTATAACCTAGAGGTTCCCGCCTTGCAGGCTAAGCTTTTGTCGGTGTAATCCGTTCAGCCGTCTAGTCAGACCGCTGAAACTCATGCGCTATGCGCTACCGACTATCTTGGGCAGAACTGTGTAAGACCCACATTTTCCACATTAGTTCAGGTTCCCTACCCTGTCTATGTGATGTTATACTTGCGTCTGTGGACATGTCTATTCTACGACGCTACAGTTTAGGGAATTAAGGCTCCCACCCTTATTCCCTGACTCTGTGTGAGTCAATCTGGTGATTATGCACTGTATGCCTGAAATAGCTTCCGGTGATCAGTGTTTTTTATCCCAGCACGCACGGCGTTTTGCAAGGGGTTCCCGTAGCGTTTTGATAAAACGCAGTACGAGAGGACTCTCGTAAGAGAACGTACTCGGTTACTAACGTAACCTCGGTTCTCTCTAGAAGAGGGAACGAGTACTGCGTTCTCTGCCGTGCGTACGGTTCACTCTGGTTCGCTTCGGCGATCAAAATCAAGTGAGTCAGCCTTCTCGAGCTCCTTTTATAGAGGTAAGCCACGCCCGTTTCGGCGGGAAGTGGCGAGGAGGGCGCGAAGCGCCCTCATTGGCCTGATGCCATCTCAGGCCTCGCTCGATAGGCTTAAGCAGTTGCCGCAGAGCAGCCAATGAGCGAGCAAGCCGTCTCGCCATAGCTGTCTGCTGCTGCCGCAACGCGTTTTACATATATGAAAATTAAAGGATAATTTTTTGCTGAAAAGAGACTTTTCCCGTAGCGTTTTGATAAAACGCAGTACTCGTTCCCTCTTCTAGAGAGAACCGAGGTTACGTTAGTAACCGAGTACGTTTCCTTTCCCTCATTATAATGAAGAACTAGAGTAAAGAATAAATGATGATGACGCCAGCGTTCTGTGCTCATACACCGAGGGCCTGTTCTCCTCATGTGAAGAGTGTTGGGTTGACAGGCTCAGGATTAGCTGTCTGTGGGCAGGTTACAACATCAGATGCCGGTCAAGGCACGAGTGACCGGAGGCAACGCTATTAACATGCAGGGCAAGTGAGGTTGACCATTGTCACCTGTCACAGTGAGAGCAGGGCAAAGGCCTTCAGAATGCACTAGGGACGGACCAGGGTGTCTTTACTGTTCCAAAAATACCAGAGAGAACAGTCAATTGTTCATACAATTGAACATTCTTACTTGTTTTTTACTGACAGGTGTTATGAGTGGTTGCAAGGACATTTCTGTGGATTGCTAGGGTACTTTAGTGGTTTCTAGGTGAAGTCATAAGAGACGACACTAAATCAGACCATTCATTTGTAAAAATGAATTAATTAAAAGATTTCACAATTGAACTTTCATATATTTATTATAGTGTTGTGTTGTGATGCAAGAAAATCAGATTGCACAATGTTATTTTAGTATCATTGATATACTATTTTAATTTTTGCCATCGCCGGATTTTCCGGCAATCCATGTTCACTGTTATACGGTAGGGGACGCTATTACACATCTTCTGAAAGAATACAGAATCTCACGATAAAAACACAGGAAAAGAAGAAGCAGAAACAAGCCATAGAAGCATTACACTCACGTAAGCTAACACGATTATCAAACACTTAAACAGCATTTAAATCAAAACTGCCTAGCGTTACACAAAGAGCTGTTGGACTGTGGAGCTTTGGGGGTGTTGATGGAAAACAAAAACAAAAGCTTTTCTCAGCTTTTGTTCAAAATGTTGCTTCATAAAAAAAAAAAAAAAAAAAAAAAAAAACTTACAATCAAGTGGATGCATGATACAAAATAATGCATGAAGATATAATAATTTATGAATTCTTAATAATTTATTATTATTTATTAATTATTAAATGTATTATTTCTTTTGATATATTCTGTGTTCAGATGGTCATACAACAAAATATTCTGGGGGACATGAAAGTTTTGTCAAAATTGAAAAAAAAAAAAAAATCTGTCTTTTTTCTAGCTTTCACACTGATCTAAGCTATTTTACAAGAAGAAAAAAGTTAGCAGGGAAAGAGTTGATATATTATAATGGATTTTTTTTGTAATATTTTCCGTTTTCATTATCATTTGAGTTTAATTTCTAGTTATTTTGTTCGTATATGTATATATAGTTACTTTTGTATATGTATATATAGTTTCTATTTAGCTTTAGTTTTTTTTTTGCATTTTTGTCAAAAATGAGAAATGCAGAGTTAATTTTTTTTTATAATATATATTTGATTGTATTTCCGTTAATAATAATTTTATTTCAATGAATGAAAATGTTTTTTAAGGTTTTAATTTGAATTAACGATAACCCTGATCTCACCAACCACAACTAAGAAAAACTGCAAAATTTGGCACTTGCAGTGTAGTTTAGCGCACTCGCATTTTAACTGTATTGCCGGTGTTAAATGCAACCTTCCATTTATGTTTCATCATCTGTGAAATCACCCACATCCCAGTCCAAGGGGGTTCTCCCTTATTCCACCCCCTCAAACCTGTTGGATCTGTCACCAGTCCTTGTTCTGGGACCTCACAATTTACAAATGAGAAGAGGCATTAAAAAACAATGTCATAAACACATCCAAAACATCTCCCAATAAGTACCGCAAGCGTACCGAAGGTTGGAAGATTTCCCAGAATGCATCTCAGCAAACAAAAGCCCAGCACAATGGTACAAAAGGAGGTTTGTAAACTTTCCAAAATGAATCTCCCATCCATTTCTCCTGCTTTAATGCCATAACTCCATTTCTAGCCTGCCAACGCTCGAGCCCCAGCGGCTAGGCAGAGATATTACTCGAGCTGCAGCATTACTTAACCTAGGCTCCTAAGGCAACACAAGTCTCTGGCACACAGCCATTCACTCCATTAAAACAACACAAAGACTAATGTTGTGACCTTTTCATCAATCGTCAGGGGTGAGGGACTGTCTCTCCGCAGCTATCACTCAAGTTTATTGTGTGGGATTGGTAAGTGCTCTTGAGGAAATGTGATACAGGCTTGCTTTAAATGAGGGAGAGTGTAGTATTTGTTATTAGGATGTACATGAAGGCTTCGGGGAAGCCCCCAAAATGAAAACCCTAAAAAAACAAACATCCATCCTTTCATCAGAGCCGACATTAGACCAGCAGCATTAAGAACCCCACAGCATTCTTCCTTTGCTCAGAAGAACCATGAGGTATCTATGGAAACCGGATAAGCCAATTCCTGCACAGCTGTCGAGGAACAAGTGGCAAGTCTGACCCAGGGTTAGCTGAGTGAGCACAACTGTTTTAAGCCTTTGACTGGTCTCTCCCGCACCCCTTCTGTCTGTAATCTTCTTTCCCTTCGTCTTATTCCCTCTAGGTTTCCAAAGGCTGTAAATTTATAAAGAGGGTCGATCTAGGTGTGCAAAGGGGATTACGGGAAATTACCTTTGACTTGGTTGAGCGCTAAGGGCTGTTCACACAGGACTTTGTGAAGTTTACTTCTGTAGCCAGATGGGTTTAAACAGGATATTCAGCCAGACAAATTATGTTATCATCACAATGCTAAAATATCAATTTTGATTTCATGTTGACTTCGAAGCATCTTAGTCTGCAAGACCTGGAATGCTGCACCCAATTCAAAGAGTTACTGTATTGTATATTATACTGTGTGTGTGCTTTTTTCCTCTGGAGGTAAAATAGCTCAGGAGAGGTTGGTAATATGTTGAATAGCATTAGCGGCTGGGGAAGGCTTTGACAAACTGGCATGCTTTTCTAATTTGATCAGAACAGGAAGTTGCTCTAATCCTTCCTTTTAGAGACTCCCTGATCTGTGTCAGAGAAGCTCTAAACTCACACTCTAAAACCCTCCAGACTCCCTGATCAGCAGAGAAATTAGCCTACTTATGTGTATGGGTATGTGTGTGCGTACGAGGAAGAGGTTCCTACGCTTTGCCCATCATCGCGGCCTCTGAAATTGGGAATTCTGATTATTCCCTGGAACCTCTTAACAAGAAAAAGGGGAAGATGAAGATCCGATCTCACTTGTTATCAAGCGTAACGTCTTGCTTTACGTGTGCCGGTGACACGTTGGGCCTCTGCACTGCCACTAGCTGATAATGAGGTGTCTTCACACAACCACACTTTCTTTATTTCTAAAGAATATGTTCATTTTCAAATCATAAATCAACAGGGATGGTGCAAACTTGTCAAGTTAGTGACAATTATTAGCATTGCTCGCTAAAAAAACACCACTATTACTATTTGGTTAGGGTTAGTGATTTGAACAAACCTTGTTTGTAATGATGCGTCAAATTGCACAGCTTGTACATTGCGTTTTTGAATGTCTCTAAAGAGCTGCATCTATTTGTTCAAAAATACAGCACAAACAGTAATACCTATCATTACAATTTAATGTAACTTTTCTATTTTAATATATTTCAAATGTTGCGAGAACCAGTAAGGTTCATTCTAGTTCCAGCACGTTTGAGTTTCCGCTTTTTGGAGCATCAAAGTGGTAGTTGCGTAAACTCTCAATGGCGAGACAGAAATCACTCTGATTTTATAATATATCTTCATTTGTGTTCCGAAGATGAACGGACGTCTTACGGGTTTGGAATTACATGAGGGTGAGTAAATGATGCCAGAATTTTCATTTTTGGATGAACTATCGCTTTAATGCTTTTGTGGAGACCTACATATCGAGAGAACTTCTACCTTGGCCAGTAAACCAACCGAGACGCCAAACATCGGTACACTAGCATCCTGATGGAAAGCTTTGCACTATCAAACACCACTCACATTTTCCTTTCATCTAGTTAATTATTAAAATTATTCATTAGGAAGAATCACTATGCTTGTTAACTGCTAGTTTATATGAGGCGAATAAATCCCAACACCTGACATTAACATCTCCTCTGTTTCAAATGGAAATGAACCAAATAAATAAATAAAGCCATTGCTTTTAGTTAACCACTATTTATTGTAATGGAGCGGGAGGTTGAGCACAAATCCATAACCGTGGCATTACACTTCTGTTTACGGTGCCTTTGTAAATCCCACCAGTTACAAATGAAACTGTATATTACTACTATAGCATTCTCCTCCTAAATGACATGTCATTTTCTGGCCCTGACTTTGTTATTCTTTCTGGGTGCTTCTGCTGACCTAATGACCACAATCATCTCAGCCAGCTCAAAACAATACGACTGCGCTTACCATATAATCAAAGCAAGATTGACTATTGACCAGCTCTCTCTCTCAGTTGAATTGATTCACGTGGGTTTCTCCTCTGTCTCCTAGGGTGCTTTATCTAAAGTTTTAATCTCACTTGTCGTCTATATTTGTGTTCTCTGACATCCTGAGAGAAAGAATTTAATCGCCAATTACCAGTGAAGCAATTCAATAGCATATTAAAGGGTGGAAGGTGATAGTATCTCATTTCCAAGAGATGATTTGAGTTTGCCTGCAGCTTTGACTGCACGTTAGGTGGAAATGAGCAGTGTTTGACTTTCTTATTGTGAGTTTTCTAATAGGATGTCAATAATGACTTTTAAGGCCCTGATATACTTCAAGCAAAAACTGATGTGAAGTCATATTGAACAAAATCAGGCTAAAACGAAGTTCGTTTTGGGAGTTCGAAGCAGCTTTCTTGAAAAGTTCACTCCGGCTGGTAAACACCTTTGTACTACCATTGGTTCGATTTTTTTAAAGATGTTTAAACTTTTCCAGTTTATTTCACCCATTGAGTCCGTCGAGGTCAGATGTCCGTGAGTAAAAACATGAACACATTAGAGAGCCGCTTTATAGTAGAAAATGAAGTTGTACTTCTGATAAAATGAGACACGGACACTGTTTTTCATGTTTAATATGGTAAAGCTGCTTGATTAAGCAATCTATTGTGTAAAGTGCTATATAAATAAACATGACGTCACTTAAAGGTGAACTAAGTAACTTTTTTTACCTTAACTGAACAGCTTCGGAGTCATTGGAATGGTTTCATTACTTATTTCGGGTTGAATGGTGGTTGTTTCACACCCCCCTGGTGCCCGTGAGCGGAAAATATGCACTTGTAACTTTGAGCCGATTGTTTACATCGCGTGATATCAGGTCTCGCGATGTAAACAATTGCTTTACGGCCAAAAGAAATCTGCTAAAATGCTGTCATTATTGCGCTCCCTCACGCTGTTCGAACCCGAATGAAGAAGACGTTTTGAAGAATGTCCCATCTGCTTTGATGTCGTTGATCTACTAGCCTCTGGTGTCTGAGAATCGCCAACGAGTTTTTACAACAGTGTTGTCAAATATCTATTCCGAAGCTGTGGGGGGAGCTCTAGAGAGAAACCTGCGAGCAAAAAGCGAGAATACAGCGAAGAAATCCCGAAACTACTGAGCCCTGCTTTAATTGCATGTGCAGACATATCCACGTTGCTATGATCAGATGCTTTTCTAATGCTTTATTTATAAAAATGCTTACTGTTTTCTCAATATTGTTGGGTTTATTTTGTTATAGAGAGGAAAGCGTGCCACACATATTTACATATTTATCTAAACGCCACTCTCAGCAGAGTGGGCGGCTTCAGATGTTGGATAACAGTATATCGCTGCTCACATATTTAGAACTTCGTTTTATCACTAAGCGAGGGGGGCTAAAACTTTCATGCAACCATAAAATATGCCTTCATATTTTGGATAGAACAAAAAATGAGCAAACATATAAAAATATACGTTTTATCTCTCAAAATCAACGCTTTTATTCAGCAAGGAACAATTAAATTGATCAAAAGACATTTATACATTTTCAAATTAAAATATATATATATATATATTTTTTTTTTACTTTTGGATATTGCATTCTGTACCATAGTTTCTAAAAACTGGAATATTGATGCTGAAAATTCAGCTTTGCCATCACAGGAATAAATTCTATTAAACAGTAATTTAAATATTTCTGTTATTACTCAATTTTCATCAAATAAATGCAACCTTGGTGAGCACAAGATACATCTTTTTAGAAACAAATACTAATAATGGTAGCTCTTTATTTTACAGTCCTGTTCCCCATGTAAATACCATGTACTTATTATAGTAATTGCAATAACTGGTAAATAACTAGGTACTAAGCTTAAACCGATCCCTAACCTTAACCCATGTAGTTACCTTATATACCAGTGCTTTCTTAGGTAAGAACACTGTAAGTAAACATAAGTGCACATACTGTAAAATAAAGTGCAACAACAATAACAACAATAATAATAATAGTCGTGCATACCCCAAACTTTTGTAGTATATATATATATATATATATGAAGAGTTCAGATGCAAAAGCCTCTAAGTGCCATCTGAAATTTTCTTCTTTAATGATCATTTTTATCAAGCCCATATATTTAAGTTCAGTAATTTCACTTAAATGACAATTAATAGTTAATTTGCATTGCCATTTAAGTGAAATTACTGAATTTAAATATACAAGCTTGATAAAAATTATCATTCTAGAAGAAAATTTCAGATGGCCCTTAGAGGCTTTTGCATCTGAACTCTTCATATATATATATACTTTTGTAGTATATATATATATATATATATATATATATATATATATATATATATATATATATATATATATATATATATATATATATATATATATATATATATATAGCCATATTACAGGCTATTCTCTACATCGTTCAAAGTGTACTGCATAACAGAAATGACCTATGAAAATACTTTTTTTGTTTTGTTGTGGGGTCATCATCTCATCAGTCAATTCAGTCACGTCAGATTCTGTTTTAGGAAATAATTCACACCAAACTTCATTCACATGTCTTTTGAGGTTCTGTGTAAAAAGAGCTCAACAGAGGTCAATATTATTTAATCACATTTTTTGAAAATAAAAATGTCTAACTTAACTGTTGTGTTTTACTTGCAAAATAAAAGCTTTTCAACACCATGCCTGTGATGATCAAAAAAAAAACATGAAAATAAAAAGAGAAGTCCCACAAACCTCCTAGAGAAACAACACCTGATACAGCTGTTGACAGCAGGAAACATCAAGGAAATGCAACCCTCCTACACTGTCTGTCAGAGTATATTAAAAAAGATGTAGAATAAGGGGTGAGATACGAACGAAAATATTTGTTGCTAACATGACCTAGGGCGTCATGCATACAACTTTGCATTACCTTCTTTAAATGAAAGGTAGAATCTGCATATACACCCACAGCACTGGGTCATGACTTCAACATCAGTGCTGGAACAAACTCTTGATATACACTTCAGAAGTGAATACTACCTCAATCTACTTTCTCATCTTTGTGCCTCACACCCTTTATGTTTTCACTAGGTAGTATACATATTATAATATTTATACTCATACACACCTACCAAGTAACCAGTCCTGAGGTAAATTAAGCAGCTTAATTATTTAAGCCAAGCCTCACATAGAATCAGTATTGAGTATAATTGAGTATAAATAAAAAATAATAAATACATAATATAATATAATAACTTGTACAAATGAAACATTAATATAAATAAATATTTAAATGCATTATATATTTATATTTCTGTTTATTTCTTTAATGTGCAATTGTGCATAATAAGACCTAAAATGTGTATTCTGAGACTTGTCGACTTTGAAGTACTCACAATATGCGCTGACACCATCATCTATTCTATTCTACAGATATTTGTGTCTTCAGTATTAAATGTCCCGAAAGGTAGTTTGTGAGAGATTGAAAGTGAAGTGTCACTAAAAGGCAATGCAGTAAAGCAAGAATAAGTCAATCTTTGTTGTCTTTTTTTTCTTTCTCACACAATCCCCTTGAATCGGTTTTCATGTCTCCTGTCTAAATGCATTAAGTCCTTGAACACCATCTAAAATGAACTTGAACACTGATACTGTCGCGCCACAATTCCATTAAGCATTTCATCTCTAAAAACTAATATGATATGCCTGCATGCTCTTGACAACTTTGCGGAACAAAATTCTTCATGGTTCCCCTCCAAACTGCTGCATTTGTCTTTACCAAAGGCCAAATGTTCACAAATCTGGATGGACTGTATTATCAGAGCACTCGTCTGTCAGGGCTGATAGAAGGGATTCGCGAGAGCATGTTTGGGTGAAGGCTGAGAGGTGTCAAGAGATTTTCATCAAAAACTTCTTTGAGGTATTTATGGCAACATCTCTCAAAATAAGCAGTGTACTGTAGCCATGAATATGTTGGGATACATTGGTGGTGCTTGCCTGTGTGTAATATGTAGTGAAGTGAGGGGTGTTTCAGCACCATGGACAGCACCAGCAAATCTGATAAAAGCACATAGGTCCGGGAAGCATTTCAGCACAATGGACAGGGGCTTTTTTCTCCATTCCCTCATCTTTCTGTCTTTCTTTTTTCCATGTCTGCATTTCTATAATTCTTTATTTCCTTCTATACTTTTTTCTGTTCTTCCCTTCCTTATGTCCTAACTTCTCGTTCTCCTTCCTTCCGTTTTAGTAAATGTTCGTTGTCTTTCCTCTTCCCTTTTATTTTTATTGCTTCCTTTTTCTTTCCATCATTGCTTGGTTTTTCGTCCTCCCTATTTTCCACTTAATTTTTTCGATTCTCCTTATTTTTTTTGCATTTTAATATTTACAATTTTCATTCATTCATTATTTCTCTCATTTCTTTCTATACTTATCTTTCCTTCCATTTCTCTTGCCTTCCTTCCTTTCTTCTATTTCTCTTGCCTTCCTTACTTCCTTCTTTCGTCTTACTTTTCTGCCTTCTTTCTATCTTTCAATCCAATTTCTTTTCTTCTGCTTTTTTTTAACTGTGCCTCTATTAACATTTAATGGTTTCTTGTAAAAACCCTCAAACAATGTCCACCTCTAATGAACACCAAATCCATCTCAAAGCACTCTGAATCTCTTTCTCTCTCCTGCCGTCTTGTCTTTATCCCTGAAAGCCTTTACACAATGTTCTCTCCACCTCATTCTCCAGGGATGCTCTCCATTATACAGCCAAGATCCAAACAATACTGCATGCATGTCAAGCTCTATTTCTGCACAGTAAAAGGTGCTAGTGGTGTATTGTGTTGCTCACAGCTGTTTTCTGATGAACAAACAGTCTAATACAACACATCTCATATAAAAAGGTAAGGCACATTTCTTATGTGTACTTTTTAATTGTACATCTACTCGACAAAATGCACCAGCAGCTCGAAACCTTTGTGTCAATTCACCCTCACCGACACTATGAACAGAAGTCTTGAATTTACCAGTTTTGGGGTCGACGGAGAAATATGGCTGTCCGTGCAAAACGCTGTACACCACCCGCGCACTGTTTCCATACGTAGGGTCATCCGCGTCTGTTGCTGTGACTTGAAAAACTGATGTTCCTGCAGAAAGAGAGAGAATAAAGAATTGGTGGATGCCTTTGAAGGGCGGAATGAATGTTCTTAATGTGTTTGTGTGGAAGTACAATCTATGGGAGAACAAAAATATGTCCAAAATAATTCCTTAAACATCTTCAAATTTTCTTCACGTAGACCTAAAATAAGTCCCTCAACCACACAACCACACTGTTTCTGCTCAGACCAAGTCAACAAAGATTAAAGACAGGCTGGAAATGCAGTTGTGTGCTTTGTAATCTCTCGCTGTGTCTTTTAAGCCCTCTCATTCCCCGCTCTGTCTTTGCTCATTTCAGCCATCCGCTTACAGTCTGTCTTTCTAGCATTCTTTTTTCCCCCCTCCAGCTGACAGTAGATCTCTCATTTCTTGTGCTGGCTCGGGTCGCATTTCTCATCTGCACTTGTTCTTGCTCACTTTCATCACAGCTCACCAGGTTCAATCCATCCATCTGCATTGTCTGGTGCTGACGTACTGCAAACACCACAAAACATTTAATGCAGTCTTGAGGGCTGAGGCGTAAAATAGGATTATGGAGGCAGAATCTTCAATTTCATTTTTTATTTCTCTCAGTCTCCTTGCAAATTGTCTCTCTCTTGCCCTCTTTTCAAGTATTTTTATTCTAGAATAAAACAGATTGTTGTATCGTATTCAAAAATAAGTTTGGACAAATCAAAACAAAAATAATCATTTGGTTTAAAAGCTAACACCATATAAATCAAAAATGTTTCATTATGATTTCTTGAAGAAAACGAAAAATATCTTACGCAATTGTGGTTCTTGTGTAAATTTATCTTGTTTTAAAGGGATAGTTCATGTTTTCATGTATGTTTTAGCTTACCTCAAGGGCATCCAAGATGTAGGTGTCTTTTTTTCTGCAGTAGTTTCAATTTTGATATTTTTAGGTCAAACCGTTCTTGTCTGACAGTCATATAATGCAGGTCTATGGTCACTGTCTCAAAGAGCATGCACAGAGTCCAAATTAAAACAATTCCCCATCGTCCAAATTAAACAATTCCCCATCGTAAGTACACATTGATGGCCTAAGACATGAAACGAGCGGTTTGTGTGAGAAAACTAACAGTATTTATTACGTTTTTACCTCTTATAAACAGCCATGTCCAAGTGATCTGAGGGCGCGCGCGCATCCTGGTGTGTGACGCGTGCGCAGACTGGTGCATAGATATATACACTAGATGTCGCCTTGGCTACAGCATTCCTTAAGAACTGCCATAGCCAAGGCGACATCTAGTGTATATATCTATGCTCCAGTCTGCATCAGATCACTTGGACGTGGCTGTGTATAAGAGGTAAAAACGATATAAATACTGTTCGTTTTCTCACACAAACCGCTTGTTTCGTGTCTTCGGCCATCAATTTGTACTTACGATGGGGAATTGTTTAATTTGGACGATGGGGAATTGTTTTAATTTGGACTCTGTGCATGCTCTTTGAGACCGTGACCATAGACCTGCATTAAATGACTGACAGACAAGAACGGTTTGACCTAAAAATATCCAAACTGAAACTACTGCGGAAAAAAAGACACCTACATCTTGGATGCCCTTGAGGTAAGCTAAAACATACCAAAATTTAATTTCAAAGTGAACTATCCCTTTAAGGGTGTTTAAGTACTTGTATGGAAAAACATGACCCCATGATTTTCTGCAGTGTTCTCTTGCGGTGAGAGCCAGCCGGAGTAAAGTCGAAAAGCTGTGTTCTCCCACAAAGACTTTCAAAAGCTTTTCAATTACGGTCATCACTCAGCGTAATGCACGCGAGAGACACGACGTTCACTGGTTTCTGCATAGTTCAACAGCATAAAGACCTGATAGCCGCAATTACTGTAACCGCTTCAGATAATTGTAATTTTGGTTCTAATCCTGAAGCTTCAGTGGGTTAAAATGAGATATCTCATCCCTCTCTGAACTGTATCCAGCTCTCAGCTTCATAAAAACATTTCTATCAGAGTCTACCAGCAGCTGGAAAGTTGCTGAAACAGCTTGTCTAGAATTTTCTGATGAGCATGTCTCCGAGGGCCAGCAGATGAACAGCGTGTGTGAGTGTGTGTGTGTGTGTGAAGGGAGTAATAATTCTGCACCACTAATAAAGATACTGAGGTTTTTCAGAAACTCCAAATCAAAATTTGACCCATAAAAATAAATTATAGTAAAACTGCAATGCAAGCAGTGGCTGCTAAGTGGGAAGCACGGTAATATTTAGAAGTCAATACTGATCTTCAGCTGTTATACATGGCTATACACACTCAGCAGTCACTTTATTAGGTACCTCTTCTGAAAAAGACCAGCTTACACCATTATGAATTTCCAGGCTGGTTTATGCTGGCTTTGGTGCAAATTGTCTGGCTTGTTTTCCTGTTAAATATTTAAAAATCCTTAAAAACAAGATACACTTAAAAGTCTTAAAGGGGTCGTCGGATGCAAAATTCACTTTGCATATAAATGTGTCTTTGCAGTGTGTGGAGTCTGTGGACACAACCACCATACAATGAAAAAAAAAAATCCATTCACTTCTTTTTTGTTAATCCTCGAAAAGCCTTAACACTCTCAATAATCAGGATTTTCTGAGCAGTATGATGTCATATTGATCATGCTCTGCCCACGACCCCTGATGGACTGTCCTGTATTAGCATATTTCCCGTATTAGCATATTTCCCGTATTAGCATATTTCCGCCCACAGCCATTTGTATACTGTCCACCAAGGGGCTGTTTACACCTGGCCACTTCATGCGTTTTCTCAGATCGGATAGCTATCTGATTTATCAAAACGATTCCATTTACACCTGGTCACATAAATGTGTTTTTGCGAAACGGATTTAAATCCGATCTTCAATCCCCGCGCTATATGCAGATTTAATGGAGTGCACGTCACCGAAAGCAACAGATAAGAGCTGCATTTTATTGATCATCAGCTAAAATTTCAAAATCAAAGACCGCAATAAGAGAGAGCAGTAACAGCCCTGGTAAGATCTTTACTTTTAATGATGATGACTGTGTGTTAAAGTCCAACTGAAATAAAAATTGACCCTATTTACTTTGTTAGCGCATATTACTAGTCTTGTGGTGAACAATTAATCCGTGCAAGTTAATACACAGAAAAAAAATTGTTTGCCCTCATAATCTTTAATCAAAGTCTGAAAAGTTACTTCCGGTCTGGAATGGCGTTCCTTCTCCGATGACGTAGGTTTGACTGCTTGGTTTGGGAAACGCTTAACCACTCCCCTCAAACCGTTAGTCTGTAATGAGCGAGAGATGGAGAGGAGGAGCGCTGGAGTAAAACCCTGCCCTCTGTTCAATATTCCTTTTCACTGGGAAATACGTCACAACACTGGAGAAAAGTCGTTTGCAACTTCCGGTTCACGCGGACTTTAAGCGGCTGCGACTTACTTTCACTTTGATTTGCGATAGTTTGTATGTTAGATGCTCAGCTTCTTATCTGCGGTGATGCGTGTTCCAGTAGCGCCGTCATATCTGGCTATAACATTACATATAGCCTATAACACGCTCTCACACGTTTATTTTTTTAGCATTTTTTGGGAGGAGTACAATTTACATATGTGGTTTCAACAACCAGATGCATTTACACTTGTCCAGTTTCGTCTGGAATGTGGCACAGACCTCCTCCTGAAGTGGTTTGAGCGATCGGATTCAAATCCGTCTCGAATGCGTTTCGGAGGACATTTACACCTGGTCTTTTCACGATCGGATAGCTATCCGATCACAGAAAACGCATGAAGTGGCCAGATGTAAACAGCCCCCAAGGCAGAACTATATGTGACTTGTGTTGACACCCTCCATGGATTTAAGGGGTGGGGTGAGCAGTTGCTCATTATCATTTAAAGAGACATGCACCGAAACTGGTCGCTGTGAACAAATGGCTGATAGGGACTACGCAAGCTTCCTCCAGGGCTAGTGACATCACTAACCCTAAAATTTACATAAACCCCGCCCCCGGTAACACACAACAAAGCGGGAGAGCCATGTTGAGAGCCATCAACTAACCGATCAGAAACATCCTGTTGCATTCTACATGTTGTCACTTTTGAGTCTCTCCGTCACTGTCAGACTCCGGATTGAACATAAAAGGTTGAACAGTTTCTGACAGTTTCTGTGAGTGTGTGTCTGCAAGCTGCTAATAAGCTCCGCCCTCTTTGCTGGGAGCAGCAGCTCATTTGCATTTAAAGGGACGCACACAAAATGACACGTTTTTGCTCACCCTCAAAAAGTGACAGTTTTAACATTGTATAGGCCTAGAAAATTATCTGTGGGGTATTTTGAGCTAAAACTTCCAATGCTATCTCACGACCAATTCGTACCAATTCGTATGAGTGATAAAAAGGTGGCTAATTCGTGCGAATACGTACGACCTCATTCGTACGAATTTGTACGATTTGTCTAAACCCACGTGATGGGTAGGTTTAGGGGCGGGGTCAGGGGTAGATCATTCGTATGAATTCATACGAATTGGGCAATTCGTAAAATATGTACGATTTAGCAAAAATCGTACTAATTCGTACGAGTGAGGTCGTACGAATTGCCGTGAGATCAGGCTGAAACTATCTATCTATCTATCTAACAATTAACAATTTTTTTTGGGCCAGCAAAGACCCTTCCTAATAAACACTTCGAAATGACCAGAAGATCATGTAGTAGTGGACACAATGTATATATGATATTTATGATAAGTAGTGACTATTAAAGGATGTATAAGTTTGCAGTAATGATCCTCTCACAGTCTTCGTTATTAGACCCTCTAGTTTCTCAGAGCTGAAAGGTCCAGTCAATAAATTCAGACTGGCAGAGACAAACCATCAACACACAATTAGATCCAGACACTCAAACGCACAGGGAATATTGACAGCAGTGGACTAGTGCTGCGTGGGGGCAGAAGTGTTACCGTCCAGACGGGCTCATTCTGCTCAAAGATGCCCACAGATAAACGCCTCCAAACACTCAGCCTCAGAAATAAGAGGAAACAACACTAATTATTCATTTCCCTCTTCTTCTGTCGATCCTCGTTACCACAGCATCACTTCTCCATGTATCTCATCAATACTAATCGACTGAGCATGTGTTCCTACAGCTGCAAAAGTCAGTCGAGGTGATGCTGTGCTGGTGGACAACCTTTGGATTATCTAGTCTTACATTTCCAAGAGCAATGAATGTGATAAAACAGGTAGTCCTGATAGCGAAGAGTTTATATCAATAGAGACATTATATAAAAAAAAAACGGTAGCATAATCCGGAGCGGTACTTTGATTTTACGATTGCAGCCTTAACTCAAATCAAAACCCAAAGCCAATTGACCAGATTCATCAACAAATCTATCAGATGAGACTGATATCCCATAAAGGCAGAGCATCACCTTGAGATAAAACTAATCTGTAATGGTCAATTGGACAGTACAGCTCTAACATAACAGCGCTGTGTTCTCTAAGACATCTATAATTGGGATTCTGAACCCACTCTGCGCATGAATCGCCAACAGTAATGGACAACAGCCAGGCAATAATAGACTCCTTCAACATTGATTGCAGCTGGTCTTCAAATCTTATGATACCACATATCATTTGTATGGGCTTCAGTTGCTACGGCAACAGCCAATTGGGACCTAAATAAACAATAAACAAAGCTTTCTAAACCCATAGGCCATAATCTCCACCGAGAAGTGTTGCACACTGCCAAAATAAAGAGACATATTTCATTACATGCAAGCCAGGAATACAGCCTTCAAGACTCTCAAAGAGATCAAAAAAAAAAAAAAAAAAAAAAGACTGAGCGTGAGACCGTGTGCAACAGTGACATTGGTGTAAATATTACAACATCTCTTTTACTTCTGATATACCAATAATATAATAAGCATTTTCAAGAAATCAACAGTGACATACTGTGTGTGGGTTGGAAGCGAGTTTACAGGAGAAGTGTTTCTCAAAGGCAGGAAGTACAAAAAGTACAAGATACATGGATAAAACAATTTGCAAAACTAATGTTCATCTTCAGCTATTATGTTGCATTAATGCAAAAAAAAAAAACTTCCTGCCTCTGTAAGTTTATGAAATACAGTGCTTAATGAATGAAACTACTGTATGTCTAAAACCACTTGAATACACATAACATTGGAATTTCAACTTTAAAAACTTATAAAGAAAATGCTTATTATATAAATGGTATATCAGAAGTAAAAGAGACACTAAAAACACTTGGAAATTGATATATAACATAACACATTACAGTACAACACAATATTGCTGCGTTTGACAATATTTTAGATTAAATAAATGCAGCCTATTAATAAAAAAAATCTTATGATATACATAAAATAAATCTTACATCATAAAATAAATGTAAATCATATCTTTAACGGGTGAAACTCTTCTTATGTCAGAGCACAGAAGTGGAAAATGAAAGAAAACTTGATTGCTCCACAGAAGCAACACCCTGCAAGCGAGAGTTAAATGCTAAATTAAGAAAAAAAAAAAATTGAATTGCGTTGAACAAATTGAATTATGCTCATAAGTTAATGTATTGATTTATCCCACATTAGCATTTCTATCACAACCGTACAAACCCCCTGCAGTTCCATCACAAACCCCTTGGGGTTCACAATCCCTGGGGAAACCCTGCTGTAAGAGAATCTCTCAGTCTCTTTATATCTTTGCACTATTTCTCTAAGTAGAAGTGGAGCATTCCGGAAGAAGCATGAGCACATAATGCTCTCTAAGAGCTATGGGGCTCCTGAGGGAACTCCAGCCGCAAAACACAAAACAAGCGGATAAAAGCCATGGGGTGGATAGGAAAAAAAAGCTGTTTGACTTGGGAATGGAGTGAATCATGGAGATCTGAATTAGAAGTGATGGATCTTAGAGAGTGACAGCTTATATGTTTGCACCAGTGCAAGCCTTTGGATATAATATTTTTTTTGTCAGCTATGTTTTTTAAAAGCCATTTCAATTTTCACAAGACTTTTTTTTTTTTTTTTTATAGACATGGACCCAATTTCCAAAACTTGAGATAAACATTTTAGACAGGGTGAGCAATATACTATTCACTTCTCCTCAGAGATAAGTGAGAACAAATCTCATGTGTTTGGACCAGCAAAGGCACATTTGCTCAGAGCTACGTGGTGATGTAAGAGGTTGTAAGGTGGTTCCATAAAGACCTAAAGTCAAAATAACCTACTTTCCTGTATTTGCATGGCTTTAGTCTCTCATTCTATAAATCTATAGGAATTTTGTACCTGCTTGATGAGAAATCGTAGGCCAGATTGATTGGAAAATTATCACACCTCTCCTTCACATTCACACTGTCAGTTTTTGGGATTGTCAACTGTATTTACTTAAAGGTGTGTGTCGAAATGTCCCGTTCCCACAGCAACTTACATGAGCGTCTCTAATACTGACTGTTTGTATGTGCAATGGGAGTCTTTTACCAGCAAAGTCATGACAGTGACTAGTAGTAATATCAAAGATGGCGAAGTCCATAAAACGGAAATGTCTCATCACTTTTGACTCGACAAGAGTCCACTCAAGCTGTGTGTTCATTTGTCAAATCTTCATTAACTGACAATTTTGTTCGCATGCTGACATGCAGTTCATAGAGCTAAAGAGCTTGTTCAAATCACCAACTCTACATTTAACCAACACTGCAAAACTACACCGAAAATTACTTAATGAGTTTTTAATTGGTCTGCTTTCCTTGATTTTCAGTAAAACAAAAGCAACACTAAGATACTACAGTATATCTTAATTTCATGGATTGTATTTTGACTCACTGTACACTTACTGGCGCATTTTTTCACTTGATTCACTTGTTTATATGTAAAATAAGTGACAAAATTTGCCAGAGCAGGAAGTCATTAGGACTTGTTTTAATAGAAAGAAATCTTTAATACAGTGTATTTTGTCTTCCTGCTCTGGCAAATTTTTTCACTTGATTCACTTGTTTATATGTAAAATAAGTGACAAAATTTGCCAGAGCAGGAAGACAAAATACACTGTATTAAAGATTTCTTTCTATTAAAACAAGTCCTAATGACTTGCTACGTAAATGTATCTTGTTTTAAAGATTTTAACTGGAAAATTAGACGTGTTATGAGTAAGTTTATCAAATGACTGCAAAGAATTTTCATAAAAGACCATAGGTTAAATTGAAAGAAAACATTTTACAGAAAAATGGAAATCTCACCAATTTCCGACATCTCAGGCACAGATGTGACGAAGGGTCCGTCTGGGAATTTGGGAGCGTTGTCGTTAATATCCTGAACTTTTATAATAAACTCTGACTCTGGCTCCAGGGGTTTATTGTTGTTGCGGTCGATGGCTTGTGCATGAAGAACATAATGTGATTTGTTTTCCCGGTCCAGACTCTTGGTGGCGTGGATGTCTCCCGTTACCTCGTTGATGATGAAGATACTCCCTGCTCCTTCACCACTAAGGATGTACCTGACCGAACCATCGCCTTTGTCTGAATTAGAATGCAGCTGAAATGAGAAACAAAGAAATGTTGGTGTGTAACTACTGATGTGAATCAATACATTGCAATACATTCAATAAGCAGGGCTCATTAAGCACAAAATACTCCAATAAACCCTTAAGCTAGAAAACTTTTTTTGTACCGTACACTGTAGTTCCTTGCAGACCAGACTGATTTGCAAAAATCATTTGCTGGTGGATAGGGAATTTATTAGTGGTTGCTAGGTAAATACATATTCTCTATGAAGTCGACCTATGAACAGCTTACTTATAATTAGCCCTGCACATTAAACTGGGACAGGAGAAAGAATTTAACATCAAAACATCATACGCATCACCTTTAAAGTGACTTGAAAAAGTAAAGGAGGATGTTGGATGTTGAATAATGTATTTGCATTTAGCAAACAGAAAAAAAGAACAGTCTTGAAAGACTTCAACTGCTGAACTGGAGGATCATCCTCTGAGATGTGAAATCTCAGATCATCTAGTGTTGATGTGAGATCTTGCCCTACTGCAATGTCGAAAGAGAGAGAGAGGAGAAGCAAGCCAAAAAAAAAAAAAAAATGCTTAATTGATAGGATGAGGATTACTTACAGCTCTCTAGCTGATGGCTACCAACTCAGTTAAAGCTTATGACAAATAAAAGACACTTATAAAATAAATAATTATGCATGGTGGTCCCTGCAGACTTCAAAAACATAAGCATGTTTACAAATCATTAGCACATTTATACACCGAAACTACCATAGTGTATCTGGATGTTATTATGTTCTCATTATTGTCAGTAGTGATTTTAAAATATTCTCATTACTGGTTTTGTGCTAATACAATGATTCTATGATGATGATGATGATGATGAATAAACCATGTTATTTCGATGGTTTGTTTCAATCTTATTTTCTTTTGTTTAAATAATTTGTTTATTTTAATTCGTTTAAGAACTGTACGTTGTGACACCGAACATAGGCAAAGTCAAATTCACCAGAACAAGTCTATTAAAGCTATTATGTCAAATGTTACCCTGGTGTATAAATACTTCACACTTTTAACAGTATCTCTTTTTTTTTTTTTTTTTTTTCACAGAATGAAATTATGCTTAATTATCATGAAAATAAAGTCTCAATACCAAAACAATCCTACTAAATAGGCTACTTATATGCACATATATAATTTGCTACTTCTGTTGATTTGTGTAATGATAATGTTTTGTTGATGACTCCTTTAGTTCCTGTGTTTCCTTTCTGTTTAGTTCCTGATCCCTTTGATTATATTGCTAGTTTGTTGCTATGGTTACTAATTGATTGTTTGATTATGTTCACCTGTTCTTCATCTAGATTCCTTTGTATCTACTATTTACACCCCCTGTGCTTCAGTGTGGTTTGCATTTCTTCAGCGATATCCTGTGTATTGATTTTGTAAACAAAGACTATTCTGGAATACCCTTCTTGTCTTAGTCTTTGTGTGTGTGTTGGCAACCACAGACTGTGACAATTTGAGGGTAAAATGTGACCTGGGTACGTTCTTGAAAGCTTTCATAAGATTCATCCATCTAAATGTCAACTGCATTTTCAGGACTTCACGAAAGTCTTTGCACTTGCAATTACCTCTCTTTGGGGACTGAAAGAATGACCAGGCGTGAAAACAAACCGGCACATGGCTGGGATGATGTCTGGCTGCATGCCGTCAAGATGCACCGAATAATTATTATAATTTAAAAAAGCCGTAAAAGACAATACTGTCATTCCCAAAGCATGGTGAAAAATGACAAGACTGGTTAATGTTTCAGGAAGGCATAATGTGAACCCATGGGATACCTGTGCACTGGTGTCTCAGCTCTGCACACAAGTAGTATGCTCATTGCATGGTGTCTCAAGGCTCATTGGTTTTGTGATAAGGCAAAACATTGACAGAACACTCAAAGCACTGAAAGCCTTGGTTCTCCTGAGTGTTATATTGTCACTATCCAATAAATGTTAGATTGTGATCCACTCAAGCTCAGTTTAATGACTCAAGCACAGACTAAAACAAACAAATACATACACCTCGAGCCATCCAATAATTTATAGCCCACAGGAATTCAACATTTATGCTGTTACTTTTTAAAATACACATTACTAATCTGATTGTGCCTCATCAGTGCACATTTGCAGAGATGAATGGATTATGTTAACTAGGAGCCGAATGTTTTTTTTTTAGGCACTGGTATACAGTAGCAAACTTGCATTCAGGTGTGGATTCATTCTTACTGTATATTGAAACATCCACTCTTTCATGATCCAATAAATTCCAGATGCACTGATTATCTTGTTTCACTCTGAAATATGTCACATTACCAAGTAAAATAGGTTGGGACTAAAGGATTGTGATGTTGGTAAAAATACATTTTAATATATATATAAACTCTTGATTTTGTTTTTGGGGTCTGAATAGGTTTTCATGCTTGAATGTTTAAATAAAACACATATATTTTCATATATTTTACATTGTTGTTTACACTCTTTGTCAGTCTGTCAGTAACGCTCTGGGCCGGGTTTCCCGATAACGATGTATCTTAGCTCTTAAGAGCGCTTTCTACGTGCAAGGTTACGAAAGCTCGCAGCAATTCTACGAGCGTTTCCCAAAAATGCACTTAACATGAACGCGCTCTACGTGCTACTTAAGAGTCGCTGTCCATTCGTGAAGTTCTAAAATATAACCTTATATGGAATCGTATTCTGAACGTTTAACCTAATAATTGTCATCTGTTGTGGATTAGCAATCAAGACAAGTCTATATAAAGCACCTACAGGCGGAGGCACTGACAAAATTGCTAAAAAAATAATAATAATAAAAAAAATAATAAGAATACCTTTCAAAAATATGAAATTAATGTCCTTTTAGAGGAGATACAAAGGATGTAATTTTTAACAGATTTAAAGGATTTATTTTATTTATTTTTTGTTCATAAATTCAATTTTGATTAAAATTATTAGATTAAATTATTTATATTTTTTTGTTTTGTTTTCTGACCTTTTTAATTATTTAATTTATACATTAATTTAACCGCAGCCCTGTTTAGTAACTGTCTCTATGAAGCCACTCCTTCCGAAAAGTGCAGTGTGCTCTGATTGGTGGGCTGGACCAGTGTGTTGTGATTGGTCAAACTAAACCAGCCCACACCCCTCTGATGTGTATAATTGTACACTACATTATAAGCATTTCAGGGAGTTCAGAAACAGTGCGCACTGATATACTTTTTCATGCTCAAGCAGCAACATTACATGTTGAAGAAAGTTGAAAATATATTAAAAAAAAAAGCATAACAGGACCCCTTTAAAACAAACATATCAATATAACCTCAAATGTTTCTAATCAAATACTTCTGAGAGTAAATTATCTCATTAGTGTGTCTGTTTTTATTTCCTAAGAACTTTTAGGAGAAACATTTGAGATAAAGGGAAATGTTTGAGCAACCACATTTTCGTCTGGGCTAACAGTTCTGTAGACTGAAGAAAAGTGCAGTTTAAATAAAAAGAGACGTTTCCCTCATTTAATCAGAATATTGTATGTGGCGTTTTAAATCAAAGCTCAGCTGGTCTAACTCAACACAAATGAAACACTTTAAAAATGTTAGAGAGATCGCACAAATAAGATCCCAGACATTGATTGTGAAGTTATAATCTGATAAGAATGCATTACAAGGACCGTAGTATTGTCTTTGCAACCCAGTTTGTGGACATTAGAGAAAAATGGCAAAAAAGATATCAGACACTTCAATCACACCATTCCATGAAGGGGTGAAACTCATTCCCTGGTTTATTTGACTGTTTGAGGCCAAGAAATGTGCAAACCGTGGCCGCTAATACAAACAGCGATGCTGAAATTAATTTGTGATTAAAGGAAAGCGGGGCTGATTGCACAGCCGGGTCGTCGGCGAGAGTGAACTGTCCGTTTCTGTCAGTAAACAGAGCACTCAGGCTATACAGTCAGTAATTAGCTGAACGGTCAGAGCTCACACTCTGGCTAGAACCTCTCCAATCAGAAGACAAGTTAATGAGACTTTATGTTAGAAGCCCGTAAACAAAATCACTTGCAGCCACAGTGAATCTGCACCAATTATTTTACATTATCTTCTCAAAAAACAATCCACTTTTTCTATGCGCACCTCAATCAGAATACAAAAATAAGCAATTTAAGCTTAAGCAAGAGTGCTGCTGTACTAAATAGCTGAGTGGAAATGAGAAAATGAAAATGATTAAAAATAGAAAATGAAAAACGGAAAATGAGTGGGCTGAACTGAAGAGAAGAAGCGCCAACATGGATCTGGGAATCTGAAGGATCTGATGAGATTCTGTATGGAGGAATGGTCTCTGATCTGTTGTCAGGTGTTCTCCAAACTCATCAGGCATTGCAGGAGACGAATCTTGGAAAAAGGACGTTGCAAAAAGGTATTTAATAAAAGGGTATCAATAATTGTGGCCAATGTGTTTTGGAGAAAAACATTTATTTTATAATGTGATTTCCCCCCCCACTTTCAATTATTTTACTTAAATGAAAGGTTAGGATTTTGCCAATTTTTTTAATGAAAGATCAAAAGGATAAACGATGCAGATTTATTTTTTTACAGCCATTTCTGATCATATTTACCAGGGGTATTATTAATTCTGAGCACGACTGTATACAGTATGTGTGTGTGTGTGTGTGTGTGTGTAAGGGAAAGAGGTACATTTAGCTCAAAGGGAATTATTAATTTATAGGGAATTTTGAAAGACTTGATTATTTCACAGCCGAACAAATGAATCATCCCGCACTCAGTTAAACGGGCCGTAACTATCAACTCTGTAGCGGATATTAATATCCAAACTATAGTGAAAATACTATTTTTATTAGGACGGTAACAAGATCAGCAGTTTAAGACATTAAATCCGTAAGCACATAACACAAAGAACACTTCTCTTTAAATACTAATATCTAACACAAACACATGCACCCACACATTCACATGAGTTGCAGAAAGAAAGCGATGAAAGAATGAGTTTTAAGAGAATAAAATGATGAAATCCCAAGTTTCTAGCAACATATGCACTTTATAAGACCTAACCTAAATGAACCATCAGTCATTAATTTAACCCTTATACCGGTCCTTAGATGTGGTTATTAAACTTAAATCAATGCACCAGTTCTGCTAGGATCTGGAGTTATTCATTGCTTTTGTTGTTTATGTCTTTGATGGGGATTTCCCAGGATCGTTGATTCGCTGGAGGCCTTTTCGTGTCTGGCGTGTCTAGAGTGCTTCGCAGCAAAAACTTAGAAAACGGAAACGGAAGACTCGTAACGGAAATAAAAAGAACTAAGTAAAGAGCGAAAAGAAAATTAAGTGAGGCAGTTGGCTTTTTTATTAATGATGGTAACTTTATGACTCCTTAAAACCATCCTTAACCCATTTTCATCTGATCGGATCTCATCTCCTCATCTCATCTAATGCTTTGTTTGTCCAACCGTTTGGAGGAGTTCTGACCAATATGGTTTTTGGTTTTGACTGTCTCTCCAGCTCTCACATAACTTGCATGTTATCTGATTATTTCCCACTTTAGCAAGGTATGATTTAGACATGCATTTTATAATAAGAGTAAAAGACATTTTACATGGATTTGATTCATACCGCAATTCAAGAAATGAAAAAATCATTCACGCTGATATCAAACACTCCATGCTTACATGAACTAATAAATAATTATTAAAAAGGACATCAACAATGAGTGATTGTCAACATCACAGTGTGATAGTCAAATGTGTGGGTTGCAGACATTATGTAGAACCATGTGGTGAAATGATGTTTGAAGTCCGTCTAGCATTGTTTTGGAATGATCTGATGCATTTGGATATAGGCAGTGGTTTTAAAGAGGATTTCATTCCTGCGTTCAAGAGAGAAGAAGGTCTGTTTTGGATCTCTATGATCTTCCTCAGACTCAAGATAAGTCATCTCAAAACCAATCTGTTGTTTTAAAAACTAATATTGACATCTTAAGTGTTTGTTCTCTAGTTCATCTCTTACAAGCGCTGTGGAGGAGTCAGTTAGATTTGGTCAGTTAGATTTTCTCCATGGACTTCTGCTTCTTGGTCAGTTTGAAAGGATCCTCTCTGTCTGATCCGTTCTCAGTTCCTTCATTCATTTTAAATAAACATAAAAGCCTTACACAAACACATTTACACCGCAAGAGAAAATTTTCCTATTTTAAGCATTCCAGTTTGGTATAATTTACTGCTGCTGTTGCAATAATGGCATTGTGATAATGGGTATACTGTCGGGATTACACACACACACTCCCTGTGACAAATAAAACAGGATTCATTGTGAAATCCCAAACGTTACACCATCAGGACTGCTGATTCCTTTTACACTCCGGCTCTGCTTCCAAATTTGGTCCCAGCTACACAAGGGAACATAAATTTCACTTAACCTGCAGTCAGGCTTCTAATTTGGCCACTGACTTAGCTGGGCACAGGCTAATACATCACACTCTGTCTCTGCACCGGCTCCTCTGACGCTCAGTCAAGCCCTCACTAATGGCAGGAAATAAAAGTGGCACTGGGTCAATAGAGCCAAGACCAGCCAGCTAAAACACAGGGTGGGCCATCATTTCTGGAGTGATAACAGAGTGCAATGTATTAACTTTATCAATTAAATTTAAGTGGCACATATAAAACCGAATCCGCTCAGTATATCAAATACAAATATATCAAGCCAACCAAACACATGAAGCTAAAATATTAAAAGGCAAATCAGGTGTGACACTAAGAACATTGTGAGAAGAAACGTTTCCTCCACTTAAACGAGTTCTGTCTGAAGAGAGAAAGGCAAATGCATAGTGTGAGTTCAGATTTAATCGGCAAAAATACATTTCTTGATCAGTATTTTTTAGTGTTCAAGTTATAAAATGTGTAAGACTTGCCTTAAAGAATATGTCTGACTCAGTAAATTAGCAAATTAAGTTTATGTATCTTTTACTCCATTGGCATTTTTTTTAAAAACATAAACAACATTTTTGCTAATAAACAAGAAATTTAACAAGAAAAAGAAAAACTTCATTTAAGACATATTCTCTGAAAACAAGTTATATTGCAAGTACATTAACCTTTAAAGACGCTTAGATAATTTTCCCAGAGAAAATGAGAAACATTATGATTAAGATTTCTTTGTCATGTAATGCCTAAAAGTCTTGTTTTCAATAATGTCTGACTAAAAAAAAAATAGCAAATTAAGTTTATTTTTTCTTACTTGAGAGTTTTTATTCTTTGTTTTAAATAAGTATCATTAAATTTTTAGATTATTACTTAAAAACAAGAAATGATATTAGTCATTAATATCTTAAATTAATATATAATTCAATTTAATTTAATATATACCATTTGAAAACAAGTAATTTAATATTTTGCAAGTAAACTGATCTTTAAGGATTGTTAGGCAATTTTCCCAGAAAACAAGAGAAAATGATGATTAAGATTTTTGTAATGTCTAAAAACAAGAAATAGCAATTGTACAAATGACTTATTTCTTTTCACTTTTTGCTGCCTTTTTGTGTTGCTCACTTATCAAAGACTTCGTTATTTCTAGATTTTATCCACCGCCCTCAGAATATCCTTAAGAAATGACACCTGGAATAAAAAGTCTCAAAAGACTGTTACCTCTAGTTTAGATAATGCTCACAGTAACCCTGTAACCTTGGAAACCAAGCAATTTAACTTCTTCCACTTTTTTATTTTCATCTGACAGACGACAGCAACTGATCTTTCTAAAACCTGGGTAGTTTTACGCATGCATACGCCATTATTCCAGAATTTCTAGCAAAAAATTTAAAATTTCCCATAAAAGTTATCACTGACTAGCATTGAACACAAATATAATTTTGAAAAGTTATTACTAACTCATGTAATTTTGATTCACTTAATGATCTACTCATCTAATGTTTGGTATTATAGTATGTGGAGTCAAAATTACCTGAAATTGTTATAATTTTTGAAGCAAAATGAGTAAAGACAGGATTCATTAAGTTTGAGTCAGGATGGATGGAGTGTGGGATAGAAAAAAACCCTCAATGACAGGACAGAAAGTCTTTCAGATGCGGGAGAGAGACACAGAAAGACAGAATGAAGGAGAGGGAGATGGAGGGAGTATGAGGAGGAGTGAAGGAGAATGAGGTCAAAGAGTAAAATAAACTCATCAATCACCACAGAGCTTTATATTCACAATTAGTAAGGTGGACTTGTCTCTGATTAAACTTATCCTTTTTTCCTCTGAAGAGCTTTTAATCAGTGTGTGTGTGTGTGTGTGCAGTGCCTTTGATAGTGATTCAATAATCGCTTAATTTTCTCTAGCCTGCACTTTCTTAACCAGGTGCATTTGGTCAAGACTGCACAAAAAAAAAAAAAAAACCTGCTGTAGCCCAGACGAGAAAATTATATTTCTCAGATGTTGCTCTTTTATAGCTCAACAAACTAACTGTTTTCAAATTTTATTTAGCCAAGTACACACTCAAGTATGTCTCAGATGTTTCTCCTAAAATAAAACTAGGCAAAAATGAGATTATTAAGTGTACAAATAAAAGAGCCTCAAGCTGATTGATTGATTGATTGAGTGAGTGAGTGAGTGAGTGAGTGAGTGAGTGAGTGAGTGAGTGAGTGAGTGAGTGAGTGAGTGAGTGAGTGAGTGAGTGAATGAGTGAACGAACGAACGAACGAACGATTGAATGAATCTCCAAGCCAGCAATCAGATTAAATGGGATAATTTTTTGTAAGCCTCTACTTTCATATTGACTCTATAGATTGTTTAACTTTAATTATACGGCCTTATAAGGACTTTTGAGAGTTTTACATCCAGGCAAACATTTTGAGACACTTTCTTTTCTTTACTTTTCCATTCAGCCTTCATTTAATCTCATTCCTGAGAAACAATTGAAAAATTAAAGATGCAAATGTGAATTTTCATTCCTAAGGGAGAATATATATATATATATATATATATATATATAGGGCTGCACAATTTGGGGAAAATATCATTTTGTGATTATTGAGGTCAATATTGTGATTGCGATATGCAATATAATAAACAAATGGTTTCATGAGTCAAGGTTGTCAAGGAAAATGCACACACAGATTAGTGATAATGCTGAAATGTGTATTTCTCAACTCAAACTTGCAACAATAACTAAATGCACAGGGTTTTCAAATTAAAATACAATTTTTTTTTACAAAATGAAATAATGGCATCTTTGCATTACTGCAAACTTGTTATTGTCTCAATAGAACAATAGTATAAAATAAATAGAACAATAAATAAGAACAAGTATGCTCATGAAAATAAGATATTTTAAATATTCTGTCCAGACAAAGAGACATTTATGTGTATTGTGATTGTCAAAACATTTGGTAACTAAACAAAATTTTGTCAAAGTTTAGTGACAACATGTTACAATGTTTACATGGTACAATGACTGGTATAGGCTACTGTTTTTATTATTGCTTGACACAAATTTCATGATTTCAATTCAAATCTTGTGATTTGATTCCGATCTTGATTCAATATCGCTTATCGATTGGATAAATATTATGTACAGTAGATACATGTTAATTTTTCTCAAGAAAAAAAATATCTCCCCTAATGCTATAAACATACATAGAGCCCTGTCTGCTGGTATAATTATTAAAGGTTAAACATAACAACTCAAATTAAATGTGTTTTTTACTAGGCTATAATAACGTTACAATATTTTAATGATATAAGTAAAAATATAATACATATTTAATATTGTGCACATATTTAGCTAAATTCTCCTCTCTAAAATTTGTCTAGCCAACTAACGTGCTATCAAATGGCTTTCCTGAGGTAAATGTAACGTTATGTGACATTGTTCTCCAGCTGTTTTATTGACCTCTTTCCGTGGTTGAAAAACACTGATTGATTGATATTTAGGGCTGGGTATTGGCAAGGGCCTCACGATACGATACATATCACGATACATGGGTCACGATACGATATATCACGATACGATACAATACAATACATATTGCGATATATTGCAATTTTTTTTTTTTATAAAAAATGTAATAAAAAAGAAAGAAATAGAGCTGAATATACAACTTTTTATGTACCACCTGGGGTATTCTGGTATGTGTATCACATTATATTGATAACTCAGCAGACAAAAACTTAAATTCCAATTTATTCGCAAAGGTATTTGCATTGTGTCGAGTGTGTCTGCGTGCGCGAGCGACAGTGCGCGAGAGACGGAGTGTGTCTGCACGCGAGAGAGACTAGTGCCCCAGCATTAGTAGCCTAATTGGTACATAATATTATATACTATAAGAGGCATGGAAGTTCGATTAATGGACAGCAATAATCAGTACTACAAACGTCTTGTTTTGAACTATTGTTTATAATAATTTAATTGTTGTTTTTATTTATATTGTTGTCCATTAATCGAACGTCCATGCCTCTTATATAATATTTATATATTATTACTACATACATTCAATCTTATTTAATCCTCCATATGGAAGTTTGTGTGCTCGAATTATTTATATTTATTAAACAATAGTTCAAAACAAGACGTTTGCACTGATTATTGTTGTCCATTAATCGAACTTCCATGCCTCTTATATAGTAATTATATTACTATGTATGTACCAGTCCAATACTAATGCTCAGACTCGGTCTCACTCGCACGCAGACACCCTCGGTTTCTCTCGCACGCAGACACACTCGGTCTCACTCGCACGCAGACACATCGGTTTCTCTCGCGCGCGGATACACTCGCTCTCTCTCGAGCTCTGTTGCTCGCTCGCGCAGTTCGCTTCGCTTTTGTCCAGTCCGGCGCCTCATACAACTGGACAGTTGAGTGACAGTTGACAACTGTCGTGAGTCAGCGACAACTACAGCAGCGGCGGAGGAGGTCGTTTGACGCACACAGAGGGATTTGATGAAAAATTATTATTATTATTTTTTTTTTTTAAATATCGATACTAGAGGTTGAAATATCGATACACTATCGTGAAAAAAAAATATCGCGATAGTTAGCTGTATCGATATTTTTGCACAGCCCTATTGATATTATGTATGAGGTATACTGTAAACATTTCGGTAAGTTGTACTATATCTTGCAACATACCCATTGTTCATTCGTGTTTATTAACCTGTAAAGAGTAAGAGATGTTCGGTTCACGACCACAATCTGACTGTCACGTCAACCGCCACAACGCCAAAACGCTATTGTTTGAATTTCATCAAAAAATCGACAGAATCTGAGAGCTGAGAATTAGTTTCATATCAAAAGTAACCTGCTCTGTCTTGTCTGTCAGTGTCAACGTCCTCTTTGCTTCGCAATTTTTTATCTGCATTTATTTATTTCATAAAATAACTTTTTTTTCAGCATTTTGCATCATATAATTGCATAGGCTTGACATCGCGATTGCGATGCGATTAATTGTGCAGCACTAATATATATATATATACACAAATACACACACATCACAGGGCTGTTGAATGCTTGATTCTGATTGGTTGACGAACGTGCGAGGGAAACGCACTGCTAAAGTAGTTCCAGGCAAGTCTCGACCGCATTACAGTTCCATATCACTTCGCCAAATGACATTTGCCAATGTCTTTTCTGCCTACAACAGTAAAAGAACCAAAACCTACAATGACACTGGCCGAGCTAATAAATATAGTAAACAATAGGATAAAAATGACAAAAAAGTAACATAGTTTAGCAACTTAAAAGCTCATGACGTTTCTTACTAGTAAGGTGCAGATAAACGTAGTTTCACTATTAGTAGATGCTGGTGTCGAACACTGTTGAGTGTAGGTAATTCACACATGCTTAATCTCTCTCTCTCTCTCTCTCTCTCTCTCTCTCTCTCTCTCTCTCTCTCTCTCTCTCTCTCTCTCTCTCTCTAATAACTGCATTAGTCTGCTATCAGTTACTGATGTCTCAGTTACTAGCTCTAAAATTAAGTTTTGGAATTAGGAACGGAGGCTTGGGATGAGATGCGTAAGAAATTAGTCCCACACATAATAGCCTTTTAAGGACAACAACCTGACAAATGTCTTGAAATACATCATCTGAACATTGTTTTGAGGTGTGGTAACCATAGTATATGCAGAATAATTGACTACCGGTGGTTGAATTATTAGAAAAACAATGCACACCAGAGGTGGTAATGCGGCCACGACATGTGTGTGTGGGCGTGTATGCATTTTATTTGACTTAAAATGATATCTCAAACTGTAATGGAACATTTACGTACGTGGCAAGCATTTGCACTTTAAATAAAACTTCATAAGATAAGGCTAAAGTTTAGCCTTGAACACTTTAGTTTCCCCACCCTGCGCTACTCAAAGTGGAAACGATTCCTTGATTCTGCCAAGGGACCATCCATATATAACCATATGAATAAAACATTCAAACACCTTTTGTATCAGAATATGCCAAGACCTGTAACGCTGACAGAGCAGAACAGACACACTTGAGGATGGAGGGTTTTTTGGACACATTATGTTGAAATATACTCAAACCATTTATATAAACCTTGTATAAACCCAACAGAGGCTAAAAGTCAGTCATCAGAGGGGAAAGAAAAATATTTTCCATCCTTCTTCAGCTATGCTTCAGTTATTTCAGGACATTTCAATAGTTTTCAATATGCACTTTCTTGTAAGCCAATTTTGGATATAAATGTATAATTAAGGAGTAAGTGTAATATTAAATGTTAATATGGGAGATTGTAAGATCCACATGGACCCAAAAAACACAACTTTAGTGTGAGGCTCTCCAGAACTAAAAATAAACAATTTTACGTAAATGTTTCGCAGCAAGACTTACAGTCTGGAGTCAGTTGAGGCTGGACATAAGTGAGAAGAGACATAAGTGAGTTTTCTACTCATTCCTCAGAGTATTTTGATAAAAGATCATTGTTAAGGGAAAGCTTAAAAATGCTGTGCATGTAATAGATAAGACTGCAGATTTTGTCCTAACAGAAAATTTGTCTCAGACTGCAAAATCGATCTAAAATAGTGGCCGTAGGCGCAACTCCAGTTTTCCCTACAATCAGGGAAAAAATAAATGCATTGTCACTCAAAAAGTATGTGGTCAGCATATCTATATACATAGGTCAAGTGAATAGGAGTCAAAAGTACCAGTATCTAAAAATCAATAAATAATTAAAAACAACAACTATATCAGTGTAACATGTATGTTCTGTGTTCCCCCCTTCATAATGTTTTTGGTTTAGTCCTGTGACCTAGTTTTCCCCTGTATGTTTGATTAGTCATTTATTTCACCTGTGTCCTTTTCATGATCTGATTAAGCTCCTTTGTTTGCTACATGTATTAAGGCTATGTTTACACTAGTGGTCGACCGATATGGGATTTTTAATGGCCGATGCCGATGCCGATATTGAGAAAGCAATCTGGCCGATTGGCCGATATGAGGCCGATACAATACATGTGAATACAGTAAATGAGAGACATAAAGAATATTGGTGAAACTAAATTAACATTTATTGTACATACTATTTATGCAAAATTCTTTTTGCAATAAAAAAATATTTACTAAGAAGTTAAAATGTAAACAAAAAGGTAAGGTAACACTTCAATAAATAAAGTTTTAGTGCAGCTTCTTGTCTGCTTTAATATTTAGTCATTTTTTCAGTCAAATAGTTATAATTATTATCGTGCTGCTTACTGCAGGTTACAAATAACATTTATCATTAATGAACCAATCGAAACAATATTCATAAATTAATGACAAAATAGTATGTGAAATTACATACATTTTATGTACAATACATAGTTAAATATAAATCTCACATAGTTTATTTACACTATTTACTTTAAACAGGTTGTTTTACTTCAAGTATATTTTAGGGATGCACCGATGTGAAAATTGTGGCCGATACCGATAACCGATATTAATATTGCTGTTATGGCCGATACCGATATTTACCGATGTCGATATCTCTGTATAGAAAACAAATTTTAATGATTATCAAATAAAGAGCTATTTTCCAAAACACTTTTTTTTTTTTTTTACTTTAGAAATGACTGATATTGGGCACCTTTACCTGTATGCAAAATATGTCACACATACGACACACATGCATTATATTGCATTGCATATAATGTGTGCTGGTCAACTTGTCTAAAATTATGAAACCCTTAGAAAACAGGAAAAAAAAAAACAGGAACATTGTGTACAATTAAGATAGGCTACTTAATTTATTATTCCAATATCCAAATATGATACTAAATAGCACAGGGAAAAGGGCTTCTATTTGTGACGTGCTGTCTTTGCCTTTGAACATTGCACATTTAAAACAGGACACGCATTAGCTGAATAAATGTTAGCCAATACAAACATATTTATAGAAAACAGTTGACAATGATTATACAGGAGTCCAATAATAGCATAACGAATCACTTATTCTAAAAATAATAACAAGTAGGCTATAAGACGAATCCGACATATGGGCTGTGTTAACAGTAAAACGTCCGTCATTTAACGAATTTTAAAAACACGGATCGGATGGATAATACAAAATGCTTTCTGACATTTTGAAAGAAAAAAAAAACAAGCAAGAACAAAATTTAAACTTAGCCCGTCAATTTTTCATTTTACAATTATCTTCTCTCTCTCTCTGTGTGCGCGCGTCCGTGTTTGAGGGACAGCTCGCGCAGCACTGATACATCGGTAGCCTACTTTTTAATCCATAAGTAACGAACGCGCTAGTTTTCATACAAAATAAATAACATAATTAGGTAGGCTACTTTAGTTATTATCAACACAATAACGTAACACATGAAGGTACGTTTCTCAACACAGAATGAATAATAAACGCCTGTTTCTCCACTCGCGCTTATCAGTAATCCACAAATCACACGTGCGGTCACTTTTGAGAAAAAATCAAATTCGAACGGGTATCAAATATCAAGCAATATTCAAATATCTACGAGTCAAATAACGATCATTCAAAAATGTGTCATGAGGGAAAAATCATAAGTCGCACTGGACTGCGTTAACAATGTTACTGACGGGACAGTTCTCTGTAACGCACGTCCAAAGACTGCTTTAAAACTTTCACAGAGACCTCAAACAGAAAGCACAAAGCCTGTCTTTAAATTTAATTTCGTTTTGTATTAATTGTATCTTAATTTTGATCAATGTTTCATCAAAAATAAACAAAGTAAATATTAGAACATATTTAATCAGGACATGGAGGCGAAAGCGCGTGAACTGAAGCGCGTCTCAAATGAACCGAAACCTACCTACCTCACAGACCTGAGACATAGCCTATATAGAAAGCTTGAAACATCTATTTTTAAACAGAACAATTCAAAATGAAAGAAAACAGACTGTTCTCTGCTTATGTCATCTGTATGAAATGTGTATTTCTCTCAGGCGCGTTCACTGCAGGAGTCAGCATCAGTAACTTAATCTTCAACTTCACACGTCAAATATCGGCCTGTTCACATCGGCCCTATTTTGACATCGGACCGATACCGATGTGAAAAAAAAATGACTATATCGGCCGATATTATATCGGCGGCCGATATATCGTGCACCCCTAGTATATTTAAATAATAATGATTTATGTGTTTAGTTTTGCTTGTTTGTTTCTTTAAAACGTTGCAAGCCGTCACATGTATTTGCATGACATACATGAACATATGAAAATGTATACTACTCACGATATTACGCCAATCATGGATAAATAAATACAGTAGATAGTGAATAACATTTTCAAGGATTTTTCAAACGTAATATTATTACATAGTGTTCTCCTCTCATCCACCTCACGCGACCAACTGCACGCGAGTGACGCGACCCAGCTTTTCCGTGCACGCGAGTCCATTGGAAAACAGCGTCTAGTTTAAATGTAACCCGAGAACAACGCGCGTATCTGAGGATCAGCCAGTCACAGGATTTTTGACTGTTTGTGAGGTAAAATGTTTTCAGTTTTGTTTGAATTCGTTTATATCACATCTGTGACCCCCACTGGAGCTGCCGCTGGGCTGCGGATCTGACATATCACGGTACTGTTTGAATAGACTCTGCTGCACGCCGGAAGTGTTTTTGTGTGTAACACAATGTAGCGTCAGGTTAGAAAGCGAATGCGAATGGTCATTTACTGTGTCTGTCAGATGTCTGCTAGTGGCTTGTCTTACGGTGCTGGGCGGAGCAGAGCGAGTGTATTCAGTTCATTCACGCTCGCTCTGTTCGCGTCAGTGGAAAAAAGCGCGAATGCACAGTCACAAACTGTTTTGAAATATATCGGCCAAACGGAAATATTTATCGGCCGATGCCGATATCTAAAAAATTTCAAATATCGGCCGATATATCGGCCTCGGCGATATATCGGTCGACCACTAGTTTACACGTGGCCGGTTATTTTCATAAACGGACATTTCACCCTCTCCGTTTTCAGAAAAGTGTTCGTTTACACAAACCCGTGTATATGCCGTCAAGAGCATGCCAAACCTGTAGGTGGCAGTGTAACGAGAAGCTCAAGCTCATGTTAGCCAATCAGAATCCCGAAAATATAGGTCGCACCTTTGACGCAGTGCAAGTTCTGTCGCATACTGTGACGTCGACTGCCTAAAACTCCGGTTTTCTCTGTTTACATGCAAACGTGCAAACAGAGTTTTCCAAAATCTCCAGTTTTTAGAAAGAATCGTTTTCAGAGGCGAATTCTCCGTTTGCGTGTAAACGAGGGGCACAACCGAAGGGAAATGTCTCAGTTTTTCAAAATAACCATGTACGTGTAAACGGTGCCTTAGTCCCTGTGTTCTCCCTCAGTCTCCGTTCTCGTTAATGTTAGCGTCTATGTTAAACTGTTAAAGTGAGTGTTCTCCTGAGTTTTGTATTAAAGGGATAGTTCACTTTGAAATTCAATTTTGGTATGTTTTAGCTTACCTCAAGGGCATCCAAGATGTAGGTGTCTTTTTTTCCGCAGTAGTTTCAATTTTGATATTTTTAGGTCAAACCGTTCTTGTCTGACAGTCATATCATGCAGGTCTATGGTCACTGTCTCAAAGAGCATGCACAGAGTCCAAATTAAACAATTCCCCATCGTAAGTACACATTGATGGTCTAAGACATGAAACGAGCGGTTTGTGTGAGAAAACTAACAGTATTTATTACGTTTTTACCTCTTATAAACAGCCATGTCCAAGTGATCTGAGGGCGCGCGCGCATCCTGGTGTGTGACGCGTGCGCAGACTGGTGCATAGATATATACACTAGATGTCGCCTTGGCTACAGCATTCCTTAAGAACTGCCATAGCCAAGGCGACATCTAGTGTATATATCTATGCTCCAGTCTGCATCAGATCACTTGGACGTGGCTGTGTATAAGAGGTAAAAACGATATAAATACTGTTCGTTTTCTCACACAAACCGCTCGTTTCGTGTCTTAGGCCATCAATGTGTACTTACGATGGGGAATTGTTTAATTTGGACGATGGGGAATTGTTTTAATTTGGACTCTGTGCATGCTCTTTGAGACAGTGACCATAGACCTGCATTATATGACTGTCAGACAAGAACGGTTTGACCAAAAAAAAAAATCAAAATTGAAACTACTGCGGAAAAAGACACCTACATCTTGGATGCCCTTGAGGTAAGCTAAAATATACCAAAATTTAATATCAAAGTGAACTATCCCTTTAAATCCTGTTTATTCCTATTCTCCGTCTTCATCGTGCTTTTCACTACACCAAGTTACGTAACAATCAGTCTTTTCACAATAAACCAACTGAATTTGCATACAATATGGACACATTTGCATACTATACAAATATGTATGTAGAGCTCTGAGTTGAGTTACCGCATGACTGACTTACTCTAAACTTTACTCCAGACACTCCAGAATTAGATGATCTCTCAAGACACTAATCCAGTTTAACATTTTGGTGCCTACTAAAGAATCACAAGATTAAAAATGCAAGATTATGAGAGGGATTTTTGTTTGTACGGCTAAAGAGAGGATCACAGGATTGTCTGAGTCTCTCTGTCTCCTCTTCCTCTTGAGTAATGTATGAGTGTCACATAGACCAAGCTTGAAGTTTTTCAAGGACCCTTCTTTAAGAAGAGAGGCTGCCTGACAGAAGCCAGAACTGCACCGTTTCCCTTTCAAGGTCTGACAATATATAAAGCTGCACTGCCTTGAATATTCCATCACCTGCACAAACATTATATATCATATATGTTACACATGTGTCTTCATGTAGCATGTTATTTCTCACGGAGCATGAGAAATAACAGTCTCCCAATGTCAAGGATGAATGCACAGGGATGAGTTATTACCTCAGTCAAGGACCTTGAAAGACAGTCTTTGTGTTATTAGATGATACATGCTGTGTTTTCTAACTCATAATTGGTTAAGTTAAAGGAGTCAAAAGTACCTGTACAGAATACTTTAAGTAAAAAAAAAAAAATTCTTCTAAAAAACAATTGAAAATAAATAAAAACAACAACAATACCAGTCTATTCACAGTATACTGACTAAATGTGGTACCTGGATGCAGTACATTAAATGAATACCAAGTACAACAGTTATCATTTATTTAAATTGTTTTAAATAAATGTACTTTATATTTATATGCATTTATTTACATAATTATTTAAATAATAAACAATTAACATTTAATGTCAATATGAATATCTGTATTATTATTTATACATATTAATATTCATAATAGTTTATAAATTAACATACACATTAATTTATATATTTAAAGTATAGAAATATAATGTTATTTTTTAATATTCCGTGTAGCATATATTCATGATGAAATCCTGTTTCTGCCTCAGATGTAAAAAATAAAAGGTAATTTTGAAATATTACAAATTAAGAAATAGTCACATTGTGAGATATACATGTATTTAATTCACATTTAAATAATTAAGTAATTTATATTAACTATATAAAATATTTAATATACAAATATTTAATTCACATTTAAATAATTAAGTAATTTATATTAACTATATAAAATATTTAATATACAAATATTTAATGTCAACATTGAAATTCATATACACATTCATATTTTTTATATTATATTTATCAATATACAGCATCCAGAATTAATATATTAATATTTATCTATATTTTTTTTTTCAATTGTTTTATATGTATCATATATTTATGGAATCCCTTTTCTGCCATAAAAAAAAAAAAAATGACTGCAAAATAAGTGTAAAAATAGAAACACAAGCTGCATCCGGAACTGCATACTGTACTCCTATATACAGTAGTAGGCAAAAAAACAGTATCTGACTCATGAAAGTCCTCGGATGACCTATTACTTCTGGTGAGATTCTGAAGTGTGCAT
This sequence comes from Scardinius erythrophthalmus, assembly GCF_964197995.2. NCBI lineage: Eukaryota > Metazoa > Chordata > Actinopteri > Cypriniformes > Leuciscidae > Scardinius > Scardinius erythrophthalmus. The sequence continues at coordinate 5,990,815 of NC_138238.1, forward strand.
ACGATGGACACTTACTATTCCATGAGCCAATGCGAGTGGATTTGTGAATGACAGAGAAGCGACTCCACTGATGCCGGTAGGTCACATGACAATGACAACATGGCAAATGTAGTACGTCCAGATTACAGTCATACTACACACATTCATATATGTGCTTTTAGCATTTGCAAAGTAATAACTTCTTCAAAATAAGTATCTACTCAAGAGAGTATACGATTTCTGATGCAGCGACAGTCTCAATGTGAGATACAGTATAACGTCCATGTTATGAGAAATAGTCACAACTGTGAGATTAAAGTCGTGACTCACAACTACTAGAAATAGTCACAATTGTGAGATTGTGAGAATTCATATTTGATTTCACTGTACTATCGAAAAATGGTGTTGAAAATTATAAAAACGTACTGGTTTTGGCATCAGCTACAGAAATTCTGGTAATTCAACTGTAATGAGTTGTTTATCCATGGTACATTCATTACAGAATTGCTTCATGGAACACTGATGAGTTGATTACTCTAATCATATGGTACTTTGACCCCTAAAGACGGCGTCTCTTTTAGACAGCGAGTCTTTTGGCAAAACAGCTTTTCCTGTCCCTTTTATCCATCTTTGAGGATAAAGATGCAACCAGTGAGGCACTCAACCACATGAATGCAAGAAAATAAAGAGCAGTAGGAAGGCAGGGTCTATCATACTGTATCAGTTTGTCATCCCTCACGGGAACCTTTCCTGTTCTATTGCAAGCGTCTGCAAGTTTTAATTAAGCAAAGACTCAAAATAAACACATGCACTCACACACACACAAACGGAGGGGCTGAAGGATTAATTGTCTAGAGTCTTTGCCGATCTAATTAAGGGTCATTTCGCATCATGGCCATATTTTACCAGCCCCTGTGATAGAGGCGGTAATTAAATATGAGGGAGTTAGCCGCACTAACGATCTTGGGACCTTGCCTTTTGCATGCGCATGTCAAATTAAATCCCTCATAACAGCTTGCTCTTAATGGCATTTTATCGTTGCGGATTAGCATATTCTGTTGACGCTGTAAACCTTGTTCAATTTTTGTAAACAGTTTGAGCACGAAGCACAGCGGTGGCCAGAGGGCTTGGGGGTCTCTACCTGCCGTAGTGAACTAACCAATCAGAGCTCTTCAGAAGCAGTCGTGCGGATATGCTAATAAAGGAAGACAAAAAGTAATTATTAATTCATGCAATTAGCAACCTGATAAAGCTCTACTTTGAAGTAATGCAATTTTAAATTAATACAATCTGCTTAATAGCCATGTAGCACTCCAGTTATAATGTCAGGCCACATTAAAATACAGTCTAGTTCTGGACGTATTATACTTTTCAACATTTTTTATGATTCCTTATTTATTCAACATTCCCTGAAACACCTCTTGAGTTTTCGTCTGGGAAAATGAACCTGTCACAATATCCCTCAAGGCATGCGCAAAAATGGGGCATGGCATGGTTGAGTTGTGTTAGTAGTGTGTTGAAACTAGGGCTGCGTGATTAATCACAATTTCCATGTAATCGCACTTAAATCGAGTTGCTTATCGCGATTTTGAAATCGCAAAGGCTGCGATTATTTTTTATGCGCAGCTTTTCATTGATATACGGCTCTGTAAACGCTGCTCCATTTGAAAGCACTGCGAGTTTGAGTCACTTATTACGTGCATTTGAACATTTAAACATGCTTTTACTCTAAACTCACTTCATAACGGCAGTTGAGCATCCTTCTGTGAGATGATAGGGATTTCCTGGAATGATGTGCGTTATTTACTTCTGCTGCGCGGCATATTTGACGTGTCTGCGTGAGAGCGCCCTCTAGATGGAGCAGCTTTTACTACAGATCAGCCGTGCTGCACTGACAAACTGCGCATAAAATAATTGCAACCTTTGCCAAATCGTGTGCGGTTTCATTGCGATTAATTGTGCAGCCCTAGTTGAAACTCACAGTCATTGTAAGGGGCATGACATTTCCAAAACGTGCTCAAAGGGGTTGACCAATCACAACACACTGGTCCAGCCGTCCAATCACAGCACACTACGCTTTTTGGAAGGAGGGGCTTCATAGAGACTGGGAAGAGAGGTGCTGCAACAATGTAAAATATGTGAAAAAATGTGTTTTTGACCATTCAAGAAAACCTATTCTTGTAGACCGCAAAAATCAAGACTTTGAAAAAGGGCATGGCCTCTTTAAAGTTCACTCAAGCATTTCAACACCACACTAATATTGCCATTTTATCAGTCTGAACAGACAAAATATAGTTTTACTCAATATAAAAGCTCAGAAAGGCGTAAATCACTATCTTATGCATTCAATTTCCCTGTCATGCTTAAAGTTAAAACATGAAGATGTAAATATATAAACTGTTTTTTTCCTCCTTTCATTGTCATAAAAATGCATTTTTGTACCTCTGGATTTTCTCTCACAGAGGCAATTTTTCATTGCTGCCTTCAAGTCCTCCTGGGAAGTTTGTACTTATGAGCTCAGAAGTCAGAATAATGCTGAGATTTGCATTCTAATTTTGCTTGGATGGTTTTGGGACTAATTTATGCTTTATATGTATTTTATGCTTCTTATAAATTATTCACAGAAAATGATGGCAAATAAGTGTCACCTCATAAACCAGCTAAATAAGAAGTATTTTATGCCATGTTATCGCTATTCTTCACCAGCAATGGGTACATAAAAAAACTGTGTACAAACTACTGTAAATATATAGCCAACCCTCACAAATACAACTTACAATCAAAAACAACTTGATTTAATAATCCAATGTAAATTCAATTTGTAAATGTAAATAACAATTCACAAAGTAAGTTTTTTTTTCTTAACACATTAATAGCAAATATTTAATTATATTACAGTAGATGTTTTGGCTGTTACAACCAATAAGAAAGCTGTTTGACAGTTATTTCAAAATAAAGGTACATAACTAAAAGCTTACTAGAAAAAAAGTAAGCTTTTTTGGCAGATTTCAAATTGCATACTTCCTGTGCTAGCCGGGTAACTGCGAGCATGTGAATGCTAATGGATATCTTTCTCCAGTTATGATAATACACGCTCATTTCAAATGTATTGGTGTCTTTCCTGACCGCTCACCTCATAAATACAATCATTCCAACATGATTTGAAGGCAGCAAGTAATAATGTCTGTCTCTTTTTCTGTCTGCACGTCTGTCTCTCTTTTCCCTGCATTACCCTATGCTTGAGTACCCTGAATACTGATCAACCACCACACATTTACATATTTCTGAAGATAAGAGAAACCAAACGCTACACAGACAAGTTATCCAGCTTCCTACGGCCTCATTGTACAATGCTTCAGCAGAGAGACGTAAAGCACATGGACATGGCCTGCGGAATCAATCTCCGCTTCAGAAAGAGAGAGAGAGACGATACACAAAGAGAATAAAAGGAGGACACTGGGATGGAGCTTTGCCCCCTGCTAACAGTCTCACAGTGCCCATTAAACAACGTTTACTGAATCAATTTACGATGCGTAATGCAGTTTTTGAGTACTGGGAGCTCAAGGACAGTGGCAGTATGTCTTTCATTGAGCTTCTTCTGTTATGTGATTAGGTTTGGCGATACTGAATATCTGTTCATAGCTGACAAATAGATTCCAAAATAAAATGTATATACTGTATTTGTATAAGGGAAGGTATATCATTTGTAGAGCTGCACGATTAAAGGTACAATATGTAACTTTTTTGCTTTAAAAATAGCAAAAATCACTATATCTTTGTTATATACAGCGGGGGAAATAAGTATTGAACACGTCATCATTTTTCTCAGTAAATATATTTCCAAAGGTGCTATTGACATGAAATTTTCACCAGATGTTGGTAACAACCCAAGTAAGCCATACATACAAAGAAACAAACAAAAATAAGTTCAGAAATTAAGTTATGTGTAATAATGTGAAATGACACAGGGAAAAAGTATTGAACACATGAAGAAAGGGAGGCGCAAAAAGGCATGGAAAGCCAAGACAACTGCTGAAAACTTATAGTAATTAAAAAGCAATCCAGCCCCCTGTCAGTAGAAATTAATAACAGCTGGTTCACTCCCAAATGATGGCCTACAAAAAGGTCTCATTGCCAAGGTGTCACACAAGACACGTCTCATGATGGGTAAAAGCAAAGAGCTGTCTCAAGACCTTCGCAACCTAATTGTTGCAAAACATAATGATGGCATTGGTTATAGGCGCCATTCTAAGCTTCTAAATGGTCCAGTGAGCACTTTTGGGGCCATAATATGGAAGTGGAAAGACAATAATTTCACCATAAATTTGCCTCGACCAGTGCTCCTCGCAAGATTTCTGATAGAGGAGTGAAAAGAATAATCAGAAGAGTTTTGTGATAACATGTGATTCTGATATGATGTCACTGCATGCACTGCACTCCTTCCTCTCCACTCGTCTCAGGTAAATAAATGCGTCTTCCAGCTGAGCCCGAGCGTTTGGCGTCGCGCGTTCATGTGTGTTGGGGGCGTGGCTTTGGAAGCAGCTCAGAAGGGAGGGGGTGGAGTGAATGGAAATAATTAGCTGTGTTTACATCAGTCGTGAGAGGTCTACAGACACAACATTTTTATACTCTCTTTTTCAGAGTACTTACATTTTAATTATGTATTGGTATATAAACACAGTTAAACAAATTTGGAATATATATATATTTTTTTTAGAAAAATCCTACCTACCCTGCCTGTAAGAGGAAGGCATCCTTATCCGCATCATCCGCATAAAGATCCCCGAGTATGAAAATAAAATAATTAAATAAAGTAGCTTACAGTAAACCATTCATCTAGTAAAATACACTCAAATGTGGTCACTGCAAAAGTTCCCATGCTCATTCCAGACTGACTTGCTAATGCTAATAGATTCATGGCCCTATTTGCTATTTGGCACAGGCACAAAATTCATGTTTCACAAGATCGACAAGCCCATGAGGCAAACACAGGCGAAACGGCATGACTTCTAGCTAAAATGATGAAGGCTGTCAAATCTCAAACACAAACCAATAAGTCAAGCTGCAGTTCTGAGCTGCTGTTTTGCTGTACTAAGCTAACTCCATGCAAAGATGTTATCGATCAAGGCCAGCGGGTACAGACAAGTGATGGAATAAGGTCAGAAAAAGAGCAAAAGGTCACTTGCTTAATTTACAAATTGATGTTGTTCATGAGGGTCTAAAATGTTTCAACATTATCTTAGACTGCTGTTTATATCCCTGTTAAAAATGACACCAATAACAACAAGAACAATGTATCTGCTGGTCTTAAAGGCCGCCAAAATGGTCAGGCTGGTCTATTTGGTTTCCTATGTGGTTCTACAGGGGTTATAGACAGCTCAGCACAGCTGTCAAGGCTAGGACAACTAACCACCTCAATTCAGCTAAGACCACCAAACAACCTTAGGCTGGTTTCAAATCAAAATAGAGTCTTTTTGCCTTATTTATTAGATTTGAGGTAATCTACAGAATGCTAATGTACTCCTGAAGTAATCAAAATACCTCCGCTGAAGAAGAAGAAAAAAATGTCTGGCTGGTCTTAGCTGGTTTAAAGTGGTCAAGCTGGTCTCCCAGCCTGACCATCTGAAGAAGTGGCCAAAACCCCTCTAAAACTTGCCTGCTAAACCAGTTTAGGCTTGTTTTAGAGGGGTTTTGGCCACTTCTTCAGATGGTCAGGCTGGGAGACCAGTCTTGTTTCCTTATTTATTAGATTTGAGGTCATCTACAGCAGTGGTTCTCAAAGTGTGGGGCGCGCCCCCCAGGGGGGGCGCAAGGTTACTGCAGGGGGGGCGCGGGAGATCAGCAAAAAATAAATAAATAAAAATACAGCCGTTACGTTACTACGGCATTCAAGTGCGTGAAAGCGGTAGTGAAAGCGCTCTTCTTTTATAAAGCGGCAACGAACGGCAATGAATCGTTCTTCTTCAGACCGTTGGAACAAGCCCAACATAGAAGTTGCTCGCCAAAGAAAAAAACCTCTTCAGCGGACCGAATCACGAGCTGCTATTGTGAACGCGGCACTCCGCTGCTGTGCGCGCTCTGGTGAGAAGACCAACCAGAAGCTGAGCTCGTGAGGCACTCTCCAAAGCTGCTATATATTAACTTTTAATTATAAATGAAAAGTTTAAGTTCTGGTTTATTATTCTCTCTTACTGTTGATTCAATGACATGACAAATTAAAACTATTCCTGTTTTTCATTGCACGTTTTTATTTTATTTTGTAATTTTTTATTTTTTATTTTTCAAGGAGAAATACAGAAAGCAGGCCTTCAATAATTTCCTAAATCAGAGACACTTGTAAGTTTATCATTGCACGTTTTTCATTGTAAAAAAACATATTTATTATTAATTTTTTTGGGAGGGGGGGCTCAGATTTTTTTAAAGGTTTAAAGGGGGGCGTGACCAAAAAAGTTTGAGAACCACTGATCTACAGTATGCCAGTGTACTCCTGAAGTAGCCAAAATACCTTTTAGCAGATATAGTCATTAAAGTCCTTCCCTTCCAGGAGAACAAATCAAAGACTTCGCTGAAGAAGAAGAAAAAACTGTCCGGCTGGTCTTAGCTGGTTTAAGCTGGTCAAGCTGGTCTCTCAACCTGGCCAATCTGGTGTTTAGCTGGTTGGCCAGCTGGTCTCCCAGCCTGACCATCTGAAGAAGTGGCCAAAGCCCCACTGAAACTTGCCTGCTAAACCAGCTTAGGCTTGTTTTAGCGTTTTTTTTTTGTTTTGTTTTTTTCATCCTGCACTCTAATTGTTGGTCCAATAGCAAGCAGCAAATCATTACTCATGGCTGTAACATAACGTAAAGACTATCATAAATTATAAACAACACAGGAAAGTAAACTGAACAAATTATCTGCTCTCTGATTAATTCCATTAAAATAAAAACAAAATAAATAAGGTAGATGAACTTATACTAGCTAAGACCAAGTATATATATCCAGCGGGGATGGTAGGAATCAAAGGTAGGAATCAAAAACTTTGATGTTACTGTACATGCTTTGTTACATAAAGTTATGTGGGCTGTAACAATTACAAAAAAAGGGAATTGAAAAATTTCCAGAGGAAATATGCTTACCTTTCCTACATATTGTGCATCTGGACCAATGTGTTCCTCTAAGACAAAGAATTGGTTCCATATCCATCCCCGCTTGGGCCTATGGTGGACCTCTGTTTCCCCGTCCTTAGTCTGGTTGTGGTTGCGAGTTGCATTGTGGCTCCTGGAAATGACTTTGGCTGGGGTGAAATGGCTCGCCTCATAACCCCTCTCCAGAAAACACAGGCACAAAAGTACAGGACACAAACAAAAGCTCGGGTTCACCTTCATGACTGCGAACAGGGGCGAAATTCCTAATATTCCGAAATGATTCCAAAAACTACAGCGAAACTCCCAAAGTTCTGCAATATTCCAAATACACAGTGATATTCCACAAATGGTATATTCCAAAGGGTGTAGATGGTTTCCAAACCCCCCCTCCTCCTCCACCTCCTCGTCCTCCACCACCACCAACCAGCTCCACCACCTCTGCTCCTTATTCCCCCCCTCCGATGGTCGTTTGAGGGGCTTGATTTAATCAGACGTCGGACCGGAGGTCCAGAAAGCTTTAATGAGGTTCATATTTCAGTCGTTCATCTTCGAAAGGCAGTCGAAATGCATTTACATCATGCACTCTAGAGCACTCGAGGAAGAACGCAGGCGCGTTCAAGCCAGGATGCAACAAACTTGTAAGATGACAGCAGCGGCCATGTTGAATCTCCTGTGAAAAGATGAGATGAAAAAGCTATTTTAATATTTCATAATGTTGCATGATACCACAAGAAAAGGAACATCTCAAAAGACATTTAATTATGAGTACAGAATCTGAATTCACAGTACTCATAAAACAGAAGGCAAAAAGTACCCGGATGACCTACTTCATCCAGCGAGATTCTGAAGTGCGCATACGATGGACACTTTACTATCCCATGATCCCACCGAAGAGGATTTATAAATGACAGTGAAGCTACGCAACTGATGCCAGTAGGTCACGATAATGACATGGCGAATGTCCGAAATTCATTCATGCTACACACATTCATAATAAATATAACATCATTTTTAGCAGTCGCAAAGTAATTACTTCCCCTTGATAATGTTAACCAATATTCAATTAGCTATTTAGTCATATTTTCAGAAAACTTAGGTTCAATGTGGCTCCATTATGCCACCCAATATGTTTCACATTGAAAATGTGGTTACTTTATTTTAAGGTGTCCTTTTTACAGTTTAATTATACATTTAAGTTCTGAGTGATATTAATTAACATATGTAAGTGCATGTAACATGTAACAAGGCCACTGTAAAGTAAAGTTTTACCGAATCTGTTCTTCCACAAGAGTAAAATGGCAATTTACACTGATGGTAAAGGAAAGTTTCCCCAAAAACGAACAGTTTGTCATCATTAACTCTCAGCATCCACTTGGACATTCTTTCATCCCATTTCATCTTTTATGAAAGATTTCTCAATAACAGAGTCAGACCAACATTAGGGGTTAATAAATGAAGACAGATTTTTCATTTTGGGGTGAAAGATTCCATTAAACGAAGTAATTTATGAAATTTCCTTACAGAGAACCAAAACAACAGATGCTTGGCACAGTAAGTCCATCAACTCCAAGTTATAATCAATATTTTACTGTTTAACCAGGCTTGGCATAATATAGTACTTTTGGATTCAGTCTTATGCAGTGACTGCAATGCAGACAGAACACATGTTCACAATGCAGTCAAATATAGTTTCTCATCCTATATTATCAGAATATAGATTAGTTAATATGAAGATGTAAAAGCATATCTAATGTAAAATGATTAACTCTCAGAAAGATTGCACTTGGGTAACCTGAAATACAAATTTTCGAGTGTTCTTGGTGATATAAGGAGTTGCTAAACCAGGCAAGCATAAGCCACTTTAGTCATGCTTTGGTAATAAACAGAAGACAAACATTTAATCATAAAATGTGAGAGATCATAGTGGAGTTGCCAATGGCATATTTAGTTTAATGAATGCAGAAATGCTAATCCCTTTCTATGCACTAACAGCACTCTCATCAAGGTTTAAAAGGTCAGGAATAAAATAAAATATAATTAAATGTGAGAAATCTAGAGTATTCTGCATTAGTCAATTACCACAAAGTAATTCTGACTTGACTAAAATTATGTTTATGCTAACACAACTACTGATATTAAGGTCGTCTGCAAATGACCATTTGCAGCAGGGAATACTGGAAATCTGACTGAAATTAGAACGGTGCATGTCAATGATGCAGGAAAAAAAAATCAAGGATTTGCAAAAGTCCCTACAGTTTTAAAGATTTGCAAGAATGCCATAGAAGAACCATTGATGGTTCCCAAAAAGAACCTTTATACACTATAAAGAACCTTTTGTGGGATGGAAAGGTTCTATGGATGTTACAGGTTCTTCATGTAACAACAGATGCCAATAATGTTGTCTTTAAAGTGTATGCTTGTACATAACAGGCAAACAAGTACAATTCTAAACTGAATGGAGAGAGACCAACTTCTCCACAGCTGATATAAACCTGTATTTTTAATTCTGGTTCAGCTAAAGAACAAACTTCATACAGTAAGAGTTGCTGTTGTGTGTAAGTGCCTTAGCTAATATAAAAGTACATATTCTGTACACGCATCAACTGATATTCTCATTGAATGGGCCGTATCTACAGTAAATAGAGTTGTAATAGAAATCCAATTTGTATGAATTCAACAGCTTGCAAAGGTTTCCAGCTAATCTTAGGATGACAGAACATCCAACAACTAAGTAACCACTATATCTTGAGCATGCACGAGACTATAACTCAACGGATGCCTCTAAAAGCATTTGGAAGCTTCCAAATCTAATACTGTCATGGGTGTCAAATCAATTAAATGGTAAACAGTGGAAATCCCCTTAAAAATGTACATGGATTAAAAATATGTTCTGGAATCTTGGATAATCCTCATGTTTGAGCAAGCTCTTCAGTCAGGAAATAATGCAGCTTGCATGTAGTCACTGGTGACACCTATAAAAAGAGCTGGTTGTTAAATCAAGACTTCCATCTTCTAAAAGGGATTAAAACTGTGTATCTTAGTACACAAACAAAGTGTGCACCCTGATCTGTCAGGAATGACTTCTCTAAAGAATACAAGTGTCAGCATTCTCAGTCAAAATATGTAACACAATGTTTAGTGAATAATGACTCACATTTAGATCTGGCCTTACACAAAGCTATAGTATGGCTTTATAAGACTTAGAAAATAGCACACAAGTTGCATTGGACTTTTTTAGAGATGATACTTGTCTCAACAGTCAATAGCCATCCATCTCCTTTTGTGGACTATCCCTTCGGTTTAACTCCAACACACGTCTAGATTTATGACACCACTGCTTGTTACTGATTTGTGTCTTTCCACATTCAAGTAGAAGCTGCACTTGCTAATTTGCATTTGTATGCTTATTAACTAGCTAAAAAAGCCCAGGCCCAGGGGTGCTCCCAAGATGGCCCTGAGTGAACCGACTGGCTCTCTGAGGCGACGCGGCCGGGCATTATCCTGTGGACTGGATTTGATAAGGTATGTTTGGGATTTAAATTGCTCCGGTGTGTGTGTGTGTGTGTGTGTGTGCATGTGTGTCGGCACCTCATGAGTTGCTCTTCAATCAGAGCGCTGATGTAATGATTATATTCCTGATTATAATTAAAAAACCCTTTTCACCCACCACCTCCTTTTCTTTTCCTTTCAGTCCATTGGTTACAGCTCACAGCTGTGTTCAATCAATGGCAGCTGGTCTCCAGTAGTGAGGCATTCATACAGCAGTGGGGACTTTCTCTACCGTCTGATCAGAGAGCAGCAGGATAGGCATTTCAAGTCATAATGGTTTAGATTACAAAATCAGTTTTGGGCTTTGTTCCTAAATCTGCATTATTTGTTAGCAGTAAAGTGGAATATCAGCAGTTTTAGAACAGTTTGTCAAAAGAACAGAGGAAAAATGAGTTATTATTCATATTCGGATGGGACTAGTTTTCCTTTAAGAGGTCAAGACAATTAATTCACGTTTATTGATAACTTTGTTTCTTCAGCAGCAAATCAGCATATTAGAATGATTTCTGAAGGATCATGTGACACTGAAGACGATGATGCTGAAAATTCAGCTTTGCCATTAGAGGAATACATTACATTCAAATAGAAAACAGCTATTTTAAATTGCGTAAACATATAGAGGTCATTTGGGAAACCAGACTGAACTTTGCTTAAGACAATACAACATATGTGAGAACATTTACAAAGAGAAGGAAGACAGATAAGAACAAGAAAGACCAAAAAGTACTGTGAGTCGATAACATTAGAGCAGAGAAATGAGATGGAGAGAAAGAGAATGAGGCCTTGTGTTGCCTGGAGCGAGTATTTTCATGACCTGCTGTGATTTCTCAGTCTGGGCCCTCTGCTATATCAAACTACAGAAGGAGAGATCGGGGTAGAGGGTCAAACGACCTACGGCAAAAGAGAGAAAGACTAATGATAACCACTGTTAGAACACATTGTCAGACAGATGGAAGAGTAATCGGGCTAACAGTGAAGTTGACCAATTACTATGCCATAGATTATATATTATTATATAATGCAATTTACACTACTTAATTGACTAATGCTTCTTTAATATTGGGTCTACTCATAAATGGCACCATTTGGTGGGTGTCTAAACCCAACAGCACTCAACTACTCCACTAAAAAACTGTGCTTTCAACCAGAAACTTATTCTCAAGTGAAAAATGTGACAGTTAACCCAAAACAATGGCCAAAAAAGACTAAACTATGTTGAATAATTATTAATAAAAGAAATTATTAAACTGTTTAAACATGTTTTATATATTATTAATATTGTAATATTCAATTCTATTTTTATAAATATTTTTTAAAAATATAAAATAAATCACATTCAATTCTTAACATTCAATTAGTCACGTGAATTGACAAACATTTAATTTTTTTAAATTTGCAATTAAAAGGTTTCTACATTAAGTCTAGCTGTTGGTTTATGTTTTAGAAGCTGTATATGTTGATATATTACATTTCATCTTTACCTATCCAATCATACACAAATGTGTTTCCTGTACTTATGAATAAATGAGATCACAGAGCTAAAAGCACAAGTGTGAGATGGTTGTTCACAGATAGTCTTAGAATAGACATTTCATTTACAATACGGTAACAGCTTCAAGTTACAGGACTGGGGAGGTGAGAAAGGTATCATTAATTACAAGTTTTGCTTTCTGTGTACCTCTCGATGTTTTTGTGCAAACTAATGTATGTACACTGACTGCCAAACTCTCCCAGCTTACATCATGAAATATAAATAAAAAATTGGAAAGATCAGACACTCACCAATGAAAGTACTTAAACACACACACACTCACATTCTGAAATGATACAACCGGAGTTGCATTGTGAACAAATCTCTCCATCACCTCATGAATATTCATTCAGCCAATTTCCACCATCTTTTGGCAGCTGAAGGTGAGAAGGCCACTTAGACATTGTGTTTTCTGGCTGCCTGTGTTGCAATGTCAGAAATAAATCGCACAGCACCTGCAGGAAATGACACTTGTGATTTCTGAGGGCGGTTAAAAGTGAGAAGAGATCTTGCTTCCGATTATTCATGATGCCATGCAGCAGCGGGCAGCGTTCTTTCTTCTGGACTTGAGTTCTGCCCTCACACAGAGATGCCGGGTGGATGATCAGTCAATTACATGTGAAGAAACTTCTAACATTCACAAGGGAGATATCCTACACACCTATTTTTGTCTGGATGGCAATGAGATCACAAAGAGCAAATGGAGACACTGGCTATCAGATTTTTCTCCAGAGAAAACACCAAATTAATCCAAATTTTAATAAAAGTGGAAATAGAGACCAGAATAATCTCTCATAAAAAAAATAAAAAAAATAAAATAAAGAAAAAATAATAAGGAAAATAAAGACCAGAGTAATCTCACATAAAATAAATATGAAAAAAAGTAAAGTAGAATAACAAAATAAAACAAATAAATGTATTCACATAAAATAAAAATTAAAACAGACAAGACCAGTTATTTGAAATGAAATGCCATGAAATGCCAACCTTTTCATCTTTCTTCTGTTCATCGGAGCATATTACTTGACCCCATCTCACTTATTGTTTTTTCTCTTCTCATTGGATCATGGATCCAGAGCAAAGTGTTCTTCTGGCGTGTCTGCAGCCATTTTAGAAGACAACACGAATCCACGAAAGCCAGTGTAAGCGACATTCTCTGCACGGGTTTAGTGGCCTAAATCACTCCTGCATCCCATCTGCCGTACATTTGATGAAGAGATTGAGAGGGAGGGGAAGGAGAGAGAGGAAAGGAAGGAAGGAAGGAAGGAAGGAGGGAGGGAGGGAGGGAGGGAGGGATGGGATTCTCCTGTCTTTCTCATCACAGAAGGAGGACACTGCCTCTGAGACGGTCTCCATCTGCTACACTCTGCAGAGAGCCATTTTCACTCTGACAGTCTATTTACCTTTAAAACTCTCTTCATCTCTCTCTCTGTTTCTCTCTCTCCTCGTCTTATTCACTTGCTGCATTGCAGCACACGTTGAGTTATGGTTTCAGTGATATCATGTAGCAACAAAAAGCTCTTAACTGTCCTACAGTATATTGGGATGGCCGGAACCTCTACTGGTTGCACATTTCTACCACAGAACAGAATACTGTAAGATTTTGGAGATAGATTTATCTCATACCTATCCATGTGCAGGACCGCTTAACAACATTTACACATTAGAACGATTAAGCAACAATGTGAAAATACAGAGCGGCGTGTGACCCAAACAAGTCAAGACGATTATTGTGGAGTTGCAATACATACATATTTAGTGGTGTGCAATTAAAGCTTTGTCTAAAGATGAAATTACTGTTTACAAACAGTCTCAGTGGCTATACTGATTATTCAGATTAACGTGCTGTTTAAATTGAGCTGAAAAAGAAAAGAATAAATAAAACTTTTACAAAAGATCAGTATGGATTCTGGCTTCATTAAGTTTAAATCACATTGGGTGATTATAATAATGTATTAGTAAATGTTGAAATCAACAATAAAAAGATTAATCTTTTTTTTTTTTTTTACCAGTATTTTAAATAGTTAGTTCATGTTAACTAATTAACTAATGTTAATAAATGGAATCTTACTGTAAAGTGGTACCGACGAATTTTATTTTAATAATAATAATAATAATTATTATTTGGATGCCGTATTTCAAATACACACTAAAAAATAATACAATTAATCCTATTAATAAAAAAATTCACCTCATTAAAAAAAATGATTGATCATTTTCATTATTACTCATGTTCTTAAAGTTTTTTTTAATATATATGCCTATATATATATATATATATATATATATATATATATAAATATAAATATAAATACGCACACACACACACACACACACACACACACACACACACACACACACACATATATATATATATGTGTGTGTGTGTGTTTATATATATATATATATATATATATATATATATATAAACACAATAAAAAATTATAGTGCATTAACATGCAACATTCAGAATTGTGTGTGATAACATCATAACATACACAAAAGAGGTGTAATGGTGCAATGCTTTATGAATATATTAATGGTTGTCAGCACCACTTGAAGCCTGATGTTCATATTCATAATGCCCCTTTTATTACGCTACTGTGTGTAGTCGCAGGTGTGCATTTATTAGCATTTTAAAATGGCTTTAAAGATGGCTGACAAAATGAGAAGTATAATGCATAATGAATGCATTCCAATGAATTTATAAAAAGCTATATCCTGCAATTTATATACAGGTTTTTGATGATCTAATGTGTGTGCAGCAGGTAGAAGCCCCACCATCGGAAAGCTTCATCTATAAAAACAGCATGCAGTGAACTCTGCCCAAAAGCTTAGACAAGCAGGCGCACCCCATGTGAACAATATTGAAAGAGCGAGAAATAGAGAGATTTCCATGGCACAACCTTATAAATGAACATGTGAATGTTGATTTCAGTAACCTACGCGTTTCCGTCCGTATGATATTCTTTTGCGCATGTGGGCAGTTCAGGACCAAAATGATTATGATTCAGGCAGCATTACTGGTCAGAGGTCAGATTGGATAAGAACAATCAGAATATTTATCCAGTTCCATTTGGTTGGAAGTCCATGAGGCTGATGAGGCTGTAGTGTGAACATAGCCTATGACATCTTTTCTAACTTCTTTCTCACTCTTAGTGACACCTCCCTTTCCTCCCCTCACATAACATCTCTCATATTATTCCCTATGTGTGATTCGGTGATTTTTTTTTCCTCAGATCTGTGAGACTGAATTGGCACCTGACTCTCTCATCTGTGTTTTAATACACAGAGAGCTCCCTGCTGGGCTCTGAGGTCTTTAACTGCATTTTGGTTGCTAGGAAACAGAAAAGCATCATAAGAGTGGTATCTCTATATGCATATATTCACACAAAATACAAGATGAGATACAGTGTATTATGCCTAAATACAGTATACAATATAATGGAAAAGGGTCTTACACACAATACCCCGGAGGGGTTCATTTTACGATAATGGCCGAATGACTGTGCACTGTCCCACTTATTACATGGCTATTTACCGATGCATGGTAAAACCACCTAGCGCTCAACCTACTTGTAGCTTTTCATGAAAAACATGAAAACACCTCTGGGCTACTTAGCAAACAATTTAACACGTCTTTATCAGTAATACCCTTTCTTCCACGGTACAAATACTCATGCATCACACTACTTGTTGGTTGGGCCTAGGCTCAGAATATGAAATGAATAAATGAAACAAAAATGGAAAGACAGAGAAAGAGAGAACATAAAGGCTGAAGCTGAAAGGAAGCCCTGGGAATCCATGCAGAAAGATAAAACATATGATTAAATCATGATGTCTCTTAACCGCTATTTAAAACAGCCCATTTAAACCGAGAACTAATAGACACACAAATTCAAACAGTTTCAAGCACTTATGCTCCTGATTTAGCTCTATTTTATAGTATACAGTAGTATACAGTATGCTGTGCTTGCTTTTTATAACCTTTAGATCTTTCCAACATGACGTTGCATCATTCTCTCCATAAGCAAGTAAAATAACTTATTAATGCACACAAAAATGTCTCCCTAGGTGATCCTCGAGAGCCTGTTTTGTCTCTGCAGGGCACCGACGCCATCGGAAATGGAAACATCGTCTCTCATTTTTCAGCACAAAGAGCTCCCACGTGCCTATAGGTGATGACTTTCTGTCCCTGATTTCCTGCTATGTGTCAAATGTAATGTATAAATAGCCCGTGAGCTGTTTGATTCGTCATGCTTCTGCCCTTTGCAATCGTAATGATTCACACAAGTTTAGATGAATACTGCGAGGTTGGACGGAAAAGTCAAATGGCCATAAACAGGAACAACACTATTGATTATGACAACCGTCCGAGAACCCCTAATGTTACATCATGACAAGCGATAATGCATGATCAATGGCTCTCAACGCCGCTCTGGGTTATGAAACTGATCTGATGATCTTTATGATCTTTGCACACAGCTGCAGTCTATTGAGTTTATGGATTCTGAAAAATAATGGTTTCAAAAAGGTTTTACATCCCTTTGCAGTCACAGGAGGATCTTTAGACATCTATGTATTTGCGTTTCAAAAACCCAAGAATACACTCTTAAAAATAAAGTTTCCAAAAGGGTTTTTTCACAGCAGTGCCATCGAAGAATCATTTTTGGCTCCCCAAAAAACCTTTCAGCAAACAGTTCTAAAAACTAACTTTTTTTTCTTAGTATGAAGAACAATTTAACAATCTAAAGAACTGTTGTTCATCATAAAGAACATTTTGTTCAATGGATTTTAAAGGTTCTACATGGAATCATCTATGACAGTTCAGATTTAAGAGTCTAGAAGCAAAACAATTATTTAAGAAATATATTAATGTGACTTGTTTTAATCTATAAACAAACTTTTTAATTCAGTATAATAGCTAAAAAGCTCAATTAATCTTATATGTAAAGGGGTGGTTGATTATGATTTCACTTTTCTAACTTTAGCTAGTGTGTAATGTTGCAGTTTGAGCATAAACTACATCTGCAAAGTTACAATGCTCAAAGTTCAAAGCAAGGGGATATATTTTCTTTAAATAAAAAGAAGCTTTTTAAGGACTACAACAAATGGCTGGTAGGGACTACACGACATTCCTTCCGGGTTAGTGACGTGTCTGTGTGAGGTAATCGAAGCTCTTGAAGCTCCGCCCTCTGCGCCAGGAGCAGCAGCTCATTTGCATTTAAAGGTACAGACACAAAAACGGTCACCCTCAAAAAGTGACAACTTCAACATGCTATATAAAAATATCTGTGGGGTATTTTGAGCTAAAACTTCACATACACACTCTGGGGACATCAAAGACTTATTTTACATCTTGTGAAAAGGGCATTATACCACCCGTTTAATTTGGCCATTGTATCTACATGTCAAATGACCTCTTACAGTAATCTGTCCTCATAGCCACACAGGCTGTGTTTTATATAATCTATATGTAACCCAATTATACCACACAGTGCAACCCATAGCCATTTAGCAGATACTTTTACATTTCCAAGAGAGTGCTGCTCGAAACAGTCTGACTGACGAGAACAGATCAATTTGGACACTGATGGATCAGTGAAACAAACAGTGATATCAGGATGGGCTTCACTCTAATCCAGTCCGGCATACTCCAGTTGCTCTGTCTGGTTAAATTTGGGAAGCAAAGTCTCAACTCAATTGTTGGGGAAGTTACTTTGAAAATACTTTGTAGCATGTCAAACAAGTTAACCACTAGTATTGTTTTTTCAATACTAGTGTGTGTGTGGGGGGGGGGGGGGGGTACTTCTTAAAATGTTATCAATCTAGTCTATTAGTTATTAATTTAGTCTTTTTGACTAAAAACATCTTAATGTCCTTGAAACAAGACACTGCATAAAATATTAATTGAACTTTATTTAGGTTTATGTAAGCCTGTTTTTTTTTTTTTTTTTTTTTACAACATTACTGTTTTTCCTGTATTTTTGAATGCAGCCTCATTGAGCATAAGATAATTCTTTTAAAACAATTTGGAAAATTGTACCGACCCCAAACCTTTGAACAACAATGTGCATATTATGTTAACTTTATTTACATAAATGCGCTTTATGCATTACATAATGTTTCATAGCAGCTTTACAGAGATCAACAGGTAAAATACAATTAAAAAATGTATATAAAATAAAGTTTTGTTCCCTAGGTCTGACTCATCATCTAACAAGACATATTAAACAAAACTTTATTTTATATACATTTTTTTAATTGTATTTTACCTGTAGGTCTGACTCATCATCTAACAAGACATATTAAACAAATTGAGTCAACATGTTTGCCCAACCCTTGCTACATAGGCTATATTTAGAGTAAACTGTGAACACTATTCACTTATTTGTAAGTGCTAATCTGTAACAAAATGGCCAACTGAAATGAAAGGCTGTGTTTTGAGTCTTCAGGTTCACAGCAAGCAGACATATGACTGTGGTTTCTAAAATAATCAGCATTGGAGTTTAATAGGCTTCTCTCTTTCATCACATCTGTTCTACCCTCTAGTCTATAGCTCTCCTTTTCACTATGACACTCACAGAACTGCCTTTTCACCTTCTGTGTTTCCCAAAACAGCTAATTAACATTTAAAGGAGAACTCGGTAACTCTAGCGAACTCTAGTCACTTCTTCGCTGATTTTCCCTTTTGTTGTCGCATGTTTTCCCCAAGAGCTCCCCCTACAGCTGTGGGGGGCGTATATTTCACAACACAGCCGTAAAAAACTCACTTGCGGCGAGCATTAGTAATGACATTTTTATCATGGCTGCCTTTTTCCTCTGTTCAGTCAATCAAGAGGTTATTCCAATCCGACAAGACTGCAATTAAAAAAAAAAAAAAACTACCTGAGACTTAACAGAAAGATACGAGGGCAAAAGCATTATACAGTATTTCAGTGCATAAAACTGTTTTATTCACCAACAACCCAAACTAGTTTAGCCAGGTACTAAATGTGCAGAACATGCCTGCACTGCATTTCAATTAAGTAATTATTGTAATTTTCAAGTCAAGTCACCTTTAATCATATAGTGCTTTATACAATGCAGATTTCTTCAAAGTAGCTCCACAGTAATAAACATATCAATACTGTAATGATCAATGATGCAAACTTCATCAAATGAGACAAAATAATCAAATTCAGCTGTAAAGCAGCTACAGAAGACAACAGTGTTATTATTCAGTTCAAGTAATTTGCAGTAAGTGTTGATTCAGTTCAGTGTAAAGTTCTTTTCTGAGCAAACATTGCTTATTAAATGTAAATTTGGTTTATCATACATATAGTATTCGCTTGCTGCAAGTTACACCATTAGCACCAATGGAAAGGATTCTATAATAATGCATTTAAAAAATATTTGAGTACATGCATAATTTTCAGTCACGTGACTGGTGTGGAGACCTATCAGGAAAAACATTGAACTGCATTACAGACATGTCAATTTTCAATCTCAAAAGAAGTTATAAAGAAAAATTATATATGAACAAAATTGTTTGGGCACTTGTGATCTAACTACTGCACGCTATATAAAACTCTTATCGTGAAAACACTTTGCCTGAAAACACATTATTGATGATGCACATTATCTGTTGGCGAGCATATAAACCCAGAATATGAATGGAATGTGCTAAATGGTTAAGCAATGTTTTTTTATGAACATGGTTTTATGGAAGAAACGTTTAATGAGAAAGTACTTTGAATTTATATTCTGGGTTCATCTGATTGCCTGTATAAAGTATGCATCATCAATAAACTGATTTTGGTCTTTTACCATTAGTACTTTATACAAACCTGGTAAAAATGACAGGTGGGCATTGGAGAAAAGCCTTGTTTTGCGCTACAGTTGGGCGTTTCTATAACGGTGTGACCGCATCAAAACTATGAATAGATCGTGCAAGCAGTTATTTATCCTCTGCATTTCACCAATATTGATACAGTATGTACAGTATCAATTCTTTAGTGAATTGAGCACTAAAATAAGACATTGCAAGCAAATAAATAGTGTTATCAATGGGTGCAATTCATTCCTAAAGTCATTCAATGAGTCATCCCACTGTTTATTTGAGTGAGAGGGAGATTATTGACTTGCATGAGTCTATGAGTATTCTATGTGTTTTAAAGTGAGCCATATTCTGTTTTACTGAGTTCTATCTCTCTCATAACTTGTTCTGTCGCGAGAGCTGCTGAGGAGTGAAGCTCATGGGAAATTTTGAAGGAAACCATATAAATATGCACAAATGCTAGGAGATGTCAAAAATGACAGAGCGAAAGATAAAGAGTGATAGAGAGATAAATGTGGTGATATAACCTTTGGTGCGGTAAACAAATCAGTTTTATGAATATAGTACTTCCATAAAATGCCAATGGTGTCGTGAAATGTCTTAAAGCCCTTAAATGTGGCACAATAAATGAGAAATGAAAAAATTATGATGTGGTGAAAAATGAAAGGGTGGAATAAAAGAAAAAAGAAAAGGAGAGGGGAAGGAAGATGAAGGTGAAGGAAGCTGAAGGAGTGCGGAAAGGAAATACTGTAGATAGAAGAGAATGAGAAGGGAAAAGCAAAGGGAAGATTAACAAGGAAGTAAATAAAGTAAAAGAGTGAGAAAGGAAAAGGAAGAGGGAAAATAATGAAAGAGGATGGAAAAGGTGAAAGAAAAATGGAAAGGAAAGAGGAATGTAAATGAAAGGGGAAGGGAAAAATGAACCGAAGGGGATAAGGAAAAGAGGAACATGCAGGGAAAATGGAAATGAAAAGTTGAAGGGGTGAGAAGGTAAAGTGTAGCAGAAAAGAAATTAAAGGGGGCGGAGGAGGTAAAAGAAAAAAGGGAAAGGACGAGAAGGGGAAAATGGAGGAAAATAAGAAAGGATGAGAAAGGAAAAGGGAAGAGGAAAAGAGAGGAAGAGGTGAAAGAAGGCAAGACAGGAAGGGAAATGGAAATTAAAGGGGAGGGGGGATATTAAAACTGCAGGGACGAAAAAGCAACAAGAAAGGGAAAATGGAAAAGGGAAAAGGGAAAGAAACAGGAAATAGAACGGGAAAAGAAAAGTGAAAGGACCAGGAACGAGGTTGAAAGAGATAAGGGAGGATATAAAGTAAGAAGGGAAGTGATGAGAAGGGAAAAGGAAAAGGAAAATAAAAATAAATTAAAGGGGAAAGAAAGGGTGAAAAAAGGGAAAGAGAAGAGGGATGGAAATAAAAGGGGAAGCGACAAACAAAACTAAAGGGACTAGTGACAAGAAGAACATGAATGAAGAATGGAAAATGGAAAAGGGGTAGGAAATATTAGTGGAAAAGAAAAGTGGAAGAACAGGGAAAGAAGTTGAAAGGGAAAAGGAAGATATAAGAAGGTGCAATGAAAAGGGAAAAGGGAAGGGATGCAAAGGGAAAGATAAGAGGAAAAAAAGAGGAATGAAATTAAAAGAGAAAAACAATTAAAGGGAAATAAGACAGAAAAAATGTAAAGGGAAAATAAATGGAAATGGAAGGAGAAAAAATGTCAGAGGGACAGGAAAACAAGGGGAAAGAAAAGGGAAAGAAGAGGGTTCAGAATGAGAAAGGAAGTATGGTACAACACATAGAACAACATATTCAAGATAGAGAAGAAAAGGAAAGACAGAAGAAAGACAAGGAACAGTAGAAGTAAACAACGAAAGGATGAAGACTACATTTGCCATCACTGGCTTTCTGTGATCCATGCTCATGTTTCATCTACATTCTTCTCTTTTACCGAGACAAATCAGTACTTTCATGACAACCATAAGCATCCTTAACAATCTCACACAGCAGAATAATCACTTCTTTTTGTCTCCATAACAATGTTTCTCTCCTCAAAGTGCTGTTTGAAATCACTGCCTCAACACTTAGCAATAAGCCACACAGTATTTGTCTTGCGCAGACATGCTAACACAACAAAACAGAGAAGTATAGACATTAGCCTCCTGCAGGCAAAGCCAAATCAGCCTCCAATGCTAGTTTAATTCACACTATTAATGACTTTCTGTGAACTGTGACACAGTCAAGATTTAGCATCAAGAGTATTTGCTTAATTAAAGGGCTACAGGAAGTAATGAGCTGTCTGGACTAGAAAGCTGTGTATTCCTGCTCTATTAGGACGAGTCAGCTATGCGAAAGATGAATTAGAGGAGCAGTATCACAGGTCTGAAGGTTATAACATCTCAAGGGCTTCATTCACTAACTGACACTTTGGTTCCCTTTCGAGAACGTTCACTTCGTAATGCGTAGCTATACACAGTGGGAAAACTCCTTTTCTCGAGAATATTGAAGCCTTTATTTTAAAACGTAGAGCAGCTGCACAACCAGCACAATGCAGAGCAGACTAGCGCGCTGGGCTGCGGGAGCTGCACAAACCTATGGCGAAGCAGCGAGGACGCGCAAGTCTATCAGGGCACTTCGCGCCGAAGTGATGGGAAGAATGGGCCTGGCTGCTGTCTATATAAGCGGCCCATTTCGCCATAGGAGTCAGATCTTAATCTCCTTAAGCGACCGACTTATGTCTTCGCTGACTCTTCTGAAGCCTTCGCCTCGCCGTCGACTAGCCCAGCAGCGGAACGAGCGACTCTGCCTTCCTGCTTCAGCAGCTCGTTGCCACTCTCCTGATTCGCCGTTTCCCTGCGGCCATCCGGTGAACGCATATCCTTTCACAAGCCTTAAAGTGCTCGCTGCTACAGCGCTTGTAAAAAAAAGAGCAAATTTCTCTGTGACGTTGCTACAAATGTCATGCGCTGACTGCACGGCATGCAGGGCCCCCCTAGATATTATTGTGAAGAGTGACGCAGAAGCGGCACTCAAGCAAGGCGGCTGCTCTCACTGCGAGAGCATGCCACTTGCCTCTCTGCGTTCGCGGCTAGCTCTCCTTACTTCGGAGCATTGGAGGGGCCCGGAGCCCAGAGGGGCTCAAGCCTCTGATATCCCATTTGCGGGGCCCGACTCTGTCTCATCCCCGTTGGACTCTGACTTTAGTTCTATTATGAGCCTTGGGCCATGTTGCCCGCAATGGTTCAGAGCGAAATCTTCAGCTAATAGCACGCTGTTTTAAAATGGGTTCCCACTGCGTATAGCTGCGCAATACGAAGTGAACGTTCTCGAAAGGGAACGTACTCGGTTACTCACGTAACCTCGGTTCCCTGAGAGTAGGGAACAAGTATTGCGTAGCCGGCCGTGCTATTAGGCTGCACTTCAGGTCTGTCTCTTCAGTCGATTTAACCTGATTCCAATGTGAAATGGGACACATATATATAGTCAGCAGCCACACCCATTCTGGCGCGTCCTCGTTGCTTCGCCATAAGTTTGTGCAGTTCCTGCAGCCCAGCCAACCAGTGCACTATTCTGCTCTGCATTGTGCTGGCTGTGCAGCTGCTCTGCGTTTTAAAAGAAAGGCTTCAATATTCTTGAGAAAAGGAGTTTTCCCACTGCGTATAGCTACGGAATACTCGTTCCCTACTCTCAGGAACCGAGGTTACGTTAGTAATCGAGTTCAAAGATTGATTTATTATGTGGCTTTTATTTAACACCGCATGTTCTCATGAGAAGACCCTTCAAAAATGGTTAATTTGGTTGTCAGTGGCTGCATTTTCTAATGTCTGTAGACTTCTCTCAATGAAGCACTCAAATGGCCATTGGTACTGGCAGTACATTCCAGATGGAAATTCCAATATTTGAACCACTGAAAGGCAGTTTTTGCTAGCCTGGTTAAAACCATACCATTCTCAGTAGTAACTGAGTTATGGTCTGGCAAAGCTTCATTAATAACTCATTTCCAAAGGGGCGTCACCAACGGATGTCGCTCAAATGTCTCTGGGCGCAACTGGATAGACCTAAAACTAATCAAAGCGATAGTCATCGTGTAAAGCAATATGCTGCGTCCCAATTCGCAAAAAGTTACGCTACGCCATAAAAGTATGTAGTCATTTTGTGAAGAAAAGGTATTTACTTTTGAATGTGTAGCAAAAAAGTAGGCAAGCTTTGGGACATACTACTTCGTCATCTTTATCGGACGGATCTGTCGCGTGCGTCCTGTCACGTAAACTGCCCTGTCAATCATCTTGTCACAGTTAAAATCCTCTATTAAATCCTTTAATTTTAATTAAATTAAATTTAATTTCCTACCGTTTCGGAGAGAAATGTAGCAGCATGTTCATCTGCCAGTGGGTCTTTCATGGAGACTGTATAATAATGCATTTAAAAGTTGGTGGCTTCACCAAGGGACGTCGCTCAAATGCCTCTGGGCGCAATTGGATAGACCTAAAACCAATCAGAGCAATCGTCATCGTGTAAAGCCCGCCTCAACGTTTCTGATTGGTGCCACGATTTCGACGGATTAGAAATGAGCTTGAATGAGCTCTTTGCCAGACTACTTGCAGAGCAAATCTTTTCCCAGGCTAGCAGTTTGCGCAAAAATAAAATAAAAATTAAGTGTGTGTATATATATATATATATATATAGGCTATATATAGGCTATATATATATATATATATATATATATATATATATAGGCTATATATAGGCTATATATAGGCTATATATATATATATATATATATATATATATATATATATATATATATATATATACACACACACACACACACACACACATATATGTATATATATATATATATATATATATATATATATATATATATATATATATATATATATATATATATATACACACACACACACACATTTAATTATTATTATCTTCTTCATGGGTTCATTTGAATGCCCTATATTTATAAATATTGAAATATTTATATACAATTCATTATAGTACATAGGTTTAAACTTGGGATCACTCAAAAATAACTAAATAAAATATAATAAAAATTATTATCATTATTATTTGTTCATATTTTTTATGTTTTTTTTATTTATACATATTCAAATATTTCCATTTACATGGTTTTTATTTACATAATTCATTAAGCCTATATTAAGTATAAGTTTTACATTGACTAGAATCTATTATTATTGTTGTATAATAATAATAATAATAATAATAATACATTATTATTATTATTATTATTATAAAGAAGAAGCAAATGTGTTAGTAGCGTGGTTTAGCATTTAGTGCATGTACTTCAGACATGTTGAGCAGAACATTCAGGTTTGAATCTGCCATGCATGTCTTGATTCCATTCCTGCTCTCTATCTAATGTAGTTTTCGACTAAAAGTGGCCTCACAGCTCTGTCATGCATTGTCAAAATGAAGTAACAGGATGTGAAGAATCACTAAATTGTCCTTTTGTAAACGACCACATCATTTCCATACGTAACAAACGCTGCTGCTCTCTGCTGAGAATCAAATCCCTCTCAAACCCTTCAACCAACTCCTCTGAAAAGTGGCCCAAATTGAATCATTTCAGAAGAAGGAGACGAGAACGGATGCCCACCACACACAGCTGACTCAAAAAGCTTTCTTTATCTCTTTTCACGGTCGTTTTCTTTCTATCTCATGAAATCTTCCATTTAACCCACTGACAGTCCGACAGCACACACTCTGTATCGAACCACAAACATCCTTTCAGAGGCTGTAATAGAGCAACGCTGTGTCTCGAACAGCAAACAGCTTTGTGTGCACATCTCTGTGTGTGTGTGTGAGGAGGGTGTACCAATGAGAAAACAAGCTGCCTTAGAAGAAAAGTGGCATGAAGCAGAAAGACAGACAGACCTGGCAGACACCTTACCACACACACACACACACACACACACACACAGAGAGACCGTGCTCCAGTAACTTCTTCTCTGGCAGTGGAATCTGCCCAAACATTATTAGCATTCATCATGATCTCTTCCTCTCCTTTGGTCTGGGTGACGGCGCGACCCTGGCTCAGAGCTCCAGCCGAGCGCTGGAATTTAAGTGCGTCTGTAAGAAGATAAGCCTTATAAGCCGCAGACATGCACCTCTCAACTGTGTCTGGAAATCTGATGAAGCGCACATCATCTCATATGCAGCCGAACGCAGTCTGTAGAAGGTTTAGTTCACACGGCGCAGCGGGAGATCCTCAACAGATACTGAACACTCTGAATACAGATCTCTTTTATCCTGATGTCGACTCCTTGTCTCCTGCAGGCTTGAATATAGTAGCATTTCTCACTTTCTCTAGTCAGACTTCCTTCAGATAACTCACTCTCTCTCTCATACTACACAAAACACATTCGGTTTGATGCACAAGAATAGTAAATGTTCCACATTACCTAATGATATAAGTCCACAAATGTCTCTTTGCCTCCGGTGCGTTCCGTAAAGTTTCCAAACAGACTTTCTGTCCCATGCGTACCATTGTCACCGTGCGTCTGCGCTCCCTTGTGGAGCGTGTGCTGCTCTGATCGGATCAGGATGTGTGTGTGGGAGAATCCTCTCTCACTCCTCCGCTGCAGCA
Organism: Scardinius erythrophthalmus; assembly: GCF_964197995.2. NCBI lineage: Eukaryota > Metazoa > Chordata > Actinopteri > Cypriniformes > Leuciscidae > Scardinius > Scardinius erythrophthalmus. Next base: position 6,017,438 of record NC_138238.1, read on the forward strand.
GCTCAGGCGAGCCGAGAGATCCGATTGGCCGTCTCAGAGCTCACGGAGCGTCCGTCATGCGTGCGCCAGCCCTCGTTGCTTCTCTCTCTCTCTTCCTCTCTCTCTCTCTCTGGCTCTATATCTAACCGCCTGCATACACTGCATGCATACCAGCACAAACCATTAATTTCATTTTCTTCGATCATATTAATATTATCAACACTAGTATTTCATTTTCCCCCTCCTGTAAGGTCCTGTCTTTTTTTTTTACACATTTTTATTTACACATTTTATTACTCTCCACTCAAGGCTGTATTGACACTGTCATCTAATTTTTTTCATAGATATTTCTGACAGACTGAATTATATTTGGGACACTTTCAAATGTGGTAATGAATCTGATATTTGGTAATTTTACCTAGTTTTTACCTGCCTGGTTCTGCCTTTTCAGATTTGCGGTACATTTATACGTACAGCAACCATCATAACTCACTTTTCGAAATGTCTAACTCCATTGTTCTCCTATTTCTGAGCAAAATCATATTTTGAGAGCTTTGCTTTGCTTGGACTGCAAATAAATAAATAAATAACTAAAATAAAAAATAAAAATGTCGCAATAAAAACGGAAGCAGCGACAGATCTTTTCTTCCATATTGTGACATACATCTGAGTTTATTGAAATTATTGAAAAAAAAAAAAGTAGTGCGTGGACCTGAATCGTTTGTTGAATTTTGAGATGTGGGCGTTGCACTCATAAATGCGAGCTTGCAGTCGACTGTGGAGGGGCGGGGTTTAAGCGGAATAAATGATTGAAGAAGTCTGCCATATGTCCCCAGAGTGAAGACTCATTTTCACCATTTATCGCTATACTACCGCGTTTACGAGGTCAACGAAAATAATCATTCACAATAATATCTATGACATGCATGTAGAAATAAATAGGGAGAATTTTCATGTCATGCCGTCTTTAAGAGAAAGCCAATTGCATCTGCATTTGATCGAACAAAAACGTACAATCGAAAAGCTGTAATCCTGATATGATTGATCCCGCTTTCAGAAAATCAGTTACGAAATACAGGGGGAAAGCGATGTAATCTAATTAATATTCATGACCCATGCTAATAAGGTTTATAATGTCCCCCCCAATCTTTTCAATTCACTCCATCCCATGTAAATGTATTCGATCTTTGGTCATTTAGTCTCCTTTTATTTTTACTACTTGAGGCAGCAAAGAGCACTAATGCTGTACTGAATATTGTAAGTCATTTACATAATTTACATAAACATTGAGCCACTGACTTGTCATTCAACTAGTCAGCGGGTCAATGTTTATGTAAATAATGTCTGCCGCACCATTATGGTTTATTTAATAACATGTTTTCTGAATGCAAAGTGTACCGGGTTGCGTAATTCCTAACATATTATATAGGTTATTATTATTGTAGCTTCCTGATGATTAACCAAAAATCACTCGCAATGGAAGTCCAATCGCATGTTTTCAGTAAGATTTTTACTTAAAGCCTTTATGTAGAAATCATTATAAAGGTATGCATTGTGTGCATTATAATACATTATATCTTTTCATAAATAATTGAAATCAAAGTTAAAATGCATTATATTTGCAGATTCTGAAATTGGTTGTTTGTCATGTGTGTTTTAATGCATTATACTTTCTAAAGGTGTTCAATGAATATATAAGTATTATAATGTATTATAACCGTGGTTACAATAATTCATGAGTCTATATTTCATTATAAGGTGCATTACAAGGCATTAAATTACTGCATTAAAATAGTTTTATAATGCATTTTACAAAAGGGCTTTAAATAAAGTGTTACCAGATTGTTTTTTTTAAAGAAAGAAATGAATACTTCAGCAAGGATGTATTAAATTAATAGTAAAGAAATGTATAACATTACAAAAGTTTTATATTTCAATAAAAGTGTTGTTTTTAACTTAAAATGCCCCTATTATGGATTTTTGAAAATGACCTTTCATGTAGTGTGAAACATAGCTCTAAGGGAATGAAAACATCCTGCAAAGTTTTGAATCTGAAAGTGCAGCGTATATAAAGTTATTGTCTTTTAAAAGTACAGTTTCCACGTTCACCGCAATATATTAGAAAAATATATAGTAAATTATTAAGTCAAATAATCGGTTTGTTGATGGACATGCACTTGTTCATGCTGATGGTGATGAATTACAGTTGCAACATCTCATAATGTACCTCAAACTGAGTAGTGTATCACTGAGAAACACGGAGTCCTGCTCGAGTCATCCTTGTGATGGAGGTTCGGGTTGAATAACTAGTTCTTCCAATGTTTCATCATCGGACTCGCGTTCGGATTGATATGGTAAAATCGACGCCATCATTCGTTACTTTGTGTAGTTTACGGTGTAGGAAGCCTCAGGACATGCAGAGCTGACGTTGTTATGGCAATGGGCATTTTTGTATTGACGCGCGCGCTGCACACGGTAGACCAATCACAACAGACTGAGCTGGCCAATCAGAGCAGAGTAGCTCGCGGAAAGGAGGGATTTAGAGAGATTGATTCATCTGACGAGTCGTTTGAGAATCACTAAAAATGTGGTGATGTGCAAATGTATTTTATGAGAATATTAAACAGTTTTTTGACCTTTGATGCATGTAAACCTGTTGTAGGAGACTCCGAAATAACATTAGGAAACTTTAAAATATAATGGGGCACTTTAGCATTCATCAAATAATCCTGAAAAAAAAAAATAATAATAATAATTCTGCAAAAATTAAGCAGCACAATGTTTTCAAAATGTATAATAATAATAAATGTTTCTTGAGGACCAAATCAGCGCAACATTTTGATTTTACTATATTTTGATCAAATAAATGGTCTTGGTGAGAATAAAAGACTTCTTTCAAAAATGTGTTTTCAAAAAATCTTACCGAGCCCAAACTATTCAACCACAGAGTAACAAGCACAACTAAAATCATGTGATCCACAAGGCGACACAGACCTAATAGCTAAATAAAACTAAACCCATGATAGTCACATACTTCATATAGTTAATTTTTGAGTTTTAAGTAAGGCCAAATGCCCCAAATGATGCACAAAACTACTCGACCAACTTGCCCATCAACATAAGTAGAACACAAAACGTATGTTGATACTTTGTTTTGCTTGGCCTTGGAGCGGAAAAACCTGCGGTATACTCATGATATCAGTGCAAACCAACTAGACAGCAGCAAACAAAAGCATTTACGCCTCCATGTCTACTGATAACACAGCACAGATCAATATACAATGCTTTGCAGCAATTTATTAATGTAAACAGAGTCAGCTATGCCTAAACACTGTATGTCAAACTATCAAGATGTGCAGTGTAAATGCAGCCAATAGGCTATACCTCACAGCTTATACCTTTCATTTTATTATATCGGTTTGTCATCCCTCGCTCATTTTCTCCTCTCCCTCCTGCAGGTGAGTTGAAGACCAGCGGCGTATCTTTTCTCTCTCGCTCTCTCTGCCTTCTCTCTGGGGCTTTGAAGGGAAACTTAATGAATAATGAAGAAAAGATGAGATGTAGCAAAGGAGAGAGTTAAAAAAAATGATTTGAGGAGATGGGGAGTGGGAATGAGAGGCCCTTCATGAGCCTCCATCGCCTTTGAAATGATAGATATAAAAAAAACGATAGAAAAGAAGGAGTGAAGGCCTCTCCAGTGTGTTCACCCATCAATTAGTCGGACAGCAGGAGGAGGTGTGGAGGAGAAGGGAGCGAGAGGTGGAGCGTGTGAAGTGTCGGACGATTAAACCGGCGAGAAGGAGAGGTGAAGGCTGAGGAAAGGAGGACTGCTGAAAGACAGCAGGGACACGAGGCAGTTACTGACTTCTCAACTTCACTCATTCCAGCTATTTATCATTCGCACACGCTATCTGTCCAGTCCCTGGAGTGCACGCGTTAACGTTTGCCACACACAGGGCAGGCAAAGAGCTACCACTCAAACGAGTTTGTGGTAAAATCAATGACAACCTTTCAACCATGACCGTTCGGTGATACGTTGAGTTTCAAAAAAAATAAAATAAAAATGCTATCCATGGCTTTCTTGCATTCAACAGAACCAACAAACAGATCAAAGATTTTTGGTCAGTTTGCCCGAATCTGCTAGAAAAATATATTTTCACTTATTTGAGTACACTACAGAACACCTCAAACACATGGGCAAAATCTTCAACATGTACTGTTATTGCTTAAAATAAAATAAAAAAAGTATAGAAAAAAAAAACCCCTAAAAAAATGGTCTGAGTGTAAATTTAAAATGCATGTATGTGCACTTTTAGTACACTAGCATACATGCGTGGAATTTTCAACATAAAAAGTGTAAAACAAAAAGTAAAATCTATTTTTTATAAATAAAATATGACATTAAATAAAAAAAAAATATATATATATATATATATATATATATATATATATATATATATATATATATATATATATATATATATATATATATATATATATATATATATATATATACTTTTAGGAGTTCACTAGAAACCCCCAGAGATAATAGGCTATGCATGTGTGTGGTTATTTGTCACTTTTACTTTTACATAAAAAAATAAAAATAAAAATAAACTAACTAAACGAATCAAATAAAAACATTTGTCTACATATAATATGCAATATTAAGTATTTAATATATAATTAAAATATGGAAATATGTGTATAGAAGCCTAACGAATTAGATCAGGTGTGTGTCTTATATTTCATCCTGAAGCAGGAGTAAAGGAAACAAGTGTGGTTACAGCTTTAAAATAAAAATATCCCCCAAAGAGAGTGTGTGTTCTCTTTTTTATTTTGATGATAAAAATCTAAAGTGCTATCTCCTGGTCCAGAGCTGTTACCGGGTTATTATCGCCTCCTCAAAGCAAGCTGTTAATACAGAGGATGTATCATGTATGTAGGAGTTCACTTCAAGCTAAAACTGAGGAGCTGTTACAGCGGCAACATATGGGACATATAGTGGTAATATGCTAACATATAATAACGTTTAAATTAAAACATGAATGAAAAGTTGTGTGATATTGTCTGATATTCCTTAAAAATAAAATTGTAAATACATGTTTTATTAAACAGTATTGTAATTATTATGAGAAGTACATCCTGCTGTACAACATATAATAATATATTCATCATAATTTCTGATCAGATTCATCATTTCATGCTCATGTGTTTAACAGCACATCTGAGCATGTTTACCAGACTTGGATGCTGTTACTGATATGTAAGACGACTGCTTGGCACATATTGATGTGGTCAGGCTTTAGTCATATCATTTTTTATGATGTGTTAAATACAAGACAGTCCTTCAACACTGACATACGGTTTTACGTTAAATGTGACTGACATATTGATCTGGGGGAAAAAAAAAAGCTTTTTTTGTCTGGGGTCTTCAAATAATGAAGCTTAAGACATGATTTAATGGTGGCCAGGTGCCACCATTGTGACGTAATTACGTAAAAAAATAAAATATGACACTTTTATGGAATATCGGTATCTGCATATCAAATCCAGCTTGTGATTAACACTGATTTAACAGCCATCTTAATATTGAATCAAATTATTAGTCAGAACTCATTGGCGTCATTGTTCTCCTATCTAGTCAGTTGACTCAGGTTGGTTCTTAGAAGGTTCCAGTGGAAGTGGGGTATGTGATTGGCTGTGTGATCGGGGATTGGGCAATTAATCCACATCCAGCTCAATGGAGAGAGATTATGCAGTCAAGTGAATCTCATTTCAAGCTGCTGCTCTGGGTGGGAGGGTATGCGTGGGCTACTCCATGACACAAAGACAAATGACCAGCGAGCGGGCGAGTGTGAGGAGAAGATTGGAGAAGCAAAGGGGGCAGCTCGTACGGCTTCTGTCGAAGTCCATAATCCACTGTTGACTTCCAGAGAGAAGGTAACGATTGAGAGGCACTGATTAAATAACCACAGGCACTACCAGAAACAAGGTCATGAGTTTGATTCCCAATGTAACCTTAAATATTAGTATAAAAGCAAATGTCAACTGCAGAAATTACAATTATTGAGACCCTATGATTTGTGTCTCAGTGTGAATGAGCAGTGCAGTTTAGTCTCACATACTCAAGAACGCATTATGCTGATGTTTTCAGCACCTGCCATCTCAGTCCACATGAACTATATATACTATATATTTGTCACAAAAAAACACATATGACCTCAAAGGACCTAACTTGAAGAAATTATGACAGAAATATATCATATATTGTACAGTAGGGCATGTTTCTCATAATAATAACAATAATAACAAAAATGTTTATTAAAAAAAATAATAATTGTATTTTAAAGGAATATCACACAATGTCACGCAACTTTTCATCCATGTTTTAATTTAAACTTAATTTATAGCCTATTTGTTTGCCATGCAATAAAAGTTTTGTTTTTTTAAGATTAATAAAATTAACGTTTTAAGCATTAATTTCATTACCAACATTTTTGATAACTTTGTATTAAATCATAAAGCAAGAAATCCAGAACATTTTTACAAAATTTCTTAAGAAAAGAATATCATAAAGAACTATTATTGCTATAAATAAATAAATAAATAAATAAATAAATAAATATAATATATATAATATATATAAATATATTAGGGCTGTCAATCGATTAAAATTTTTAATCGATTAATCGCATGATTGTCATGAGTTAACTCGCGATTAATCACACATTTTTTATTTGTTCTAAATGTACCTTAAATTAATACTTTTCAAGTTTGTAATACTCTAATCAACATGGGCATGGATAAATATGGATGCTTTATGCAAATGTATGTTTATTCTTGAAACCATCAACATAGAGCATGAAGACAAGACGTTGAAGATGTTTCAAAGGTCATAGATGTTTTTCAAAGAACTTGTTCATGTCTATTAGAAAGAACAAAGAAATACCAGGTTCCCATTACTTCTCTTTCTTTGCACTGAGCTATTGTTTACATGTTTAGATTTTTTGCAAGACAGGGCAGCTCTTCTGAAAATGCTAAATGTACATTTATTATTTATTATACATTAGTTTGTCTCTCTCTGTGCCCATTTTGATGAAGTTAAATTCTCAATAAAACTGTTTTCATTGGTATATTTTACTGTTTCTGTTGTCAGTCAAACAACGGAATGAATATGAAATGGTGACTAAAACGCGACCCATTAAGACATAACCAGCTCTCTGTTCCCAGATGTTAATCTGCACAAAAATCCTGATAATCGAGCCGTCGTCTGATGAAATCAAATACACATAAGATAATAGACAATATCTGTGCTATGATTTCGGCTATGCTTGCATGTAAAATTAGAGAAGCAACATATTATCTGTGTTTAACTGAATTAAAGCGCTGCGAGACGCAGAGAGAGAGAGAGAGAGAGAGAGAGGTGCGCGCGCGCGCATGCTGGGAGAGCAGTACCGGCGGTACCGGTAGATTCTCAGAAACTAAAAAAGGTTTGGCCGCTTTTTTGAAGGGAAACAATCGCTAAAGGGGTCTGCAATGTCGCCAAGTTGGCAACACTGTGAATCTCCATTTCTCCAACTAGGGGTTGGGCCACGGGTCAAACAGAAAATACGTGCTGCGTTAATCGTGCGTTAAAAAAAAATAGTGCCGTTAATATGATTTTGCGTTAATATATATATATATACACCGCTGACATCTGATTGGCACATAAAACAAACTAGACTCTAAAACTAGAAAGCAACGTGACCCGATGCCATCAGATTCTACATTCAGCCAATGAGAACAGTTTGGGCAACTTTCCACATGTCCATCATTGTGTATGTTCACAGGGCAGCCCATATATCGTCACCTTCCTAAAATAATTGCCCAAGTCATTTTTTCAGGTTTCTAAGAAAACACAAAACACTGAAAAATAACCTTAGAGGTTGAGTAGATTTTCGTTCTTCTTGATGCAGCTGCCATCTTGAAAAGCTTGTAAAATTGCCTAAGTCTCATTGTCTTTTGACTTAGGCAAAATAAAACGGCCTAAGTCACACTCTTGACATAGGCCATCATAATACAGGGGTAGAATTGCATGATCTGTTCAACCAGAGGCGACCAGCATCACGAGGAGATGACTTATGCAAAAAATTATTTTTGGAAGGTGACAATATGGTAAACAGGAAGGAGCCCATATATGGTAAGCAGGAAGCTGAAATAGTGTTTAATTGCATATTCAGCTTCATTAGGAATTGTTAGATTCTCAAGTCAGATCTTTCACCTATAACACAACAGAACAAAGCAAAACAACAAAACACTAGATAAACACAAAAAAACATGATCAATTCTGGTTGAATCTATTCTCAGAATGCCATTGTTGTCTTGTCCCAGAATATGACAAGAGTGCATAAAGCCCAAAGCTAAATATTCTTATGACATTACAACAGAAGCATCATCTCAGAGGCAATATCTCTGCAATTCCCCTCATGCATATGCACAGAAGCTGCCGAACTGGTGACGTCTCCCAGCAGGAAGGATGGTCTCCCCGGACAGCCATGGAAGACACTCAGGCAATTAAACTAGTCACAGGATCCATACAAACCACTGTTCCCGCCGCCAGAGGCGGAAACTCAACACTAAAACTCTGAAACAGGTGCTGCTCCTGACAGTAGAATAAAGCAGCACCTTTTATTTCCACCATATTTTTATACGAGTACAAATCACAGAAGCACTTATGCTGAAAATTACCGCTAACATCCAATTTTTCGACCATCATTCCCCAAGATGAAGTACTGATGAGAACTTGTCTGGCTGCAAATCCATTTATATGTAGAACTTGTTTGGTAGAGAATGTCATGCACTGGCGTTTATAAAAGGAGAACATGTAAAATTGATTTGTTACCAGTTACCAGTAAGATTAAAATGATGAGGGAAATGCATTGTGGGTTTGGTAAATGGAGTTGGGAAATGCATACAGAAATCATTACAGATGTCACTCCCTCAGGTCAGGTCCATCATCCCCATTTACACACACACATAGAGATGATGGGCCTGGACGACCAATGGATGTATATATATATATATATACACTGTATAGCGGTAAAGGTACCACATTTCAGCAAATAATCAAAGAAAGCTTTAACAAATATAAACAGTATCGTTGATTTCGAGCGGAAATCTATCTCTATTCTTATTTTTTTTTTTCATGAATCATTACTATTAGTCACCCTTTGCGTCTGTCTGTTGGTTTTGTTTAACCAATGAAAAGTATTAAAAAGAGCTTGTGACTAAACCTCATAACTGCATTGGATCCTCAATCCAACAGTTGGTCAAACCTCACACAGTTTGGACCATCTCTGCTTGTTTTTAGTTCTTGTTAAAGAACTGGTTGTTTAAATAAATACAGTGTTTTCTTTACTCAAGAAACACACACACACTAGGTTTGGTCTTTTCGTGGGGACTCTCCATAGACATAATGATTTCTATACTTTACAAACTGTATTTTCTATCCCCTAAACCTATCCATCACAGAATCCTTTTTGCATTTTAAAAATAGGCATCATTTAGTACGTTTATTAATCCATTTCCCTCGTGGGGATCGCTGACTGGTCCCTAGACTGATCTCAGGTTTTATCCTTGAGGGGACATTTGACAGACAAAATTCCCAAATTCTCAGAAATTCGCTGGTCAAAAACCTTGGAACTATTTCAACTTTATTTTGGTAAAATGTAAACAATATAATGACACATGCAAGTGTCTGACCATATATAATACCACAATATCAACTTTGACTTTTTTTTTTTTTTTTTTTTTTTTTAGTTACATTTTTGGTGATAAATAGATAAATAGGCTATATATACATGGTGGCAAACAACCATATTTTCAGTGAATATTCATACAAAAAAGAATGAATGAATGTATAAATTATTGAATTAGTTAAATATTTATAAATGAATAAAAACAAGTATTTTTTTCTTCGCTTCATGCCTCAGGACATGGCAAATCTCTTCAATCCTATTTATATGCTACTTGCCACTACTGCCACTTTCTTTTAGAAAATAATCAAATGCACCCTATCTCTACATAACGTTCAAATCAAATCAATAGGCCTATTCACGTTTTTTCTTTTAACATGAGCTCCAACATACGTATGTATTAGAGATGCACCGATTACAATTTTCTAGGCCGATTCCGATTTCCGATTTTTCATTGAGTTTGACCTGCCGATACCGATTTTAGCCGATTCCGATTTTTTCCTAACCACTTTACAGCACACACAAATATTTATTTTCGATCTTTTCTTTAACCATTTCACACGTAAGATTAAAATATTCTAACTGACACCCCCACCCCCAGAGTGAGTTTTTTTCAAGGCGAACGTTCCCTGTTTCCATGGCGACGCGTCATGCGATACACCGCAGCCACAATAATACTGTATGACAGATGTCTCGCTTTTATTTCGCTTTTCCTTTTTTATTCAAAATATTCACAAACTTGCTTACCATGTCATAAACAGCCTATCTGATATCCCGATTCTCAAATACGTGTAAGTGAGTGTGTTTGGTCGTTTAAAAACCTTTATAAATAATCTTGATCTATGACATGAGATGGGCGTGCAATGTTGTCCTGTCAGTCGGATTTACAGCACGTGAATTCATCAGTTTCTCCCGCAATAAATGCAAGAAAGTGGCCGGTGAACTGAGAAGAATAGAGTAAACTTTATAGTTACTTCCACTATGTTTGTCTGATATGAATAACACATGTCGGCAAATTATTATATTTGAATAGATTGTTATTGCTGCTTCCACAGACATCAGTGTGTATTTTACAAACTCCAAATGTATTGTTTTACTCGTGCTCATGTGTATTTAAATATCTGAAACCTAAAATAAACATTATGAGGTTGAAAACACTGCTTAGTTGTGATATATGACAGCGCTGAACGCGTCCGACTCTGGCTCAGCGCCAGCCAACGCGTGAAAGCACAGTTTGAATCTGGCAGTTATGCGACGTCACTGAACATTGTAAATGTGGCACCGTACTCTCAGGGGCACAGAAATAAAAATCTCATAGAGACCGTACCGCTCAAAAGGTTAATCATGCGGCGCCCGAGTGCATTTGACTAGCATAAAATCGGCATATGTCAGACTGACCGGCTGTTTGCCGGTCATGGCCGATCACGTGAAAATCGGCCAATTCCGGTCACCAGCCGATCAATCGGTGCATCTCTAGTATGTATGTAATCACATGGAAACGCAGCCACTGATGTTATTAATTTTCACCTCCAAATAACTTACTGCAAACTCTACAATTCAAAAGCACTGACCCCCTTGCATTCATACTTGGAAATAATACCAACATAATTACAGGCATCTAAATTGCCTGAGCAAACAACAAGCTAAATCTAGATACAATAACACTGTACAATAACTCGCTGCTAGGTCAGGCTCATTCAGAGATAAATAAGGAACATCCATCACTGATAATTAGAGGTAACATTATAAAAGTAGGCCAAAGCATTGCATGTCTATTCGCCTTAAAAGCTACGCTGAAATATGGTTCACGCTTTATTTAATCGAGAAGAAGGAAAATTAGGCCTTCAGCTTAACCGTGTCAATCAGAAAAAATGCACAACAACAACATAATCTTATCTAGCCATTATAAATGATCATTTCAGAATATGAGACTCAGAACAGATCAGTAAAGCTCAGCGATAAGTGAAGTGTTTACCTTAAAATCTTTTACAGTTCAACATTTTAAAGTAAAATAAACAGGGAAATTCAAAAGTTAATTACATATGCAAATAAATGTTGCTTTTATAGACCGCTTTTTATGAGAACTCTGAAGGCTGTTTCAGAGGCTTCTTACTTTCATTTAAGACGCATATTAAATATTACGGTTTCCCAGAACAAAGTGCACTGATATCGCTCTAGAGGTGTCTCATCAAACAACCTTGAAATTTCCCTAAGTAGACTGCAAAATCTAAGCTGTACTGATCACATTTCTACTGTAGCTTAAGGCTGTGGGTCAAAGGTCCCCCAGTGAGAGCCCATTACGTCCTTTCAGAAACGTTTCAGTGACCTTCATCTTCGTCTCCCCAAGCAAGAGAGGAATAACAATTATAACCTCAGGGAAATGGTCCTTCAGTTATTAAGTGATTCTAATCAAATCAGCCTCCCTTTACATAATCAATAGTGCTTGAGCAGGGCATAATTCTTTACTATTTAAACCCACAGTGATTCATACATACTTTTGGATGCTTTTGGGACAGATATTTTTCTTTTTCAATAATTTATAGTGCTTGTTTTTAAAAAGAAAGACACTTCAAATTTGTCAGATAGTTTCAGCCTTACTGTACATGTGAAATGTATGTACAGTCGACTGGAAACAAGGAGTTTGCTGACTCTCATGACCAAGGTAAAGTGACTCTGACTCAGTATATGCAGAAATAAAACCTAAAAGCCAATTCTGTTTTCTTGTGCTATGGAAAGTTCACATACAGCATTTGTGGATATGAACAAATGCAATAGGAACTCATGATATAAGAGTATGTTTTAGGTTAATGGTTATGTTCAAAGGTGCAGTAAGCGATTTCTGAGAAACGCTGTTGAAAGTGGATAGGACAGAGCAGCACAACACACTTGTAGCCAATCAGCAGAAGAGGGGCGTGTCCACTCATGATGGGGGAGGAGAGAAAGTGAGCAAGAATGAGATTTGAAGAAAGACTGTAGAAAGAGAGATGGCTGAGAGACATTACAACAGATAAACCGACAGAGGAATATCACTGGAAAAAGAAGGCATATGATCAGGCAAGAGCTCTAGGACCCGCATTAATATTAGAAAAGCTTTCCAGCGCTTGAGAGACCTAAGTGGGAAGGCCTGAAAACGGACACTGAGGTTCCGTTGTTTCTGCTCGTACGTGAGTAACATTGGTTTTGCTATGTTTCACAGAACCAAATGCTGTTGTTTTAATGTTAGCTCTATAGTAACAGGACAGTTTTGAGTGTCAATATTTGCTTGGTGGTATACTGCTGGTTACTAACAACCAACTCTTGCTTATACTCTTGTGAACTATATGTTCATTCTTTGTTTTTCTTCATTGTTCATCATCATCTTCACTTTTTTTTTTTTTTTTTTTTGCAAAGCATTATTTTGTGTGTTTGTGCATTTTGTTTGTAGGTTGATCTCAAATATCAACAGCGTTTCTCAGAAATTGCTTACTGCACCTTTAAGCTGTAGTCCAAAGCATCGGTGGATTCCTTTCAATTACTACAGAAAATAACTTTGACTCATCCTTTAGTTTATAAAATAACAAACAAAATCATGTAACACGCTCACAACTTAAGTCCAATTATTGTATCTTTGCACTATAGCCCTCCTATAACACTCCCATTCAAAAGTTTGGGGTCAGTAAGATTTTTTTTAAAAGATATTAACACTTCTATTCAGCAATGATGCATTACATTGATTGACCTTTATAATGTTACAAGAATGTTTATTTCAAATAAACTTTTGAACTTTATATTAAAAGAACCATAAAAAAATATATTTAAAGGGGGGGTGAATTACTGTTTCATGCATACTGAGTTTTTTACACTGTTAAAGAGTTGGATTCCCATGCTAAACATGGTCAAAGTTTCAAAAGTTAAGTTGTACGTTTGAAGGAGTATTTTTGTTCCAAAAATTGTCCTTCCGGTTTGTCACAAGTTTCGGAAAGTTTTTTTTCAAGTATGGCTCTGTCTTACGTAAGAGAGGGCGGAATTTCCTTATATGGGTCCTAAGGGCACTTCTCCGGTAAGAGCGCGGGCGCGCGCACACTCGTAGACCAGAGCAAGAGAGTGAAAGCAGTTCGCCATCAAAGCGCCCTGCCCGGCTTTTGGGAAGTCAGTGTCACCAAAGAAGTGTGTTTTTGGTTGCCAGGGGAAGACAACCCTGCACAGATTCCCAAAGAACCCGGCGTTAAGGCACCCGTGGATGGAGTTTGTTTTCCAGAGCATAAACGGAGTTGTGTAGACTGTTTGTTCCCTGCATTTCGACGATGATTGTTTTATAAACAAAGCCCAGATCGGATTTGCAGATCGTCTAATGCTTAAGGATTGAGCAGTCACAATGATAAAGGTTCGGTGAGTAAAACTACTTCTATTGTCTCTGTGTGTTGTTAGCTCGGCGCGTTAGCACAGCTTTAGCTTCGCCCACACGGCCCGCCCCCAGCCGCTCGTTTTTTTCCGGAAAGACTCGGTACAGCCAATCTTTCAATTAAAAATATAATAAAACAAAAGACTTTTTGGAGATATGAAGGATGCAATATTACTCTATAGGTACTCAAGATTAACAGGAGATTGAGTGAAAATGAGCATTTCACCCCCCCCTTTAAAACCATATAAAGCAGATCAACTTTTTTCAATGTGTTTCTTGAGCACAAAATCAGCATATTAGAATGATTTCTGAACAATCATGAAGACTGGACAGTTACTCAAAAAAACAATGGTAATAATATTTTACATTAGAATAAATAAAATGCATCTGCCAATGCTATTTTTAATATTTTAATATTTTAAAACTGAGATAAAATAAAACAACTCCTCACCAGCCGTGTCAGTCACATTCTCAATAATTATGTAACTTGCACAGCAAAGTTTACTCTTACTTGCTGCTTTGGACCATCACAAGACTAGCCTAAAGGTAAACAGCAAACATTCCATACTGTGTTACATATTATTGCATCATTTTTATTATAAAATATCTTCAAAAACAACTTCACTTTTAACTCAAAGATTTTATAACAGATAGACACTATCCAAGCAAAAGTTAGCAACTTGTACTAGCAATTAAGAGTAGAGTGAAGTGGTGAACGCTTGTTTAAGGTGTCTCAGTAATATCAAATTAGAAATTTAATTAACCCGGTGTCTTTAATCCTGTCTCACATGACACTGTTATTCATCTCCAAGCAATATTTTTAGCTGTATGATATTCAGTACCAGAGCAGCATGCAAGGGTAAATCGTAATGCATGAACAAGGTGATGTCCCCGTACAGCGAGACCTTAGTCTAACTGAACTGTTCATAAATACTCCCTGTGTATGCATTCATGTGATTATTATGAGGAGACTAATGGAGTCTCGTGACTTTACATGATGCACAGGATCAATATTCACCGGGAGAGTAGTATTTATGTCTGTGGATGAAATCTGACACAGATATCAAAGGGTTGGAGACGCGGCCCTGTCGATGTAACCGAACACATCCACCCGGAGTCTGACATGATATCAACACGACGTGAGCCAGAGAGACAGATGCAAGAAACTTCTCTTGTCTAAGAATGGATAGTATTACAGTATGTCTGCAAGGCATACATATGGCTTGCTAAGAGAAAAGAGCAAAATATGAAACCTAACAGCCCAGAAATTGTCAATATCACCAACATAAATGCACTGAAATTAAACAGATTGATTTAAATGTATAGACCAAAATGTTTTAAGTAAATTAAGTGAAATCTACTTTGTATTAATATAATACATTTTAAACTGAAAATAATCTAATTGAAAACATCTCAGTTAGATACATTTCTTCTTGTTTATATTGGCCATATGCAGCTAAAAAAATGACACTTACTGTAAAACAAACACAAAACAAACAAACAAACAAAAGGTAATTATTAGAATAAAGCATATTAGAAGGATTTCTGAAGGATCATGTGACTGAAGACTGATGCTGAAAATTCAGCTTTGCATCACAGGAATAAATTACATTTTAAAATAAATTAAATTAGAAAACAGTTATTTTAAATTGTAATAATATCTCACAATATTACTGTTTTTACTGCATTCACTATAAAATAGCTAAAATGCAGCATTAGTGAACATAAGAGACTTCTTTCAAGAACATAAAAAAAATCTTGCAAACCCCAACATTTTTAACAGTAGTATAGGTCATTTTTGCGTAGAATGTGAATTCAAAAATGACAACAATACAGAGTAAATAAAGCTGGAACACACCAAAATTAATTATTCATGCCCTAGTGCATGCTGGGAGTATCCACACCTTGAGAAACAATAATCACATGAACACCAGCACGACAAAAAAATGTTGTCACTGCAGAAATTCACGCACTACATATCTGTGATTATAATAGAAATTACTGTTTATGTAGAGCAGGACGCTGGCAATGCCAAGGACACAGGCTTGATTCCCAGGAAATGAATGAAATGTGACGCTTTGCATAAAAGTTCCAACTTCCAAATGCAACATTTTTTTAAAAAACATCTAGTTTGGTCACATCACATTGCACTTCTCGCTACACTGTAAACATTTATACACACACACACACACACACACACACAGACAGACAGACAGACAGACAGACAGACAGACAGACAGACAGACAGACAGACAGACAGACAGACAGACAGACAGACAGATAGATAGATAGATAGATTTCCGAGTGTAAAAAGTCTGAGAACATTTTGTGCTTAAATTTAGTGCAAATCAGCTTAATATTTTCAGCTTATTCAAAACGAAAAAAGAATTTGTTTCCCTCATACATTTGCATAACCACAAAGTGGTTTTCAGTGTGCAAAAACGACAACCTCCAGCTACAGTAGCGTACAAACACATTTAACCTCGTCTGCTCCAGGCAGCCTGTGGATCCGTGGTTTTGCTCGCTTGTTGCACTTTCTTTAATACTTCAACCAGCCGGTTGCTCAGGGCATGCCTGCATTAGTTATGTTTTGTTTTGGTTTGGCCTGAAGATCAAGTAAACTCTACAAAATCCTCTTTTAAGAAACACACTAATTCTTATGTTGCTTCTTCCTCCGATGATACTGGAACAGGGCGGCAGATGCTTCAGGCAAAGTTTTATTGCATCCGTTAAGGGCTCAAATACTGACTGACCTCTATCTGTCAGGTTCACATACAGTCGCATTACAAAAAACAGCTAAAACCGGACCTCCTAAATAACTGAAATACTTGCATCATAACGGAAAATGATTTTTGGCTTCTTCACTGCCTAAAATTATCAAACGCAATCATTTATATAAGAAAGCTATTTTCAAAGCATGTGCCAAAGCACAGACCACTGAGGAAGAAGCAAAACCTCACTAACTTAGTTAAAAAAAAAAAAAACCTAGGCCTATATCTCTAAATCATCAGTTGCTGGACATTCAAAGGCATAGAATCTCTGCAGTCTGCCGGGCTGGTGTTCCATTTATCCGCCCCTTCCCCTGTGTGGATTACTCTTTAAAATTTAAACCAAGCATAAAACCAGCTCAGGGAGTACTTGCAAAATCCCTTGTCAGCCTCCATCCAATTACTCTGTACTGGTTCAATGGACATCAATGACAAATTCCTCTGTTCGGAAATAATTAAAACAGATAGGTTTGATGCCCTTGCGTTCTCTAAACTCTGCTCATTAAAGAAGTGCACAAAATCACTCTGCTATTACTTTGACTCTTTCTAATTGTTGTGCAATCTGTAGAATGCATATTAGAAGACTTTCATTTAAAATGTATTTCTGACTTTAAAGGGTTTTCACTGAGCGTCATTAACCTTCATCTGCGGAGACTAGAAATGCTTGCTTTTAAAAGGTAAATGTTCAATTTCTGACCCGGCTCTGAACTGCCCAGAAATAGCGAATCTACGTGGAGTTTATGATAGAAGTGGCATACTCATGCATTATTACCGGTGGTGGATCTGGATTTGATGCACAACATGCCCAAGGAAAAAAAAAAACAACAACACAAAAATGTATGTGAATATTTATAGGAATGTAAATTTAATTTAACAGTCATGTGGTGTGACAAATGGAAAAGACAAGTACTCCATTTAGTCTTTAAATTAACATGAGATCATAAAAAGATGCATGCCTAATTCTAAAATAATTTTTCAAATGCTAGGCTATAAGGCTATAGCATTTCCAAAAGAGAGTTATTTTTGGCTTAAATTGTTATCGACAGCATAAGCACCTCATCGTATCAAAAACAAACAGTATTTGTCCTGCCAACTAAACAATCATTTGTCATGACACAAATAAATGCATGCTCCCGGAACTTGTTTTGATGAAATAACGCTTGCCAAGAAAATAAATGTACATGAGCCAACTTATTATGAGTCTTTCCTACAGGATGGCAGCATTGGGGTTAACTCTTGCATTGTCCATAGTACAAGGCATTCACCACAACCAACTTTAAACAACTTAAAGATGCAATTCATAATATCAGTTTATTCTTAAATTCTACATTCTTAAAGAGGACCTATTATGCCCTTTTATGAAGTCTTGTTCTTATTTTCTTATTTAAGTCTTATTTTGTTCTTGGGGCCTACTGGAATAGCTTTTCATGCTTGAATGTTCAAAAATATATATATATTTTTTACGTATTTGACATTGTTGCAGCACCTCTCTTCCCAGTCTATCAGCAATGCTCTGTTTAATTCCCGTCTCTATGAAGCCCCTCCTTCCGAAAATCACAATTTGATCTGATTGGTCAGCTGAGCCAGTGCGTTGTGATTGGTCATCTGCTTCGAGGGTGTTTTGGAAATGTCATGGCGCTTTTTATTTTGCGTATGGCTTGGGCGGGAATTATTTAAATGAAGGATATTGTGACAGGTTCATATTCCTGGAAGAAAACTCAAGACAATGGAGGCGTTTCAGTAAGTTCAGAAACATTGCGCACTGATATAGAGAATAACTCTTTTAGAGTGACTTTGTGCTTTGCTAATTTGCAGACCTTTTTCATGCTCAAACAGCAACATTACACACTAAAGAAAGTTAAATATGTAATAGGCCCTCTTTAAATAAAATTACACTTAAAATTGTCTTGCGTGTGTTTAAAATTATCATTATCACTTGAGCAGTATCTTTTAAAATTACTTTTTTGACTGGTTTGATCTAACAGAACTTTTGAGTATCTTTTAAATATTTGATACTACTAACACTGTAAATGGTGAAAAAAAATCAGTTTAAATTTTTTTTGAAAAAGTGATGTTGAATTACATTAGTGCTTCCTCAATGCATTTTGACTATTTAAGTATCTATGCACACAATGTAAATAAACTACAACAGGTAAACATGTTAGCAGAAAAAAAAAATGCTACAGTAGCAATTTGTTCAGCTGAAATTTCGAGAGACGAACAATTTTACTGGTTTTGACTGGTTTAATTATGACTTAAGAACACGGCACCCCGAACAGCATAAATACTTAAATTTCCCTATTACCTAAATTTAAACACTGAAACTCTATTTTCGGTTTTGGTTTTCAGCAAAATGGTAATGCAAAAAAAAAAAAATCACCTTGTAAAATTCAAATCGAGTGATGAGTTTTGTTAGCTAGATAGATAGATTGGAAGATTCCTATCTACCTAAACAAGATGTTAATCTGTTACAAGATCCAGCAAATGTGAGATACTAAAAATGTCTAATTCAGCATGAACTTCCAAGCTGGTCCAAGATGGTCTTGATCTCACACTGCTTTAATCCATCAGCCTCCATCGCCCCTGCTGTTTTAGTGTATCAGGTAATGTCTGTGGGAAGCGAGTCACCTCCAGATACACCTGCGTGCTCTTGGCATCTTCACAGCGACAGCGGAGCTAATGCCAGCTGACGCAACCCCCTTGCTGTGACATGAAGTGTCTGTAGAGGTGCAGACAGCGATGTCTCAGAGGACTAGATTCACAGTCACAGTCAATGAGTGAAGACTGGACGCAAACACGCACATACACGCTCAGAAGAGCTGTCGAGCTGTTAGGGAGATTTACACGAGCACCCACACAAGCAATCCTCTATAAGTCCTATTGATATATATTATTATTAGCCTACTTACTATGGTATCAGCTAGTTCTAATAAATGATACCTCAAATGACATGGCTTGAGAAGAGAAGAGAACAGACTTAATCCTGTTGGAAAAAACACAGACTTACAGTATTGAAAGAGGGATCTGAGCCATATCTATGATCAACCATCCAGAACTCCGCGTTTATCACACTAACGTACATATTTTGTGACAGCAAATAAAAATGATTAATTATGAAGGCTATATTCAAATAAATTGATAATATAAAATTTTCTTCAAAACTATATCAAAATTTTTAATGCCTGTAGGATTCTAATTTAATGCTTTTTGATGCCATTTAAGGCTAGCCTGGAAATCCAGACCTAAATCTAAAAGATTAGGCTAATGGTCTGGCGTCAACTAATGAAAATCGCCCAGCTCGAGGGGCGGCACCAAGCGTGCATTTGAAAATCTCGCTGCACGCAATTGGATAACACTACGACCAATCACAACAATTAAACCCCAGCTACCAGCAGAGCTAACCTTATTAGACATTCTCTGATTATACTCTTACCGTATCCGGTCGGCGAAACAGCAAAAACGTCCTTCTTGCAAAGGAACGATTCGAGCGCCGTCTTCTGTTCCTGTTTTAGATAAAAAGCCAAGTCTAACACGATCATTGTAGTGGCCAAAGCCGTTTCAAACAACTGGTGTTCATCCATAGCCATCTTGCAATGTTTACTAATGACTTCGAAGTCACAGCGCTGTTGTCATCTGTTTAGCTCGCCTCTGGCCCGCCTATATCAGATAACCCGATGTGATTGGTGCAGCTCGGATCGAGGGACATATTTAATGAGCATCATTATTCGACACCAGAGTAACTCACAGAGCAAATTCAACTTGTGCTCTAGTGAGAACTCTGGATTACCAGGGTAATTTAAGGCCTTAGTTTTCGCAAAATCCATTTAATGACTTAATGCTTTTTAATACCCCGCGGAAACAAACATACAGACGTCGGTCGGTCTGTAATGGAACTGAAATTGCTAAATCCTTACGATTCGATACAACATACCATGCAAGACAGTTTCAAAGCAGACACTTCCCACATTTTCTGCAGAAAACACAGGCAAAAAAAAAAAAAAAAATCTAGTAATAGTTAAAATATTGAGTTCTTAATCAGAACATATTATGAAATAAACTAACAGAACATGTGGTCCATAAGAATTCATATCAAATGTTTACACAAGCTGAAAAAAAAGGTGTCCTGACCTCATTTTTAAAGCAGATCGACTCATCTGTCATAGAATCACAAGTCAGTAATTATTTGACAGCAGAACACTGAACATTTCTGAACTAATGTTACTATTCAGAGAAAAGAGGAATACTGAAGAGAGGGAGAGGATTGCCGTTTCATCATTTTTGACAAGTAAATTAAGCTTTTGTCATTTAACAAGGCTGTCAGTGGATGACAGCGAGCGATTGCTCGGTTAGTCAGTAGTACAGCTTATAATCTTAACCATCCTTGCTGCTTGAAAATGAGCCTGCCGGTCACGTTTCCTTCTGTTTGCCCACTCTCACAGACAACCTTGACTATCTTTTTCTGCACACAATCACTCACAATCGCACAGACAAGAATGGATGAACTCGGCTGAATGTGGTGTAATTCCTTTTGCTATCTTTGGTGATCTGAATATGTTTTTCAATGCTCCTGATCATAGGTTACAGACAGGGTTCAAAATGACACATCTCGTCAATTTACATGCTGCAACATTTCTTACCAAACTGCATTTTTTTTCTAATTAAAATAAACAACAGTGGGTTTAATTAGCCGTTTTGTTGTTGTTGTTGTTGTTTGTTTGTTGTCCCTTGGATATTTACAGAGAAAGTTACTGTGTCACTGTAAAACTATATTTTACAAAAACATCAAGTCACATTCTAACTAGCTGCAAAGCATTTTTGAGTTTATGCAACTTCAAGAGTACTGGTTCACTCAATCTATCACTGTATATTAATTCAAGGACATCAGGAAGACTTCTCTTTGTAAAAAAATATATTTCATTAAAGGGGACATATCATGCTAAATGCACTTTTTTAGCCCTTAAATGCATTTTGTTGTATATTTGGAGTGTTTAGAAGTACAGAAAAGATGAAATTATTCTCTTCAGGTGCTTCGTTGATATCTTTATATTCTGTTTTGGTCATATTTTTCAACCTGTTCCGATTTTTCTGTTATCTATGACGTTTTTTGAACTATCACGTCACAGTATTTGCAGGGGAACTGCCAAATAAGGACATTGACTTCCGGCCCAACACTTCGAGCAATCCGCCATTATTATTTCTCGCTGCAATTTTGTAGTCCAAGCTAAAGGATGCAGAAGTTACGAGAGGGTAAGTTAAAATGTTCGGTTGTTGGATGTAGTAACCCACACGCTTTATTACACCGTCTAATGTAGATGAACTACCGCGCTTGTGGCGCATGTTTGACTAAAAGAACGAGCAGAGAGAGAGAGACCCGGTCGCGCGCGCGCGCTCACTCTCTCTCTTCAGAAAGTGTAAACAAGACATCACCGTCTCCAAACTAGACGCTGTCTTGCTCTCTCTCCCTCGCACATACTATTCAAAATAAATCGACATGGTGGTAAAAGGTCGGAAGACCAAAGTTTCATGTGTAACAGTTAAATACAGTAACACACCATTGCGATACATCCATATGAAGACGTTGTTCTACAGGTTCGTCGTCTTCATTTTTATCTCGCTCCGGCTCCGACTCTGGCTCGAACATGTAAGGCTGGCTGGACAAGTCTTCCGTTGTTGACATTTTGTTAATAACGTGTGAATAAAAAGTTTATGTGCCGCTAGATAATCCTATCTTTGCTATCAGACTACAAAAATGGCCGAACGGGGTGGAGTTGAACCTCTGCAACCTGGAGAGGGGGCGGGGTATGAAGTGTCTAAATTTTATTTAAAGAGACCGCACCAAAACGAGTTGCTGTCAGACGCACGTCAGAAAAGGGGTAGAAAGGGGGATTGTGGAGCTATAATAATGAGGAATTCAGACCCAAGCATTGCAGTTCCGCTTTATATAGATTACAAATGTATGATTTATATGTAAAAAGGAACAATTTAAAAGCATGATATGTCTCCTTTAAGAAAGAACGTTCTAGCTAAAGCCACTTTCAGTACTTTATTTTCAAATCAATACCAGGAAATATCAAGGATAATACAACCAATACAACCAATTCCAATATATCTAATAAATGGAAAGTCTGAAAGGTTTCTTAAAATAAAGGGCCCTATCTTGCACCCAGCGCAATTGACTTTGTACACCGACGCATGTATCATTCCTATTTTGCACCCGCGCAAAGCGCGCTTTTTCCTCCACAGAAGCACGTCGCTAAACTAGGGAATGAACTTGCGCTCCCTGGGCGGTTCAGCGCAAAAAAGGAGGCGTGTTCCGGCGCAAACGTTCCTTCATGCTATTTTGCAGGTTTAGAAAACAATTGCGCCACTAACCAGGAAAAAATAGTTTAAAGTCAGTGGCGCATTGCGCATGTTATTCATATGCTATTTTAAGGGCGCATGCTTGGCCAAAATCAATGTAGCGTGTGCACAACGCGCATACACTTTGATTTTCTCATCTACACAGAAGCAGCAGTTTTCATTTTTGCAAATCATACATTATTACGATAGATAGAATAGATAGTTGCTCTCCTTGGCTGTGAACCGCTCCTGGCGCGCGCCTGGCAAATCCGCCGTTATAATAGGAATCCGCTTTAGAAAAAGCGCGTCTGCTCTTAAAGGGAATGTGAGATGACGCTCTGATTGGTTTATTTCACGTTACGCCCAAACCACACCTATGAATAATGAAGCTGCTTCAGACCAACCCATTTTAGATTTGCGCCTGGCCCAAGAGTCATTTATCCCGCCGGGAAAATAGCAACAGCGCCAAGACCCGCCCACAAAGTTACTTGCGCTTTGCGCTTTGACACTTGCGTTTCAGATCGTTAAAATAGGGCCCATAATGTTTCACATTAAAAATCCATATTAGCCTAAAAAAAAAAACACAAATTATCAGACTCATTTTATTCTTTTCAATGCATTAACTACTTCTAAAGTTAAAACTCTACAAAACCTTATACAGCCTAGGCCTATTTTATAAAATCTATTTAACATTGATATTTACAGAAGTTTACAGAGCTTCTGTCCTCTGTCATTATATTTAGCAAACACTGCTTTTTAATGTTTGACGACTACTTGCTTATCTAGTTATAGTTTGTATGTGTAGCCTACTACTGTTCACAAATTTGGTGTCAGTAAGATTGTTATATATATATATATATATATATATATATATATATATATATAAGAATTATTATTTCAAGAAATAAAGTAATGCTTTTATTCAAGCAATAAAGACATTTATAATGTTAAAAATATTTCTATTTTAAAAAAATGCTGTTCTTTTGATTCATAAAAAAAATGTATTACTTTGCCATCACCGGAATAAATTATATTTTAAAATATATTAGGCTAAAGCATGAAATTGTTATTTTACATTGTAATAATATTTCACAATATTACAGTTTTTGCTCAATTTTTTTTGCAAATAAATGCAGCCTTGATGAGAATAAAGGCTTAAAAAAAAAACATGAAATGCAAATTTTCATTTTGATGTTGGCATTATGCTCTATTTAAAGATGGAACAAACAAATTAACAAGCAACCTTATCCAAATACCCAATATGTAATTTGTAATGACTTTTAGTTGCAAAAGAGAAGCAATATCAGAGTACAACTTCAAGTCAACATGCTGTTTGCAACTGCTGAATGCAGCAAAAATGTTAGAAAATGACGTGATTTTACTTTAAAGGGAGAAAATAATGGTGGCATTTTCATGCATGGAAGAATTTATTTATTTTTTTCAGTAGTGACCATCGTGCTCACACAGTTGCGATCAAAAAAGTCAGACATGAGGTGCGTGGAAGCCTCAGAAAGCTGTTCGGCCACGATCAATTTTATAATGTTCATTGACATACTTAAATTGTAATACTTAAAGTTAAAGCTGCAGTTAACAAACAGAACTGCATGCGTCTTGCAGAAGAACATTGTAGCCGGAGCCACTTCTCTGTGTTTGTCTACGGCGAGTCGCACAGGTACTGGGCCCGAACCAGTCTAAAATAGTTCAAATATAATAGGTGTACCATAGTGATTCAGGATAAGACAAAAACACAGTTCGGAAAATGGTTTCATGGTGTCCTTGCTTATTATACAAATATAGTAAATTATGAACACAAAAAAAAAGTTACGGACAGCAGCTATAAAGGAGAACTCCGGTCAATTTTAACATTGAGCTCATTTTTTTGTATATTTGGAGTGCTGTCAATACAGAGAACAACGACAAAAATCGGTGTTGCCTACACCGAGTTATTCTATTTTTAAAATTTGCACCCTGTTGACTTCAATGGGGCAAGTTTTAAACCTGCTTTCAGCCTCTTAACATCCTTGATGTGTCATTACAAGTGCACAGAAAATGTGAGTGATTCCTTCAGAGTGAACACGAGTGAATCTGACTGCAGTAGATGTGAAAGATATGTATAAAAATGATGTTATTTAAGCCAGCGCAAATACCTGTGTTTACATCCTGTTTTCGGTGGAAGTCCAAAGTAGTCGATTGCCGAGTTCACGCGCATAGGTTTAGTTACCTATGATCATGCGCGAACTCGGCAATCGACTACTTTGGGGGGGGGGTTATTAAAAATGTTCTTCACTCTTAGAAAATTGTTCTTTTAAGAACTGTTCAATGAAAGGTTCTTTATGGAACCTAAAATGGTTCTTCTATGACATCTACAGTATGTGAAACCCCTCTTTTCGAACCTTTATTGACAGCTTTCAACCCAAGCCTCATGCAAAATGTCATTTATAATGAGCAAAATTAACAATAGGGGTCACCGTGTCTATACGCTGCACTCGCATGCTGCGGAAGACAATGCAATGTTTACAATGCAAGTCTAATTATTCCCATGTTTGACTTCAGTCCCAGAAATAAACAGGTTTGCAACCAGCGTGCACTTCCACTGGAAGAGCAAAGGATCCGATTTTCTACTGATGCAGAGAAAATAAGCGTTCCACAGTACTGTTTATCTCCTACCGATGTACACACACTTTCTTACAGAGTGTCTTTGGTCTATTCAATGTGCTGCGGTAATCCAGGGCTAGGAAACGCTCTCCCACAGTGAAGTGAGGCGGATCACAAATGTTCTCTGCCTGTGGATCCGCATGTGGGCCCGATTCTCTCACACACACCTCTTTATCCCTGTCTCTTCCTTCTTTATTTATCGGGTTTTTTTTTTTTTCTGCCTCCCTCTTTTGGTATTGTGCGAGCAGACGGGAATTGTGGCATTAAATGTTCTTCCATTTTGGACCACTGAATCTGTGCCGTGACCCAATTCATAATGTGTTTTCAGATCCTGCTATTATTCTTGAATGTAAAATGTGCCGTTTTATGTTAAAATACTTCAAATCCCAATATGCAGAAACTGCTCTAAGTAATTCAAATGCTCTATTTGAGTAACCTGTGCTGTCTGAAAAAGCTCAGCTTCTTCACTGGGCATCTTAAAATATGAGTATTTTAACATACTTTATTGCATTATCATTTACAAATGTTTAAAGATTTGGCAATAATTTGAAGCCAGTAAATATAGTGCATATTAATTTATTTGATTTGCAATGCCTTACAATTAAACTTTGTTTTCATGAATACTTTTCATGAATAATTAAGGATAGATTAGGGTCCAATCCTCAATATTAACTAACTATTAACTGCGACTTTTACCTCAATAAACTCCTAATTACTGCTTAACATGTATAAGTTAGTAAAGTAGTTGTTAAGTTTAGTACTGTGTAGGATTAAGGGATGTAGAATATGGTCATGCTTTTGATTTGAAACAAAGTGTCAGTTCTTTTTTTTTTCAAATTCTATTTTATCACAATTCAAACAATAAATTATGTTTTGGCGCTCTTTCATGTGGCGCGAGAGATCAGAGTTCAAGTGAAGCGCGAGTGAATGCGATCAATTCCATCGCATTCACTAAGTTACAGATAGAAATATACATGAATGAACATAAAAAAAAAATAAAAAAAGTTGATATTTACAGTTCAACTTACCGAAATCCGTATTATGACTCTAACCGCTCAATCAGTGTTTTAAAGGCAGAAAGATGTCAAAAAAACTGCTTGTAAACAATGAGGTAACCCAGAAAAGCCATTCCTTGACCATTAACTTTTTAGTCAGCAAGAGCGCACTCGGCACCATGTGGACAGGGATGAGAATTACAGCTACAAGTTACAATTGGCTACATCACTTTCGTCAAAAAAAAAAAAAAAAAATTCCGTTACGATAAAACATGGCTATGATCGCTTCACCCAGCGGTTCTATCACTACACAACCACTAGCAACGTAACTAGCAACCACTCTTAGCAACGTAAACATTATGTTCTCATTGTGAGAGATCGAATGAGCGAGTGTTCCTGCATTTACAGTAGATATAGCATTTTCCTTCAGGTCAGTCCTACATTCGGAATAAAAAAATCCGTTTGAATGTTCACTGCTATCTTGTCCAACAGTTAAGGGCGTTTCCCATGCCCTGACATGCTTCATCATTTGTCAGTTGCGTTTTGCTTTTCCGTGTTCACAACTAGTCCTTTCAATATAAAAGTCTTCTCTACTGACTGACTGACTGACTCATAAACACAGTCAGTTTTTGGCGCCATCTAAAGGCGAAATAATGTAACTTCTGTAGCTGTTCACGGTCAGGGACTATTTCTTCCAGCGGAAGGAAGGATTTTAGTGATTTTACTTCATGAAAATTGCGTTGATACATATATATATATATATATATATATATATATATATTGGCTTTAATATTTGTATTGTGTGGTAACCGTTTTTATAAAAGCAATAAGGTACTCGAGGCTAGAGCTGTATCGTGAAAGTCACGGCTGCGCCACTAACAACCTTACTTAAGCCGTGACTTATTAAAAGCCTCGAGGCTACCTTATTTCTTACATATAGCATATATATATATATATATATATGTCTGTGTACATATATATATATATATATATATAAAAAAATCATAAGAATATATTACTATAAGCAGAATTTAATATGAACCTAGACTACCAAATGCTAATGTTAACTAATTGAACCTCATTGTAAATTGCTGCATACATTTATAAGAATCATTCATACAGGCTTCAAGCGCTCCAGAATGATTTCCTCATGTTAGACAATGTTCTGGCATTACATTCCTTCAAATAAACAAGTCCAGCGAGGGACTCACTGCTCTAATCTACCATACCTTGGTAAATCCTCTTCCCTAGTGTAAGCCTGTTATATTTGGCGTTCACTGGTGTACAGTATCCCTGGGTTTTCTGAGTGTAGGTGTGTGAGTGTTTCTGCATGAGGGATTCACAGAGAGCCAGAGAAACGCTTCTGTAATCCACAGGTCAAACATGGAACTAGGTAAATGTGAATGTGCTCTAAATACGGCTGGCTTACAACAGCGCCTGGCCATGTTGAGTGTGTGGGCTCCAGTTGTAGACACAGATAATCTTCTTTCAGGTTGAATGACATAGCCAGGTCAAGTGGAGAGAGGCCAAGAGCAGCATAATACAGCATGAAGGGTCAGTAGGCATCATGAGGATGCTCACGCATGATTTGGACTGCTAAATATGAATCTGTTTATGCTATATGCTAGTAAGTTGCAGCATAAAAAATCCCATACTGTGTAGTATGCATATTTGGTTTTGAAATTAATTTGTGACTAAAAAGGTATGTTCTATAGTAGCCTATGAATGTGTGAAGCATGAATTAAATTCATGTGGTCATAATCATGTGACATACAGCATCAGTTGTTTATTATGCACTGCACATCAAGTAACTATGGAAGCTTGTTTCCGCCACAGAATAAAACATTTTAAAAGATAATTGCGACTTTTTATCTCACAATTGCGAGTTTACATCTCGCAATTCTGACTTTATTTCTCAGAATTGCGAGATATAAAGTCAGAATTGCATGAAATAAAATCGCAATTGCGTGTTATAAAGTCAGAATTGCGAGATATAAAGTTAGAATTGCGTGAAATAAGTTGCAATTGCGTCTTATAAAGTCAGAATTCTGACTTTTTTTCTCGCAATTGCAACTTTATATCTCGCAATTCTGACTTTATAACACATAGGCTAATTGCGAGTTTATATATCGCAATTCTGACATCTTTTCTCACAATTGTGAGATATAAAGTCCAATTCTAAGGGAAAAAAAGACAGACTTTTTTTTTATACCTCAGAATAGTTTATATCTCACAATTCTGATTTTATAACACGCAATTGCGACTTTATATCATGCAATTCTGACTTTATATCTCCCAATTGCGTATTATAAAGTCAGAATTGTGAGATATAGACATGCAATTCTAAGAAAAAAAGTCAGAAATTCAAGTATATTTCTCGCAATTGCGAGTATATATTTCAGAATTCTGACTTTATAACACGCAATTGTGACTTAATAACACACAATTGCGACTTTATATCACTCAATTCTGACTTTATAACCTGCAATTGTGACTTTATATCACGTAATTCTGAGATAAAAAGTCAGAATTGTGAGATGTATACTCGCAATTGTGAGAAAAAAGTCGCAATTACCTTTTTTATTTTTCACTCTGTGGCGGAAACAAGCTTTCATAAGTAACAACCCAAAACAATACAAAAATGTGAATAAAATTAAATATTCAAATTTATGAGTCCATGTAAATGTGTTTGTCAATCTCAATCTCATGTGTGTGTGTGTGTGTGTGTGTGTGTGTGTGTGTGTGTGTAAGAATGTAGTCACAGACTATAGTAATGTGTCATACACTAAACGTCGTTGGTTTTCAGATACACATGACTTTATACCATATCTAAACCAAAAGGACACAACTGTGAGATGATCCCTGCTGTATCAGAGCACAGTCTTATTTCACACATCATAAAACTTCATTATTTAAGTACGTCCTTGCAATAGCGCGAGTCTGTGAGCTCCAGGGTTTTCCATTGACAGTCTCACCTGTTCACTCTTAAGGAATATGAAATATTGAATAAATCTTTAGTATTGCCATAACTCGTAAGACAGCAGGGGGTTGTTTTTCAAAGCAACTAGATGCTGAAAACACTTTGATCTGCTAAGATAGGAGTGTTTGAAAGAAGCTAAACTAGAACAGCTTTGTAGTCTGTGCCTATACTGTTCTACTTCAACTGGAAAGATCCACGGATTCCACACATCCAAGACGCATTTGAAGGTCATTCACATAATATTAAATTAGTTTGGCATTTTGCAACAGCGCATCACCCACAATTAGTGACACCATGCATTCGGACAAACACTCAGTTTTAAGGTAAAAGTTGACTCACCCTCGTTCCAACTACATGATTTTCTATCCTCTGTGGAAAACAAAAGAAGATATGTTGCGAATGTCTTGAATGTCAATGTGGTCCACTGTCGTTTCAGGCCTCACCAAAATCAGTTCTGTGGTAGATTTTTAACAGGCTAGATAAAATAGTGAACTGTATATTAAACTAACCATGTTTCTAACATATAACGTTACTTCTCTTTTTAGGCCTAACATGATAACACTTTGAAACACAATGTACTAAAACGTTCTGTCCTGTGTTTTTGGATGTTGTATTTTTGCCATACCCCTTTGACTTTGGTTGTGTGAGTGTATAAATAACACCTTGGGGAATTGAAACTAGACAGATGACTAAATTTGAACCTTGTGATTAACAATGAAGTAATCATTAATACAAGGTTTGCTTTACCTGGTAACAGAAGGGTTTGTCTATAAAAACCAATCAAATTGTGGGGAAATTATGTAATGCTGTATGACATTTTTGCCATACCTCCTTATTCTATAAAAACTGTTGTATTCTTTCAGTTGGTGGGATTCTCAGTGGAATTTGTCTGAGATCCTCCGGCCTTGCTTCTTCTTGGGGGAGATTCTCTGAGAACTGCTTGGGAAGATCTCCTGGCCGTGATTAAAGCATTTGAAGGACATTTGCTAAGGTCTGTTTGTCAATTATTCCTGCGCAGGAAGTAAGCAAGTTACGGGAACAGGTATTAGTACCCAGCCGACGTCGATGTGTAGACGCGCTAGAGTATAAATATTATAGGCCCAGGTAGGCTTAGGTCAGATGAGATAGCACTTAGTTAGGTTTAGGGAAAAATCTATGACAGTTCTTTCTTCAAAATATGCAGGTTTGAAATAACACGAGGGTCAGTAAATTATGACAATTTTCTAATTTCAATGATCAAATGAACCCTTTAAATATTTTCTGCATTTCTTATATTTAAGAAATATGAGGAAATATTTTTCAAACCTAATAAATCCTCTTTGAAATAACTGTCTGTTTTTGATTACATTGGTATACCATCACAAAGCATTTTAATGAAATTGCTACTTCATGTACTGGAGTCTTTTCAGAACTGACCTTTTCTCTCTCAAAACTTACTTCATATTAGCTCTGCGTTCAATAACACTCACACTGAGAACAGTGTTGTTATTGTTAACTAAAACTACATATATAAAAAAAGTGAAATAAAGCTTAAATAAAATAAAAATTAGATGCAAAACTTATAATTAACTGAAAAAAAAGGTGCAATAATATTATTAAAACTGAAATAAATTAAAGCTAAAATAGCATTTTTATCAAGTTTTGCAATGTAGTGTTGTCAAAAATATAGATTTTCGATACTGAAATATCTGAAATGCTTCCAATACTCATTTCCATATAATAGATACACGATACCAAGTGCGCTTTCTCTCTCATCTCTCCGACAGCGAGTTACACATAAACCTGCCTCACTCATTCCTCACTCACTCACTCGTTTCATTTGCTCTGGATGAATATTGTTGATGTTTCAGGGCTTGAATTTTGGCGTGGAATTGCGCATAATTTTACTCATTCCCGCAGATTTTGTAAAGCCGCCTCTCAGTACTAAATTGAGTTCTTTTTTGCTGCTTATTGTGTGTAAACAGTTAAATACACACACAATAATGTCAAAATGAGTATTCATGTAAACACAGTCAGGTTTTAAGTGAACGTTTAACAGTTGAGAAAGAAAACGCATGTGTAACAGTATAATGGATCCGAATAAACCTGCTGCCAAATTATGAGATAATATTACAAATATCTATATGCCAATATTTCCCACGGTAGCGATGTCAAAATTGTGGCCAATGAAAATCAATAATAAAAAATTATTTTATTAATTTTTAAAGCCCCTCCCACAATGGTTGATTGACAGCAGCGTTTCAACACAGACCCACCCTCGCGCCCTCATGAGCGAGCTGTCAATCATAGCCCGCGCCGACCGGCGCGTTCATTGCTGATAGCTGGAGTGCTGAGCAGAATGACGTCTGTAAGCGATTGTGGTGTTCTTGGGTGTAATAACGAACACAGCATTCATATTGATGTTCCTAAATCCGAACCGCTGAAGACGCAGTGGCTGAGTTTGTTTTCGAAGGGAATATTCCCCGCGATCAACGTCCATGCTTTCATGTTTGCGCGAATCATTTCACAATTCACACACCAGACTGCTTTACAAACGAGGCGGGTCAGTATAAAGCTGGATTTGCTAAGAAGCTGCTCCTGAAAAAAGGATCGGTACCAACTATTCGTGTTCCTGCTGCACCTCCAGAAGAACTGAAGTGAGTGTAACGTTTTATTAACCTTTATATTAATCTTTATATTAATCTTTGCAATTGCACGCTTGCTTGCTGCACGCTTCACGATGAATGCGGCTATTTTTACACTCAGGGTACATTACAGCATGTTTTCTATGTATGGCATTCTCAATATAATTCATAATCCCATGTTTATAATAAACAACACATTATGGTTATTGTGTTAAATTGTGTTACAAACGGTGTACACTCAGAACAGAGGGGCGGGGTGAGCAAAGCTCATTATCATTTAAAGACACATGCACTTAAATGGCGTGCTGAAAACAGAGCTGTTTTTGACCAGGGAAAATTAGTGTTTTCTTACAATTCTAATACACTATAAAGCTTCAGGTTTTTTTTTCTTCTTCTGTTTTGTGATCCGTGCTTGAATAGAGTCAACAAGAGTAAATTTGCGACAACAACTGTAAAATGTGTTTATCAATGATTTACAGTCATTAGCATCTACTCTTCGCCCCTCGCTGCTGTCTGCCTCAAATGAATTGCAGGCACAGACAACGATGACTTGATGAAACAAATCATCCTGAATCCCAGCGCATGCTAATGGAGGAAGGCTGGCATGCTAATCACTTACCTCATTAGCCTGTGTAACGGGATAATACAGGGCAAACTACTCAAATGAGGCTTCCTTTGTCACCACAGTAACACAGCGATTTTTGTACGGGTGATAAATCGTGGGCTAGTCAGCTTTCTCATTCTTACTGGAGAGGCAAGCTGACTTGCATTCTGGGAAGTGACATGTTGCAGGTAAAAACTCGCTGCTAATTCTTGAAGTAATCCCTCTTTATAATCTTAAGGAGAAGAAATCACATTAAAGGGATTGCGTCACTTATACAAGATTTCCACCACGTCTGCACGACTGAGTGTCTGAGTCGTGCCATTTTCTATTATACTGCCTGCAGGGTAAATAAGACACACAGGACTCTTATACTGGGATGATGGGAACAAAGAAAAAAAAAATCTTATGCAACTCCTCTTTCAGGTTTCATGTTAGTTTGACAAAAGCATTTGGTACAAGATCAATCTGTAGCTGTCAACTTAACATATGCTGAAACTTAACACATATTTTACCAAGTTTTCAGTAATTGTAAACAGATTTACAACCTGGCCTTGTGGTTGTCTATCCTCTCATTTTACATTTGCAATTCTTTAAAAGACTTTATCTTCCCAGTTCTCAAAGCATCTGAGCATCTCAAAGAGTTTCCTTTCACGCAGCCAGCATTGTGTAAAAAATCACACTTATGGCACAGCATCTAATGTAATATGAGCACTTAATTATGAACTTGAGGGGAGTTGTCAGTTTTCTTTGTGAAAAGCTGCTCAGACACACTCATACTTGTTCGGGGGTTTTGGAGAGCAGAGGAAGTGCTTCTAATAAGATTTGGGATCGATGTTTGAGTCAGACAGACTTGATGAGGTTAGCAGGGTTAAAACAAGAGAAAATAAAAAAATATATATGTTTTGGCATTTGAGAGAGAGAGAGAGAGAGAGAGAGAGAGGATGGCAAAATAAACAATGTACAAAAACAGCAGCAAAGCATGTTTACAATAATGCATACTTGCATACATTTGCTCATTTTCTCTGGCCTCTTAAATTTGTACCTACAGTAAATGTAAAAATGTGAAAAAAACAATAAAATAAAAAAACAATAAAATAAAAAATAATAATACTGAATAGATATAATAATGTATTGTTACCATAATATATGTTTACGTTATTTATATTAAATGGACATACATTAAATAAATAAATAAATAAATAAATAAATAAATAAATAAATAAATAGTCACATATTTAACATAGTACACACAACATCAATGCTAAAAAAGTGTTTTTCTATTAAGGGGAATAATAATAATAATAATAATAATAATAATAAAATGTTATTGTCTATTTCCAATATGGTAATCTATTTACCACATATATGATAAAAAATAAATAAATAAATACAGTAAAATAAAATAAAATGCCTATTAATGGTGAGGTCTATTTAGAATATGGATGACCTAAATACTACAAGGCAATATAATATGCCATAAAAAAATATTAGCTCACTGCAGAAATCCACAATTAAACTGTAAAAGTGTTTATTCTGCACTAAAATATACTGAAAACTCAACTTGCATATTTTTTGTCCAATTAAACACTCTAGAATAGTAATATCCCTCCCCCTAATACCATCTGCCTCTGCCTAGCAAGGCCACAGATGTGTCGTAAACTTAAATAAGTTGAGCTATAGGATATTTCAGTCTTGAACAATGCAAAGCCAACTGTTCCCATCACGAGTGTTGTTAATTCTTTGGCCATCCCACATAAATCCATTAATCCGTTTTTACTGTCCAATTGCTTCTTATCTCCACCTCTGTGGTGAGCCTGTCAGATCCTTCCCCAGGTTTTCCAGCTCGTACACTTCCAGGGGAAAGCCGCAAAGACAGTTCAGTTACGAAACATGGTAAACGTGGAAATGAAGTGTTAATTGGCAGCTGTGTTTGCAGAACAAGAGCTATATCAACATATCTTGCTCTTTAAATCTCTTCCTGAAGTGCAGAATGCCTGCACTTTGCCTGTGTGGTCAAGCAAGAATGAGTCTGTGTATATGTCATACTGTATGTGCACCTGAGACTAATCAATTCTGCTGCTACGGACAGATTCGCCCTAGTGTTTCAAATCGCAAACTCTCAGGACTCTCAAAAGTACAAGTCGGGTGGTAAAGAGTGCCGTCACTGTCTGTGTCATAACTCGCAGTGGCCATTGAATGCCTGGAGTCTAGTTCAGGCAGATGGTATTTAACTACAGTGAGATTAGCAGGCCTTACAGCCATCTGTGAGCAAACCATGTACCTGTGATCAATGAAGAGAGAGCTGTGAGAGAAAGAGGAAGAGATTTAAAGAGCAAACACAGCTGGCAATTAACACTTCAATTCCATGTTTACCATGTTTCGTAACGTGCTGTGATTTCTCTATACCTACATAAAAGGAAGTGCGATACAAATAAGCTCAGATGCGAGCGTCGAGAACGGAGATGTAATATAAACATGTTGGTTTGTCACCCATGCTGCCTTCAAGTCAGGCTCATATATTTATTAGCTGAATTGATAACACTTTACAATAAGGTTAACATTCGACCTTAGTTAAAATGAACTAAGAATGAACAATACTTCTACAGCATTTAGTTAATATTAATTTCTAAATTTACTAATACATTATTAAAATCAAAGGTTGTATTTGTTAACATCAGTTGATGCACTGTGAACTAACATGAACAAACAATGAACAGCTGTATTTTTATTAACTAACATTGACAAAGATTAATAAATATACTGTAACAAAAGTATTGCTCATTGTTAGTTCATTAGTTAATACATGTTAACTAATGTTAACTTATGAAACTTACGAAAGTGTTATCCATGAACTTCTATGAACGGTGACTCTATGTTGAAATGTTCAACAGGAAACTCTGGCTTTTCTTTGAGCCCAGACTTTCCAACAAGGGGGCGTCACGGCGTGCTAAATATAACTGACGGTAAGTTGGCATTGGTCATTAGTGCTAAAGCCTTATACACGATTTAAAAATAGAATAAACACCCAGAAAAATGTTGAGTCTAAAAATCTTATGCACATACACTATGTTGCTTTTTATTAGTTATATATTATTATTTTGTTATTTATTATATATATTTTGCACTAAAAATGTTGGCTGCATTAAATAACCAGTCTAACCAATCCATTTTGTTCAGACAAAAATAACTTGAACACTTGTTAACTTGAAATAACTGTAATTACAGCATCTGAACTGAGTCTGAAGTTCTCTGGTCTTTTGGCTTCTGGCAAAAGATTTCATTGCAGCTTAGAGAGACACATAGATAGGAACTTAGAGAGCCACATATATAGGAACTTAGAGAGACACATAGATAGGAACTTAGAGAGCCACATATATAGGAACTTAGAGAGACACATAGATAGGAACTTAGAGAGCCACATATATAGGAACTTAGAGAGACACATATATAGGAACTTAGAGAGCCACATATATAGGAACTTAGAGAGACACATAGATAGGAACTTAGAGAGACACATAGATAGGAACTTAGAGAGCCACATATATAGGAACTTAGAGAGACACATATATAGGAACTTAGAGAGACACATATATAGGAACTTAGAGAGCCACATATATAGGAACTTAGAGAGACACATATATAGGAACTTAGAGAGCCACATATATAGGAACTTAGAGAGACACATATATAGGAACTTAGAGAGACACATAGATAGGAACTTAGAGAGCCACATATATAGGAACTTAGAGAGACACAGATAGGAACTTAGAGAGCCACATATATAGGAACTTAGAGAGACACATAGATAGGAACTTAGAGAGCCACATATACAGTATAGGAACTTAGAGAGACACATAGATAGGAACTTAGAGAGCCACATATATAGGAACTTAGAGAGACACATAGATAGGAACTTAGAGAGCCACATATATAGGAACTTAGAGAGACACATAGATAGGAACTTAGAGAGCCACATATATAGGAACTTAGAGAGCCACATAGATAGGAACTTAGAGAACCACATATATAGGAACTTAGAGAGCCACATATATAGGAACTTAGAGAGCCACATAGATAGGAACTTAGAGAGACACATAGATAGGGACATAGAGAGACACATAGATAGGAACTTAGAGAGCCACATATAAAGGAACTTAGAGAGACACATAGATAGGTACTTAGAGAGCCACATATATAGGACCTTAGACAGCCACATAGATAGGAACTTAGAGAGACACATAGATAGGGACATAGAGAGACACATAGATAGGAACTTAGAGAGACACATAGATAGGGACATAGAGAGACACATAGATAGGAACTTAGAGAGACACATAGATAGGGACATAGAAAGACACATAGATAGGAACTTAGAGAGCCACATAGATAGGAACTTAGAGAGACACATAGATAGGAACTTAAAGAGACACATAGATAGGAACTTAGAGAGCCACATAGATAGGAACTTAGAGAGCCACATAGATAGGAACTTAGAGAGACACATAGATAGGTACTTAGAGAGACACATAGATAGGAATTTAGAGAGCCACATAGATAGGAACTTAGAGAGACACATAGATAGGTACTTAGAGAGCCACATATATAGGAACTTAGAGAGCTACATAGATAGTAACTTAGAGAGACACATAGATAGGGACATAGAGAGACACATAGATAGTAACTTAGAGAGACACATAGATGGGGACATAGAGAGACACATAGATAGGAACTTAGAGAGACACATAGATAGGGACATAGAGAGACACATAGATAGGAACTTAGAGAGCCACATAGATAGGTACTTAGAGAGACACATAGATAGGAACTTAAAGAGACACATTGATAGGAACTTAGAGAGACACATAGATAGGAACTTAGAGAGACACATAGATAGGAACTTAGAGAGACACATAGATAGGTACTTAGAGAGACACATAGATAGGAACTTAAAGAGACACATAGATAGGAACTTAGAGAGCCACATAGATAGGAACTTAGAGAGACACATAGATAGGTACTTAGAGAGACACATAGATAGGAACTTAGAGAGACACATAGATAGGAACTTAGAGAGACACATAGATAGGAACTTAGAGAGACACATAGATAGGAACGTAGAGAGCCACATATATACTGTAGGAACTTAGAGAGACACATAGATAGGAACTTAGAGAGACACATAGATAGGAACTTAGAGAGCCACATAGATAGGAACTTAGAGAGACACATAGATAGGAACTTAGAGAGCCACATAGATAGGAACTTAGAGAGCCACATAGATAGGAACTTAGAGAGACACATAGATAGGAACTTAGAGAGCCACATAGATAGGAACTTAGAGAGACACATAGATAGGAACTTAGAGAGACACATAGATAGGAACTTAGAGAGCCACATAGATAGGAACTTAGAGAGACACATAGATAGGAACTTAGAGAGCCACATAGATAGGAACTTAGAGAGACACATAGATAGGAACTTAGAGAGACACATAGATAGGAACTTAGAGAGACACATAGATAGGAACTTAGAGAGACACATAGATAGGAACGTAGAGAGCCACATATATACTGTAGGAACTTAGAGAGACACATAGATAGGAACTTAGAGAGACACATAGATAGGGACATAGAGAGACACATAGATAGGAGCTTAGAGAGCCACATAGATAGGAACTTAGAGAGACACATAGATAGGTACTTAGAGAGACACATAGATAGGAACTTAGAGAGACACATATATAGGAACTTAGAGAGACACATAGAAAGGAACTTAGAGAGTCACATATATAGGAACTTAGAGAGACACATAGATAGGGACATAGAGAGACACATAGATAGGAACTTAGAGAGACACATAGATAGGAACTTAGAGAGACACATAGATAGGAACTTAGAGAGACACATAGATAGGAACTTAGAGAGCCACATATATAGGAACTTAGAGAGCCACATATATAGGAACTTAAAGAGCCACATATATAGGAACTTAGAGAGCCACATATATAGGAACTTAGAGAGACACATAGATAGGAACTTAGAGAGCCACATATATAGGAACTTAGAGAGCCACATATATAGGAACTTAGAGAGACACATAGATAGGAACTTAGAGAGACACATAGATAGGAACTTAGAGAGACACATATATAGGAACTTAGAGAGCCACATATATAGGAACTTAGAGAGCCACATATATAGGAACTTAGAGAGACACATAGATAGGGACATAGAGAGCCACATAGATAGGAACTTAGAGAGACACATAGATAGGAACTTAGAGAGACACATAGATAAGAACTTAGAGAGCCACATATACAGTATAGGAACTTAGAGAGCCACATATACAGTATAGGAACTTAGAGAGACACATAGATAGGAACTTAAAGAGACACATATATAGGAACTTAGAGAGACACATAGATAGGAACTTAGAGAGCCACATAGATAGGAACTTAGAGAGCCACATATAAAGGAACTTAAAGAGCCACATAGATAGGAACTTAGAGAGACACATAGATAGGAACTTAGAGAGACACATAGATAGGAACTTAGAGAGACACATATATAGGAACTTAGAGAGCCACATATATAGGAACTTAGAGAGCCACATATATAGGAACTTAGAGAGACGCATAGATAGGGACATAGAGAGCCACATAGATAGGAACTTAGAGAGACACATAGATAGGAACTTAGAGAGACACATAGATAAGAACTTAGAGAGCCACATATACAGTATAGGAACTTAGAGAGCCACATATACAGTATAGGAACTTAGAGAGACACATAGATAGGAACTTAAAGAGACACATATATAGGAACTTAGAGAGACACATAGATAGGAACTTAGAGAGACACATATATAGGAACTTAGAGAGACACATAGATAGGAACTTAGAGAGCCACATATACAGTATAGGAACTTAGAGAGACACATAGATAGGAACTTAGAGAGCCACATAGATAGGAACTTAGAGAGCCACATATAAAGGAACTTAAAGAGCCACATAGATAGGAACTTAGAGAGACACATAGATAGGAACTTAGAGAGACACATATATAGGAACTTAGAGAGCCACATATATAGGAACTTAGAGAGACACATAGATAGGAACTTAGAGAGCCACATATATAGGAACTTAGAGAGACACATAGATAGGGACATAGAGAGCCACATAGATAAGAACTTAGAGAGCCACATATACAGTATAGGAACTTAGAGAGACACATAGATAGGAACTTAGAGAGACACATATATAGGAACTTAGAGAGACACATAGATAGGAACTTAGAGAGCCACATATACAGTATAGGAACTTAGAGAGACACATAGATAGGAACTTAGAGAGACACATAGATAAGAACTTAGAGAGACACATAGATAAGAACTTAGAGAGCCACATATACAGTATAGGAACTTAGAGAGACACATAGATAGGAACTTAGAGAGACACATATATAGGAACTTAGAGAGACACATAGATAAGAACTTAGAGAGCCACATATACAGTATAGGAACTTAGAGAGACACATAGATAGGAACTTAGAGAGACACATATATAGGAACTTAGAGAGACACATAGATAAGAACTTAGAGAGCCACATATACAGTATAGGAACTTAGAGAGACACATAGATAGGAACTTAGAGAGACACATATATAGGAACTTAGAGAGACACATAGATAGGAACTTAGAGAGCCACATAGATAGGAACTTAGAGAGACACATAGATAGGAACTTAGAGAGCCACATAGATAAGAACTTAGAGAGACACATATATAGGAACTTAGAGAGACACATATATAGGAACTTAGAGAGACACATAGATAGGAACTTAGAGACACACATAGATAGGAACTTAGAGAGCCACATATAAAGGAACTTAGAGAGCCACATATATAGGAACTTAGAGAGCCACATAT
Organism: Scardinius erythrophthalmus; assembly: GCF_964197995.2. Lineage (NCBI taxonomy): Eukaryota > Metazoa > Chordata > Actinopteri > Cypriniformes > Leuciscidae > Scardinius > Scardinius erythrophthalmus. The sequence goes on from NC_138238.1 coordinate 6,058,426, forward strand.
ATAGGAACTTAGAGAGCCACATATATAGGAACTTAGAGAGACACATATAGGAACTTTGAAAAACACATAGATAGGAAGTTAGAGAGACACATAGATAGAAACTTAGAGAGACACATAGATAGGAACTTAGAGAGCCACATATATAGGAACTTAGAGAGACACATAGTGTCCAGCCACAGTTTTTGTTCATTTTTTTTTTTTTTGTTCAAGTGATGTCTAAAATATACCAAAACTTTTGACTGGCATTTTATACAATCACTCTAAAAAAATCAAAATAAACTATATTACTAAAAACATCTAATATACTAAATATATATTATATTTTAATATATAAATAAAATGTATATATACTTTTTTAATATACATTTTTTTATATCAATAATTTTTACAGAATTGCCTCGAGAGTACAAATATTTCACCAATCATGCATGGTGATTCTATTTCTCACACCAAGGAACGAATGCCAAAATCTTTCAGTGACTAATGACTTAAATTAGGTCTGTTCCTTACACAAAGCTATCGCATGACTTCAGATGCTTTCATGTCATATGGCCCAGTTTAATACTTTTCTTTTTTTTCTCTTTTGAAGTTTGACAGTCTTAATCCTCAGCCAGGATTTTCTGCACAAAATTAATTTTTTGTGTTTGACGGAATAAAACGTGAAAAAATAAAATCTATCTGTCTGTTTCTATCTATCAAAAACCATTCTCTAGAATGCGTGCTAAAAAGTGCATACATTAAAAAGCATATTAAATCAACAGTTTGATCAAATACAATTATTAGGTACAAATGTATTTTTATAAGTAGACTGAGCATAAATTGAACCACATTCAACACATTAAGACGCAGAGAGAGAGGCTGCTCCAGAAAAGTGCCCTTAACCAAGTTAACAGTAAATGACGTCAGACTAATGATTTGAGTGCTCTATTTAATTGAATTCAGGAATATTAATTACACGACGGCCTCGCTCTAATCTGTTGGTCCTGGAAGATTTGAGCCTCAGATTCACCTCTATATGTGACCATATGGCAGCCACCGTTGGAATCTGCCGAGGTTTGCGACCTAACACATATGAGTGCGCCCGTAACATCTGCTCTGATACAGTGCCACGAGATGCTAAAAATGAACACAGACTGACATAATCCACACATAAACATAAATAAGTTTCTTAGAAGTGCACTTTTTTTTTCTTTTTTTTTTTTACATGCATCAGAGTGCTATCCTTATCGTACCTTGGCTGCAAGGTGACAAAGTTAGAGCAAAAGCGAGAGTCACCCTCTTTTGGAGGATTTTGCCTGTTGAATCAAAGCTTTGAATTTCATGGGTGCTCGAGGGAAATTAATATTTTTCTTTCTTTCTTTTCTGTCTTTCTTTCTAACCAAAAAGGAAGGAGATATATTTCTTTCAGGGTTTGTGATATGAGAAATTTCATTTTCAATTTTTACAAGAAGAGTTCAGTAACATACTGTATCTTTTGGTGAACATTCAGGATCGTTTGATGTCAGTCTGGTTTGTTTGAACGATGTGAACGCTGTTACCGGACACCTGGTGTAAAATCACCCTTAAAGGACTCAAAATATCTTCCCCAATCCAAAAAAAGTCTAGTTTAAAACAAACTGAGCTCCAAAAAGGTCTCATTCCAAAATATTCCAATTTCTACTGTCAGAAACCAGAAACATTAGCATATATGACCACCTACATTTACACATCAACAAGGGCTGTTCAGTGTTCAGCAGCTTGGCCTGCACAGTCATATGGGGTAAAAACAAAGATGTTGGTCTAAACAAAATATGAGAAAGTTTGCCAAGCGATGTTTGCTGTGTGTAGCATCTGCATAACCTTACTAAGGATTCCAACATAAAGACAGAGTGGCTCAGTATTGTTTTTAACAAGGTCCCTAAATTAGCAATTCAAATGAGTCTGTACACTGTTTAAAACTGAAGAGGCCTGACAATTATGGCATTTCTGTGTAATGAACCTCATGTTCATATACTGCACTGGGACATTTCATGGAAAACATGAGTTCCCTTGCTCTAAGAAAATAGTTGATATACTATGCACGCACAACACTGTTTCTTGTCAGTCTGCCTTGAATCTTTATAGAAACTCCAATGCAAAAATGGGTCATTCACAACAAGCTACGGTTATGTTCAGAACTATCAGCACATTAACGTACGACTACCTACATTTACATACTGTATCTATAAGCTTAACACCACTCTGACTCAACAAGCACCCATTAATAACAGAGGTCATTTCCATTATCTTAAAGGTATAATAGCAAAACACCCAGGTAATTTATAAAGGACAAAACAAGGTTTTTTTTTTTTGTTTTGTTTTTTTTTTTTCTGAACAAATCTATCAAACTTGCAATGAAATGTGTTATAACTTTGGCACCACTTTTGAATTTAATGTGAAATGCTATTCACAACCCATTTTATTTGAGTGAAACAAGTGGAAAAAAAAAAGAAAAAAGTAGGGCTGAACATGAAAAATATGCACAGATGAATTATTAACAATCATACCTGGATCATAGTGCTGAACAATTAATCAATAATGATCGATTCAAACACCCAAGCGATCTCATTCCTACATGACAATGATTTGGCTATGTCTATTAAACCTTAAACCAAAATCACACCAGAACATTCAAATCAGAGAGAGAGAGAGAGAGAGAGAGAGAGAGAGAGAGAGAGAGAGAGAGAGAGAGAGAGAGAGAGAAATAATACAAATATTCAAATTATATTTCAGATACAAACACTGATGTCTACGGAAGTGATCAAAATAGAGCAAATCCTTTTGAAAGTAACTTGGCACTTCAAATAATGATTGTATCGATTACATCGTTACGTCACTAGGTGGCGACAAGTGACTTAAAAATGTAAGTCATTGAATTATTCATTCAAGAGATTTGTTCAAAAACGCTGATTCATCCCGTAATGAAACCAGCATTTCTGAGTGAATCATTGATATTCAAACTGATATTTTTTAAACAATTCCTTCGAATCAATTAAACATTTTAAATAGACTGCAGCAATGAACATTTAGTCAGATCCTCTAGAATATTTTGTTTAGTTGCCTCTTGTCTGTTCAGAATCGTGAGAGAATTGTGATCTCTATTTGAAAGAGAGAGAGAAAAAAGTGATTCTCACATTATCCAGAATCGTGCAGCTCTACTGGATCATGCATTAACATGAAAACGGGGAAAGTTTGGAATTTTTTGTGTGTGTGTGTGTGTAAAACTAAATTATGGTGCAAGAAACCTTATTAACATTAAGAATATGCTCCTAAAATGTAAAACAGAAGCACATAAAGATAAGCACATTTGAAATAACAAAGCCAAGAGTTGTTCATTTAACGGGTTAACTTATTTAAAAGTTTGTATTTTCACAAGCAAAATTCTCTAAGTCAAAGAACTACATTGATTTTAGCTCAAGCAAAATGACTTTGGATGGGGTTCTCCAAAGGCCCATCCAAACCTGTTTTTCTCTAGCAAAATCTAAAGTTTATCACAACAAATAGTTAGTTTATTACAACAAAACCAGTCTGAGATCAGTTGCAAGAAGCCAACAGCAGGGTACGGGACGCTCTGGAGGTGAACTTCTTTAGCAAAACAGAGCCGCAGGGAAGGAGGGAGCCGAAGAGTAATTGGAGCCTTGTGGAGGATAGTTTTCAGACTGTTGGCTTCAAGGCCACAGAAAATGATAAATGAATAAAAGAGGATGTTGATAAGGGCTTTGGAAATAGTTTTCTGAGGCTGAGATAAGGCTTATATTCGATGGAATTATCTTAGGGCTGGGCTGGTACAGTTTGTTCAGGTGACGCATTGCAGACATTAATTCAATCGTTTCTAGCTCTTTCTCTCCTCCCTCGGTTGCGGGCATCAAAGTCTGAGCAAAACAATGAACCCTTAGAGCATCTAGACTCCTTAAGCAATAGCACTGCTGTTTCAGCAAATATATTTTGTTTTGGTCACAAATTTGCTTTCGGAAGATCAAACAAGGGTAGATCTATTCATAGTCACAAAGCGCAAGTGTGAGAATTCAAAATTCCACTCCAAATGGTTTGTGCAGCCCAGGTTTCTACCATATTATTCAAACCATACACAATATCAAAAAAGAAAGTCAATCAGTAACCCTCATGTATTCAGAACGCAAAATGACTTTTTTTTTTTTTTTTTGTGAAACACAAAGTGAGATGTTAATAAGCAGGATATCCATGCTACTCGTTTTCATACAACGAAAATAAATGGCGATCACAGTGTTCTTCATAGCGAGCTATTGTGCGAAATATAGTGCATAAATCATACGGATTTTTTTTTTTTTTTTGTTAACAGTTAACAGCTACTGTTATTTTTTACCTTTTAAGAGCTTGAAAGCTAGCCTAGAAATCTAGACACACCCTAGCGGCAGCAAAATTTATTTTCCAGCCAGGGTAGTCTAGCAACTCTCCGTTGACTTTCGGAGCTGTAAAACCTAAATTGGGTCAGGCCAATCACATCGTGTATAGAGTAGGCGGGCCGGGCTTAACATGATGACGACAGAGTTGCGACGGTTCCCTGCTACTTGAAAACAAAGAAGAGCTGCTTCTGCTGGAGAACAGTCTTTCGAATCGGCTTTGCCCGCGACGCTGGAGGACTTGGAGTTAAGTTTTTCTTTGAGAAAAGAGCAAAGAACAGCACTTAAGTCATTCTTAAAAAAGGAAGATGTGTTCGTAGTTTTGCCGGCCAGATTCAAAAGTTGAATCTATCAACTAACTAACGTTAGCTCCGCTGTTGGGAAAACGCTCTGGTTAGTTGAAGCGCTGTCCTATTGCGTGCAGAGGGAATTTGAAAGACAGCCGTTTATCCCGCCCCTCGGATTGAGCCGTGTCTATGGTGAGTTGCCAGACCTAACATCTTGATGTAGGTAAGGCTTGCCAGGCTACTTGAAAGCATATGTTCCCTTTTCACTTTCATTATAAAAGAGATCAGCATGACATTAGCAAAAAGTTCTCTATTTTTGTTTCACAGAAGAAAGAAAGTGCTGGTTTCTAAGAGCATGATGACGTTGAATCTATGGTGACTGAATTTTTTTAACTTTTGGATGAACTATTCCCTTAATAGTTACTTAATAGTAACTTCCTGTTACCTAATTTGATATTTTCCATTCAACCGTCTCCCTGAACAGAATTAAAGGCTAAGATTAAGGATTGTGTTCCATTAAATCCATTAAGTCTTCTGTGGAACATTCCTACTTTATAACACCTACCATGATAGCTGAACATATAATTGCAAACACTATATATTTATTGTTTTATTATTTGAAACATACAGTACAAATAATGTCTTGCTTGAAAACAGTCTTTATTTAAAATAAATGCATCTTTGCTTCTAATGCAATGATACATTTTAAATGTGTGCACATACGTTTTGGCAAATATAGACTAACTGCTAAAAAAAAAAAAAAAAAAAACATAATAATTGTGATTATTTTTTTTAATCTATCAACGAACAAGAAAAAAAAAGGCTTTTCCTCACAAACATGCCATCAGATTCACCATAGCAAAAAGTTGAATAGACAACAAGCTCTGAATCTTGACCTATAAATGCCCCCAGGCAACATCCATTCCCCTAACCTTCTGCAGTCAGACATATTTTATGGGCAACACTGGAGAACTTGGAAAAACAACCTGAAACAAATTCGCCCTAGTGTCACTTTCCCAAGTCATAAACTAGCATTGAATTCTATGGACTGCATCAAGCTCCATTCTGCTTTCCACATTATATCAAAGGATGGCAGATTCATAAAATACCTTGAATCCCACTCAATATGCCATATGAAGGAAATAATAATGTAGTGACTGTATAGTTTTCATGTAAGACAGTTTAGATTACCTTGAAAGTGTTTTTATAGACACTTGCTTTATTTCTACACTATTGTGACCAGTACTAGGCTATGGAAAAACAACATTTACTGTATGTCCTGATTTCATTTAGCGCTTATTTTCTCTTTTTATGAATCTGGATAAAATGTTTTAGAGTGAAACAAACCAGCTGCATAATATCGCAAAACACATCCAATCAACTACTCACTGAGGTTTGTGCTGATGTTTTCCCTCCAAAATGATGACATCCTTTCCTTGAGGATGATATAATTAGGGGGAAAAAAAACCTATTCCTATCAATTTATTCACACACATGATATTTTTAAGTAAAACAATTATAAATGATATTTGCAGCATGTCAACAATGTCTAAAACCCTTTGATGAATAAACATTTGCCCAAAAAGACACCTGTTGTCGAGAGCCTGTTGACATGAACCTTTCATAACAGTCCAACCTGTGCTCTGACCCTCATGAAAGCCTCAGGACTAGACTTGGATATTTCACAAACCATTCCAAGGCCATATGTTTGGTTTTAATACTGGAAGAAAAAGAAAACCAATCAAACTCTAGTGTCCGTCTACAGAGAAATTGCCAATCATTTGTTCCGCCATCTTTTGTACACTACATAAAAATGTCTAAATAGAGTTTGATGAAAAAAAAAATGCAAATACTAATAATTATTATTATTATTTTGAGAGTGGAGGGGGACCGATTCAATTACGTGTGTGAAGTGCTTCATGGGAGTGGGCGGAGCTAAAGAGCTCTTTTGGCAAGGTTTGCTTGTTTCAATTTTCTGATTGGTGTATTTTATTTTTGTACAGTATCATGGGTAATGTAGTTTTTCACCACGAATAATGTAGAATTCCACCACGAATTCACCACGGTAATTTTAAAAATAAGTTGAAATAATGTGGGGCTGACGTCTTCAACAGAAGCAAACACTATTGATTAACAACCTCGTAGCTCACAGTACGGCTGTCTATAAAGGTTTATAAGTTATTAAAAATCAGTTTCCTTATGGAGAAAATGATTGGAGTTTTTACTTCCGGAACCCAACTGTTGCACTTTTTTTTGACTTCTAAAAATATATATTTTAAAAAAAAACATCTAAATGCTCTAAACTAAACTGCAAAACATGTAAGTGCTTGAGTGCATGTCTAGACTCCGGCGGTGGTTATGTTGTTTTCTTGTTTTCTTCACCTCTGAGCGTTTACTTCTGGGAAAGGATAAATGCAAAGTTCAGTAAACTTCTCACTTCATGCAGAGTCTTACAGGCTCAGGTGATTTTTTTTCCTCAGTATTGCTACCTTTTTATTTTGTGGAATATAAAAAAATCATAGAAAAATCGTAGAGTATACACACCTCTTAGTGCCTTCAAGGTGTGTAAATTTGTGAATGTGGTCAAGCCAACAAAAACACATAGAATAATAACTAATTCAACTGTGATCTCTAGAAATTGTATGAATTATTAATTATTGGTATGAATTATTTAGCAGTATTCCTTTTTGTTGACACCACTGAAGACAAATTATAATCTCCGAAGGAAAAAAAAAATCTGTCAAAATAATTTCTTCATGCCTTAAAATAGCTTGAATGGAACTCTACATCCTCGTCTACAAATCAATGTATCTGAATGGTAATGCATTTTATTTATTGCTCTCTACAATGTCGGAAACATAACGGTAAATGATATGATTAGCCTTTGGCTTTAATACATTATTAAACAGCTAATGTGTTTCTAATGTTACACAAACCATGTTCAGACAGCTGCCTTCTAAAAATCAGCATCCGTAATCATATAAAGCCCAGCCCACACATTGACAGGATTGGTTTGTTTGTGACAGTAGGAACCAGGGGCAGTAATGGTGCTGACTTGTGAATTTGCACATGATTTGTCTTAAAGCACATTAAAAACACCACATAGACATATAAACAACATTAAAAACTTGATTTTCACCAGAGGGGGTCTGTGTATTATTTGAGCTGTAAAGGTTACAACGTCATTTTATGATTTTAGGCTTTGTCATAGCAACACATTTTGTATATAAGTTTACCTCCAGTTTTACAACTTTGTTGCCATGACAAAGAAACATCAAAACCAGTCAAATTAATGTTAAAAACAGTTTTAAAACTAAATACAATTGAAGCTTTTATAAAACTATGAGCTTTACATTTCTAATTTATTTATATTCATTTATAAATGCTCCAATTTCTAAACTGTAAAATGACAGTTAAAATGTGATCCTGGATCACAAAACCAGTCACAAGTCGCACGGGTATATTTGTGACAATAGCCAACATGTATGTAAAAGTATGGGTCAAAATTATCGATTTTTCTGCCAAAAATCATTAGGATTTTAAGTAAAGATCATGTTCCATGAAGATATTTTGTAAATTGCCTAAATATATAAAACATTTTTTTCTCTGAGTGAATGCAGCAAAATCGTGAACATAAATGGACAACTTTAAAGGTGATTTTCTCAACGTTACGATTTTTTTGCACCCTCAGATTCCAGATTTTCAATTGTTGTATCTCGGACAAATATTGTCCTATCCTAACAAACCATACATCAATTGGAAGCTTATTTATTCAGCTTTCAGAATTTCGAAAAATGTACCCATGTGACTGGTTTTGTGGTCCAGGGTCACAAATGATTATTAACAGATTTACAGCTCAAACAATAGTTAACAAACTCATTTAAAATAAGTAAAATAACAGCTTCACATTTCTGGTTTGAAATGCTTCAAAAATTACTTCATTCACTTCCATTTTAAGTGCTTCACTGTAACATAAATTTCTGCTTTTTTAAAGAAAAAAAAAATGTAATTCATGTATTGAACTCTGAATCCAGATGTACTAAAAACCCCTGCCATGGATTCAAAATGGCAGACAAAGAGACTCAAGATCATGAGCAAAGCCTGTTGTCAGCATGCGTTCTAGGAACAGAACACCACATGGGAGTCTTGAGCACTTCCATAATTATACCCTATCCATAATAATATACCCTGTAATCATTCCTTGAGTTGATTCAGAGTCTGTCTCTATTTGCAAACAACAATATAATCTGTATGCTAAACACACCACACACATGTGTGACAGAGCCACACCTGTGCAATGTATTTTGAAGAGAAAACATCTGTTGTTACCTCTGGACCGTTTGTTTTAGACAATGCAATAACATGCATTTGGCTTGTACAATCATTCAAATCATTCATCATGAGTCGTGATTACACTGGTGGCCTTATGTATCGCATGGCAGATGCCAAATATCAAATGGTTTGGAATGCATGGCGGGATGCTGTGTGAATGGCATCCAATGGATCTAAATCCATTTGACACTAAAGTTTTGTTTGTTCGCCATGTACCAAAGCGTCTCATGAAGTCAAGTGTGTGGAAACTTTTGGATGTGAGTCCAAAAGCAAAAACATACAGTGAAACTGACGTCTTTTCCGCCCGTTTATAATAATAAAAAGCTGCTTCAGTAGGCCTACTAATGATAATAATAGCACTAGATGCAAACATACTGTGATTTAGACTGAAAAAATATGAAGAGAGACCTGTCCACAGGTTTCATCCATGTGAAAATTCGTTGACATTTCACTTGCAAATGCATAAAGTCTGTTGCTGATATGAATATGCATGAGGGTAGCACATGCCGAAAATAAAGGCACTTAAATATCAATAGCACTGGAGGTCTCTGGGAGTGCCGTTATAATTAGCTTTTAACGAAGATGCAAGTGTCTGCCGGCATTTGAGGCATAAAGGAATGGAGGATTCCTGAATAGAGTTGCATTCTTGTGCGGTTGACTTCATTAAACCAACCACAGAGCATGAAGAGGACTTATCGGAAAAGACGTTTTTTTTTCACATCCTTCATGAATAAAGAAAGACGTTTTGCTTCTGGAAACATAAAATCCTAATCAGCCTCAACATTTGGACCTATGTGACAGTAAAACAAAAGAAAACACCTACTCTACACAGTAAGCATAAAATAAGACGGACATAAAGTGGCTCGACTTGAGAATTTGCATCTAAATAACAATTACCTCACTCCCAAAGAAACAGTCATGCAGATATTTTTCATATGGTTCATAGTGACCACGGCTGCCGAACTCCAAAAAAAGGATAAAAACAATACATTTCCACAAAAGTTTTAAAGAGAAAGTTCACACAAAAATGACAATTCTGCCATTACTTGCGTTCCAAACCCATAATACTTTGGTTAATCTTCAAAAGACAAATGAAGATCTTTTTAATGAAACCTGTTCCTCCATTGAAAGTTCAGGTAACCAAAGCTTAGAAGATCCAAAAAGGCATTGTAAAATGAATCCATATAAATCGAGTGGTTTAAGTCTTTAAACAAAGTCTTTTCATAGAGATATGATCACTTTATATGATGAGGGAATGTTCATATTTGGGTGAAAAATTTAACAAAAAAAAAAAAAACATCCAGAAATGAGTCTGTGTTACTCGTAACCACTCTGAACTTAATCCAAAGTGTTTTATCATCCTTTATATTAGAACCTCACTTCATCTCTCTCATCTCCACAGGAGGAGTTCAGAATACAATATGTCAAGAGGTGAGAAACAATAGCTGGCCTTTTGCACTTCCTCTTATCATCATCACAGAATAAAAACGTCTGTATAATTTAATGAAAGTCCTTTTTGGCCTGTGCAGTGCATTACCTCGTATTCTGGCTGACACAATCTTGGAAAATCACAATTTGCCTTCAAAACATCCTGATCGCCCTGCTAGAGTGGAGGAAATTCAATAGCAAATCTAATAGAGTCTTTTTTTAAGCCAGCCAACTTGAATACACATTTATCTGTGTGTGTGTGCGTGTGTGTGTGTGTGTGTGTGTGTGTGTGAGTGCGTGTGAGTGTGAAAGAGAGTGAGAGAGAAAGAGAGAGAGAGAGAGAGAGAGAGAGAGAGAGAGAGAGAGAGTCAGGTTTTGCCTACATTATGAGGACCAATTGTCCCCACGAGTATACAAAAAACTGTCCCCTTCCTTCAAAAAAAAAAAAAAAAAGATATATATATATTATATATACACGGACGGACGGACGGACAGACAGACAGACAGACAGATAGATAGATAGATAGATAGAATTGTACAGGCTGATATTTTCTGATGTGCCTTTAAGACATATGTGTGCATAAGTGCATCAAACCCTTATTTAAAAAAAAAAAAAAAATGATTGTGATAATACGCCTTCAGAAGAATAGATGTTTTAAACATGACCACCATCAAATCTCTCCAATGTGAGTGATTAACGCAGAAACATTCAGAGCGCTCTAACACAAGAAAGATGGGGTTTTCAGCAGATGTAATCAGAAGTACACCTCCTCTGACGCGCTTTATGACCGCACAGTCACACTAATAACACACATTCATCTACCGTATCTGAGTGGTGTGCAACTGCAGAAATCCAGCGCACAACACATATCATCATCTATAGCTGAACAATGCACTTTTTATTCCTGTAATGTGTTTTGGATTGCCAATGGGACTTTACTGCTTATGACGCTGTTCACTGATGGACCATTTCACTTAGTGATTGATCCAGGTGTTATGATCGCTATGAACGTGCATAGTGTTGTGGGATGCCATGCGGCACTAATGCATATACCCAGTCATTAGAGTTTAATGCTTCATAGGTCATTGGCTTGTCTCACTTGACCCGCTCGTGATGCACAACAGGTCAAGTTATCACAGAGTTGAACTATAAACAGTTGAAAACACGGCAATCCTTCTATTGATCAATAAGCAAATCGTTTAAACAAGTAAATATAGCTTGAATGTGATTTATTGGGATTGTTGTGGTGCCACTCAAAGGTCTCATTCTTATTGAACCCTTTGATCCGTGAAATAAATCACAAAACTGAAAGAAGAAAATATACGGTAAAGGAATAGTTCAGTCTGTAGGAAACACCATGCCTTTAATGTTGTACTTAGCTAATGGCAATATGACCTGATCCTACAATAACAAAAATACCAATAACTTTTGAAATAACAAATACTATAATATTAGAGAAGGAATATTACAGATTTAATCAATATCTGAGGTGTTTCTATTGCCCTAATTCTACAAAATATAAGCATTAAAGTTTACAATGTGTATTATGCATAACATTGTTTCATTGTCAAATGTTTTTTACTTGATGAAATAAAACAAAATAATAAAAAAAAACTTTAAATTCACAGTGTCCACCAAACCAAACAAAAAGTAAAAAATACCACAAAAATGTTACTACTTGTCTGCCTCATTACAAATGAGCTATGTATTCCAGAGGTAGGCCTACTTCACTACTTTCAACTATCATGCTGAATTTATGCTGTCATAAATAAAAAGAGGCCATTCATGAACCATTTTGGATAAAGGTAATAGGTAATAAGGTATGCTGGTTTGGAGATGTAACATCAAAAACTTAATTTAAAATCTCTCCACTATAATACACAACACACATCAGAGGGTTAATTGTAACAAGGTAAAAAATGGCTGCAATAAGGCAAGACCCTCTGAACGATCAGCCGATAAAGGAAACACAGCAATCAGTCAGTGATGTTGAGTTTAACTGAGTGATCGAAGCCATGATGAGAGATAAATAAGCACAAAAACATTCTCTCTAAGAACGGCTCTTGACATTTCATCAGGACGGCATGATTATATACGGGGCGAACCGGTCGACGGGGGGCAGATGTAGGAGTGTGTAAATAAGGAAAATGAGGCCCCAGTGATGGCTGAAATGGTTTTGGGGTGTGTGTGTGTGTGTGTGTGTGTGTGTGTGTGTGTGTGTGTGTGTGTGTGTGTGTGTGTGTGTGTGTGTGTGTGTGTGTGTGTGTGTGTGTGTGTGTGTGTGTCTTACACCTGTCTCTATTCCCAGCGGTCAATCTCTGCTTGACTGCACTCAGATGTGAGTTCATGAGGTTCTAGAAAGGTATTCGTGTCTTGTTAGCACTTGTCTATTTATGTCAGCATGACATATACGACTGAACTATTCATGTGTAGCTGCAATTTAATATTAATCGGTGTTAGGGAGCAGGGATCTCACAATACCTGCAAAATTTCACAATATGCTACTTGACTTCACAGCAAAGATTTTTATTTTTTTATCTTAATGTATAAAGAAAAGAAATATTACATATTTTATACATATAATATAAAATTATGACAAAAATATGAATATGAATATGTATATAATTAAATATAGTTGCACACTGTAGGTAAGCATTGTCTTGGCACTGAAGTACCAGCCCTTTCTACATCACTAACAGGAAAGACAAGTTGACAAACTCCAGACTGATCTTATTAGTATTTTTAGGAATTTGTACTGTACATTATGTTTGCACATACATTTTTGTATGTTTGATATTATCATATGTAAAGCATAAGTACATATGCACAGCTTTAAAAACATTTTTATGTAAAATCCTTTCTAATGTTCCAAAGCCAGTGGCTTATGGAATCCTTCCTAAATATTCTGTGCAAAAAAAAAAAAAGGCTTAAATAAATATGATAGCGCTGAATATATTTATTCACACTGATTAAATGCAATCGAAGCAACCAATTAATTCCACAAATTCAATATGCTCTGAACCTAAAAGGATTCATCATACATTCATGTGCAAAAGATAGGGCACCCCATGAAAACCTTTGTCTTTTTCAACATATGGACATTAATCTTCATTTTAATAATATTGAAAGATGGAGGGGATATAAGTAATAATACTAAAAACTAATAAAACTGAAGAAATGTCTTTTTAAAATTATTTGTAAAATTTCCTTAATAGAAAAGAGGAAAACAATTCCTATTTACTACTTAAAATGCATAAAATTAGAATCAAGTGCACCACATCATGTGCAAAAGTTTAGAACATTGTTAGAGATGATTGTGGAGGAGCCTGTCTTATTTAAACCTGAGACATTTAGTTTGGTTTGCTCTTGATTGTGGAAGTGAGTGAAATCACCATGGTGAGAACAAAAGAGCACTCTGAGGCCTTCAGAAAGAAGGTTGTAGTCTGGGAAGGGATATTAAAAAATCTCCTAAATATTCTAAATCAGACCTTCCACTGTCCGGATTTATTATTATTTTTTTTTACAAGTGGAGAACATTTTAAACAACTGCCAACATGCCCAAGTCAGGCCGTCCTAGCAAGTTCAGCCCAAGAGCAGACCACAAGATGCTTAAAGAAGTCTCCAACAATACTAAAATATAATCTCGGGACCTACAGGTAACTCTTGCCACAGTTGATGTCAAAATACATGCATCTACCATAAGAAAGAGACTGCACAAGTTTGATTTGCATGCGAGGCGTGCAAGGAGGAAACCCTTGCTGTCAAAAAACAAAACAAAAAACATCAGGGCAAGACTAAAGTTTGCCAGAGAACACCTAGACAAAGACCAGGACTTCTGGAACAATGTGCTTTGGACAGATGAATCCAAAGTTGAATTGTTTGGGCCCAGTAGCAGAAGACATGTGCGGTGCAAACCAAAGACAGCATTTGAGCACAAGAACCTCATCCCAACTGTGAAGCATGGGGCTGGAAATGTCATGGTTTGGGGCTGCTTTGCTGCAGCAGGGCCTGGCCAGCTCACTATCATAAGCCGCTTTCCGACCAAGTAGTTCTAGGAACTTAGTTCTAGGAACTGTCCACTTCTAAACAGTTCTAAGAACTACTTTCCCCCAAACTCGGTTTTGCTGTTTGCGTTCGCACTGGCCAAGTGGCCATAGGAACTGGTAGGAGGGGTAAGGGAGTGACGCAAGCACGGTGACTTTTATTTTGACGGCGCGACAGACCTTTATTTTGGCGGCGCTTAGAACACCAGAGCAAACAATGCTCGCATTCTCTGTGTTTATTAGTTAGCGATCTGTCTAACAGTACTGTTTATTATCTTATTAGATAGAACTGTTATAGAAAGTAGACAGTATATGAAAAAAGGCTATTAGCCTACATAATCATGTTTGACTTGGTCCCCACAAAGTTGCGTTGGATTTTCTCTTCAGCATTTAAGGTTTAGAGACCCACCTATCACTGTTTTCCATGTTTGTATAGTTAGTTTATGGAGTAAATATATAGGCTATAATCTGTGTTTACATTCTAGCTGTTTTTAAAATGGCGGGTGCTGGTGTTCCACGTGCGTTCGGTCAATCAGCGTACACTAACGTCACGGATAGTTCCTAGTGCTGGTTTAGACCCTACTCTGAAGTAGGACCTAAATTAGTTCCTACAAATGGAGTTCCTAGAACAAAAATCGTTCCTAGTTCCTGCGGTGCGAACACGCCGACATTCGGGTACTATAGCCAATAGTTCTAGGAACTGTGAAAAGGTTCCTCCGGTCAGAAAGCGGCTATAGATTCCACTATGAATTCTTCATTTTATCAGAGGGTACTTGAGGAAAATGTAAGACCATCTGTCTGAAAATTAAAGCTGAAGCGGATGTGGACTATGCAACATGACAATGACCCAAAACATTCCAGTAAATCCACCAAGGAATGGCTCAAAAGAAAGAAATGGAGAATTCTGGAATGGCCAAGACAAAGCCCTGATCTTAATCCTATTGAGATGCTGTGGGGTGATTTGAAATGGCTGTGCATGCAAGAAATCCTTCAAACATTACACAGCTGAAAAGAATGTGTATGGAGGAGTGGGAAAAACTTTCTCCCAGTCGATGTCAGAAACTTGAAGACAGTTATAGGAAATGTCTTATTGAGGTTATTTCAGTCAAAGGAGGCAATACCAGCTATTAGGGCATAGGGTGTCCTAACTTTTTCCTCAGTAGGAATTGGCATCTTTGTACATTTTTTTGTTTGTTAAATAAATGATATCATGGTTAAAATTTCATTGTTTTTGGTTCAATTACATCACCTTTATCTATAGATATTGTTTGAAAGAAGATCAAAAATTGATATGCCCATATTTCTTACAAAAGAACAACATATTTCATGGGGTGTCCTGTCTTTTTTACATGAATGTATGTAGGCTCCATCTCTAAAGTTATTCATATAAAATGCTTGTTTTAGATTCTGCCAGTGTGTTATTCGTTTCTCAGTGTCTATTCAAATGCACAGAAATGTGTGCTAGAAACATAATTAACATAAACATATTTATGATTAACAGTGATATGATTGATTAACGTGATATGATTATCACGTTGAGTCCACACACATACATTTTTAGTTCCTGTGTCATCAGCATTATAACTCAATTTCAGAGAAAGAAGAGGTTCAAATGACAATGCAATGACATGGAGAAAGATATCAAAACGTCATCAGAAATAAAGAATATGGCACTCAATGCTAAGCAAGACAGCAAAGAGAAAGTAAGACCAAGACAATAAAAAAAAAAAAGAAAGAAGCTTGAGTCGCTGGCAGAATTTATTTTAGCAATTATCTCAGGCTTGAAGGGGGTAGACAGTAAGTCTAATAGCCGAACGCATATACAGCCGACATCCCTCGACTTACTTTTGTCCTCTCATGCTCTAATTTGTCAGCAGAGCTGACAAGGCCTTGGTAAATAAAAGAATAAATAAATGGTGCATGAAAAGGGATAGTTAAAAAGCTGGGTTCTCAAGGGCTGGTCAGAGGTGTCGCTTGACTAGGCATCTGTAAAATGGAGATTCTCAGTAAGCGCAACTTGTTCTTTGCATATCAAAGCAGCAACAACAGCCGGGCGCTCACTGTGCAATTTTTACCACGATTCTGACATTTAAGACCAGTTTCATGAATTATAAAATAACGTGTATAGATGTACAGCAGATGATTATACAGAACGTTAAAGACAGGATTGTAACCAGAAAATAATGAGGGTAAAAAAGCACAGTTGCCAACCCATGTGTATAAAATAATAAAATCACATTTCTGTTTTTGGTTGCATTGTGAGTATTTGCAGTGATTTTCTGTATTTGGTTGTGTTGTGAGTATTTGCAGAACATTTCTGTAATTGGTTACATTGTGAATATTTGTAGCAAGTTTCTGTATTTGGTTGCATTGTGAGTATTTGCAGCGAGTTTCTGTATTTGGTTGCATTGTGAGTATTTGCAGAACATTTCTGTAATTGGTTACATTGTGATTATTTGTAGCAAGTTTCTGTATTTGGTTACATTGTGAATATTTGCAGTGAGTTTCTGTATTTGGTTGCATTGTGAGTATTTACAGCACATTTCTGTTGTTGGTTGCATTGTGAGTATTTGCAGCAAGTTTCTGTATTTGGTTGCGTTGTGAATGTTTGCAGCGAGTTTCTATATTTGGTTGCTGTCACACACCTCAATGGCACTACCTTTCCCAGCATTCCTAATGATTCCCACCTGCACTCAATCACCCATCACCTGATCACCTGCATCTGCACGTCATCATCACTGTGTATTTAAGTTCCTCCTTGTGTTCACTTCTTTGTCTGGTATTGTTTGTGCAAAGCACCCTGTCTCGCATTGTTGGCTCTTTTGTTAGTACTTGTTTAATAAACCTTGTCTTCATCTACTGTGGATATCAGCATTACAGTTGCATTGTAAATATTTGCAGCGAGTTTCTGTATCTGGTTGCGTTGTGAGTATTTGCAGCATGTTTCTGTATTTGGTTGTGTTGTGAGTATTTGCACAGCACATGTTTTGTCAAACTGATGAAGATGTTTTCTTAATTTGCTGGTGTTTTTCTATTTGCATGTGTTTTCTTCAGCCTTTTGAGCTCTCTCGGCCACCGCACTTAAGTATTTTTTTTTATGTGCATTTTTAGAATTTATGCTCATCTTGGCACCTTCATCCAGTGTTTTTTCATGCAACATCCCAATTTTTGCATAAAAATAGGTAGATGGAAACTGCTAGTGAATTACAACTTAAATTTTAGCCTGATCCAAAGCTATAATACCTTTAAGAGCTATATATGTATTCCAATAAGAAATAGGAGGACAAAATGCATTTACATGTATGCGTTTGCCAGGCACTTTTATTCAAAGTCAGTTTAAAGTACATGTATATACATGTACAATTCTGAATATCAGGAAAACCAATTTTTATAAGTAGACAAGATGAGACCTTTTAATGCATATGAAAAGGATGGTACCACTTGTGCAAGAAAATGTTAGCAGTAAATGGACTCTCTAATGGTAAAGTCCCCATACATATATTCAGCCAAAGCTACACTACAAATGTGAAATCTGTTAAAGGTTTGACCAGGATTTGTCTGTATGAAAAATTGGCACTGAGGGAATCGAAAACTCATACTGTAGAAGTGGTCTACAGCTTTAGTCAATCTCAAATGAATGTTAGCACATACTGTACCGTGGCCAATTGGACAAAAAGATTCATAGTTTATGTGATGAACTACAGGAATAGGAAACCCAGATGGGTCCTGTAACTACTGTTGAGGCAAGTGACCTTTAACCTTTACACCGAGACAAGACTAATCTCCTTACATGTGGAGTTCCAACACTGTCTGCCATCTCCGATCTCTCAAAAACCCTGTTTGGCCATTTGATTACATAAGAAATCTTTCATGAAGCATATGCAGTCAAAGTTTATGTATCGCATGCCCTACAGCTCAAGCTTGACTTTCTTTTGTCTTTGCTTGACGGATAATAAATAAATAAATAAACAAATAAAAGAACGAATCTGCAAATGAATGAATAATACCACCATCTGTTGATGACAATCTAAGATGCCATAAATTTGATTTCTCCTTACGACCTGTGCGGAGATATACAGAGAACCAGACCTTTCAAAAGCCATCATGTCTTTGCTAAACGGCCGCCATATTTCACATAAATGCTTCAGTCACCTTCTTACCTTGTTTTCTGTAGTATAAAGAGGCAATGTCTGTCTGTCTCTATGTCTGTTTCCAAAATACTTAATCGTGCTTTGTCCTTTGAAAAGTAGTTCAAGGAGAGCAAGCAATAATCCACAATCTGTTGAGTTTCTGCAGGAACAGGCTGGCATTTTTGGTGTTTATAGGAGATTGATGCTCAAGCAGTTGGTGACATTCACTGCCTGTGATCTGACAGAATTACAAGCATAAACCAAGCAATTGCTCAGTCAGTATTTGCAGAATTTTAATGCAAATGTGAGCGACTGACTAAAGATGCAATGCTACAAAGATACTTATACAGTATACCTGCCAAATGTGGGTTGATTTCTGCAGTGAAAAATGATTCACGTATGTTACACCCCCGTAGGTCAAATAATAACAATAGGTAATATACAGTTTCGTTTTGCTATATTTTTTTGTGAATTGAGTAACATGCTACAATTTAGTGCCAACAGAGAACCAAATAAGCACTTGTTTTACACAACATTTACTCAAAATTCACAAAAAGTTGTCATTATAATAGCCATCATACTGTCTAGACATCACAATAAACACATGAGAATGAATGCAAAATACTACTTTTGTATTTTGCAGCGTTTTGTTTCTTGTGAAAATGTGAAGCTCCTGGCAACTGAACAGTGCATTAACTTAAAGGGGACCTATTATGCAAAATTCACTTTTAAAAGGTGTTTGAACACAGATGTGTGTCCACAGTGTGTTTAAACAACCTGCCTATAATGGTAAAAATCCACCCACTCCTTTTTTATAATCCCCATAAATCACAAACAGTCGCTCCAAACGAGCGGTTCCAGATTTCCCCCTACAGTTCAACGCTGGATTTGCACAAAATTTGTTTCTGAAAGATTTTTAGTTTAACATGATGGTACATGCTAGTCCATGAGTTGAATCAACTAAGCTCCACAAAAACTACATACATTTATCCACTAACCATTCAGCAACGTTCAGTTGCATTCTAAAAGTTGTAACTTCTTCCTGAGACTCTCCATCAGTGTCTGACTCTGCTTTGAACATTTAAGGCTGAACACTGCTACTGGATATTTTGGCTGCGTGAGATTCTCCAGTTTTGTTGTTGGCGGAGTATCCGAAGCACGAGCTGTAAAGGCTCTTCTGGGAAGAGGGTAGTGAGCAGCAGCTCATTTGCATTTAAAGGGAAACACAAAAATGGTGTGTTTTTGCTCACACCCAAATAGGGGCAAATTTGACAATCTATAATACATGATATGTGGGGTATTGTGAGCTGGAACTTCAGACACATTCAGGCGACTCCAGAGACTTATATTACATCTTGTGAAATGGGGCATAATACGTCTCATTTAACCAATAATCATAATACCCTTTTAGTGCCTATGTTGAATGAGTTACAGTTCAAATAAAGTAAAGTAGTCACATTACTGCTCTAAACATGACCAATTCAGTCCTGTGCCAAACTGACTAATCTAGATTTATTCTCAGATGGACATATTGTTCTAGTAGCGCGCATTTAGTTCATAGATGTAATTATGCTGTATTTTCCTCTCCTTTCGATAACACATACAGTGTGTGAGGTCTTTAATGTGATTCATATTGTACACTCTAATGAAAATTTCACAGTGATAAGGAATGGAACACCCTCTATCCCCATTCAATCATGCATTTCAGGAAAATAGAAAGGTTATTCAACATTATTATTTGATTTCATAACCACGCATGTGTTTCCGCCACCTCTCTTGGACAGCTCTCAATCTCACATTTTCCTTCCAACGCCTACCTTCAAGGCCTGGCAATTCTTTGCTAATTCATGAAATCGATGCAGGACGAGATAAATAATTCAGCAGTCAACCACACACTGAGCGATTGCAGCGGGTTTGTTTGCATGAAAAGGAGGTGTGCAATACCGTTTGTCCAACTCTGTTGGAGTCACACCTTGTGACACACACACTGCCTATACTATCAAAAAAACATACTGACACAGCAAGATTTGCTTTCAGAGCCCTGCGAGTCACACCAATATGGGATTAATATCCTGCCATGATTCAAAACTGAAAATAAAGTTCTGAAAGGTTGAAACTAAGTGTTCGAAAACTCAAAATCTTACAAAAAACAGTTTTGCAAGATTGAAAAATAAGATTTGCAAGCTTGCAAAATGTAAAAAAATAAAAATATCTCTGCAAACATTATGTTGTTTTTGAGATTTCCTTCTTCAGAACTGCAAAAAAAATTTTTACGATGTTGCGCAAACAATTTTTCAGAGTTTCAAATTTGTCAGTGTTCTCCCACTGTATTAGTTTGTTTTCCAGGGTTGAAACCTTGTAAATGGTGATCTGAAAACTGGTGTGCGAATGTGTGAAAAAAAAGTTTTGAAACTCTGAAAACAGAGTTTTGCAGGCTTGCAAAGTGGTAAAAAAAAAAAAAATCTCTGCAAACATAATTTTGTTTTTGAGTTTTCCTTCTTCAGAAGTGCAACACTCTTTTTTACGGTGTTGTGCAATCATTTTTTCAGAGTTTCGAATTTGTCACTGTTCTCCCAGTGTATAGTTTGTTTTCCAGATTTGAAACCTTGTAAATGGTGATCTGAAAACTGGTGTGCGAATAGGTGAAAAAAAGTTTTGAAACTCTGAAAACTGAGGTTCGAAAGGGCAAAACTTATTACATTACATTACATTTGCACTCCTATTGCATACTATTTTTTCAGAGCTGAGTTTACAACACCCACTTTGCGGAGATACGGCCACACAGTTGCGAGCTTGCGACTCACGTGATTTGTGGCAGCGTTGTCACGCAGCTCTGCTCTGAAACTCTGAAACTCAGACTGAGCGAAAATGAAGCTTCGCAACTTCGCAACTTCAGAAAAAGCCTGGAGGGAGGGCCGTCTGCTCTTGGCCAATGCTTTGATGTCTGCTGACGTACAGTCCAGTCACAAGTCGTATTTACTGGAAAGGTGGGATTGACCGACTGCTCCGCCAATGACGAAAGCCAAAGTATTCATAAACTGATTGCACACTGGCACGTCAAAAGCGTGCGTTTCAGCCAACACGCGATTTGCCAAAAGCGCGCGTTCTTAATGTGCGTGGCCACGGAAACGTGTGATCTGCTATTTAAAACGATCTGCTATTTTATGATTAATAAAAATGTTTTTAACCACTATTTTTAAGACTGCTCCTCCCTGACACCCGTGGGACACTTGCCATTCTACATTTATAACAATAATATCTTAGTCTAAACCTAAAGTAATCTTGAAAAACTACATATAATTTAAAAGCTTTCAGACTCTATTATTCATATTTGAAGACTAATTATCAAAAGAAATGACAGCAGTAGTAGCCTGGCTAACGTCAGACCACATGTTATGAACGTGTAAACAGGTAAACCAAACATATGTGCAAACGTGTGTGAAGTGTCCAAACAGGCGAAAAGAACGTGCTCGTTCCCTGTTCTCCTATCGCACGTCGAAGGCGTCATTGCTTGAGTCTGTCATGCTTTTGTCCCTATATGTGGTTTAGGACTCTTGTATTATCATTAAACCCAAGCAAAACAGCATGGAATTATCGATGGCAAATTTGACAGAGGAGAGGATTATAATCGGTGAGTTATTATAATCCAATAGTTATCATTTAGGTAAAAAGAAAAGAAAAAAAAGAAGAAAGAAAGAAAACAGACAGTTTTTTATTTCAGCACCTCGGACAATCCCCTAATCCCTTCGTTTGAGACACATCTCGCAAATTTTCCAGTTGTAATTTCGGTAACAATTTAAAATAAGGTTTCATATATTATTGATCTTTGTTAATGTTTACAACGTTTACTAATTATTAAAATAAAAAGTAACAAATCTATAGTATTTGTTAACATTACTTAATGCACTGCGAACAGGGTACTAAAAGGGTACACTTCTCAGATTAGTAAAGTAAAACAAAGTTGTTAAATTAAATTTTTAAAAAGTTATGAAGTAACATGTTGTTTTTTATATATATTTACAAACCATTTTCAACCCTAAAACTTCAAGAAAATCAGTGCTAATATCTGGACAAGTTCTGGGCCAGATTTTAGGTTGATGTCTCAATAAATGAGCTTTAGGAAAGATTTTATTGTGCGCAGTACCAAACTTTTCCACTAGATGACATCCAGACTCCACCGATGACTCTTCGATTTCCATATATGTTTTTTAGTGATCTGAACCTTATATTTCCATACTATTCCAAATATTTATGAAGTAGACAATAGACATCCTATTCAGAAATAGTTTGGGCAGAAATGTTAATATTTGATTTGAATTTAATCTCTAAAACACATATAAAAATGTACGGAAAGAATCAAAGCGTGTTATAGTTTGCCTCCACATCACAAATGAAGAATCTATAGGCATTTATCTACTGCTGTAGCCTGGGTTTCCCCATGCTGCCTTGTTTTTCACGCTGCTAGGCAGCCTGGACACCATGGACCAGATTTTGAGAATGAGACGAGGTACTGACGTTAGCCAGGCTACTACTGCTGTCATTTCTTTTGATAATTAGTCTTCAAATATGAATAATAGAGTCTGAAAGCTTTTAAATTATATGTAGTTTTTCAAGATTACTTTAGGTTTAGACTAAGATATTATTGTTATAAATGTTGAATGGCAAGTGTCCCACGGGTGTCAGGGAGGAGCAGTCTTAAAAATAGTGGTTAAAAACATTTTTATTAATCATAAAATAGCAGATCGTTTTAAATAGCAGATCACACGTTTCCGTGGCCACGCACATTAAGAACGCGCGCTTTTGGCAAATCGCGTGTTGGCTGAAACGCACGCTTTTGACGTGCCAGTGTGCAATCAGTTTATGAATACTTTGGCTTTCGTCATTGGCGGAGCAGTCGGTCAATCCCACCTTTCCAGTAAATACGACTTGTGACTGGACTGTACGTCAGCAGACATCAAAGCATTGGCCAAGAGCAGACGGCCCTCCCTCCAGGCTTTTTCTGAAGTTGCGAAGTTGCGAAGCTTCATTTTCGCTCAGTCTGAGTTTCAGAGTTTCAGAGCAGAGCTGCGTGACAACGCTGCCACAAATCACGTGAGTCGCAAGCTCGCAACTGTGTGGCCGTATCTCCGCAAAGTGGGTGTTGTAAACTCAGCTCTGAAAAAATAGTATGCAATAGGAGTGCAAATGTAATGTAATGTAATAAGTTTCGCCCTTTCGAACCTCAGTTTTCAGAGTTTCAAAACTTTTTTTCACATATTCGCACACCAGTTTTCAGATCACCATTTACAAGGTTTCAAATCTGGAAAACAAACTATACACTGGGAGAACAGTGACAAATTCGAAACTCTGAAAAAATGATTGCACAACACCGTAAAAAAGAGTGTTGCACTTCTGAAGAAGGAAAACTCAAAAACAAAATTATGTTTGCAGAGATTTTTTTTTTTTTACCACTTTGCAAGCCTGCAAAACTCTGTTTTCAGAGTTTCAAAACTTTTTTTTCACACATTCGCACACCAGTTTTCAGATCACCATTTACAAGGTTTCAACCCTGGAAAACAAACTAATACAGTGGGAGAACACTGACAAATTTGAAACTCTGAAAAATTGTTTGCGCAACATCGTAAAAATTTTTTTTGCAGTTCTGAAGAAGGAAATCTCAAAAACAACATAATGTTTGCAGAGATATTTTTATTTTTTTACATTTTGCAAGCTTGCAAATCTTATTTTTCGATCTTGCAAAACTGTTTTTTGTAAGATTTTGAGTTTTCGAACACTTAGTTTCAACCTTTCAGAACTTTATTTTCAGTTTTGAATCATGGCAGGATATTAATCCCATACACCAAGACCCCTGTTGTGATGAAAATAGCAATAAAACAAAGTGTGAAAACAATGGAAAAAAAAACAAAAGCAGTAGGAGAATCCCGATCCATCAGTTGTCCAGGAGATGCAAGAGTGGCTCGGACGTAACCTAGATTTAAAGAACCCGCAACTGTCTAAGGTAGAAACAAATGGGGAGAGATCACAGCCTAAATAAATGAAGAGGCATCCTCTGAAGACCTAAAACGACAGCCCACTCAATCCTAACACAGGTAGAATAGAGCTTCTCACCTCTAGATTCAGTCTCCTTGACCTGTTCACAAATCTCAAGCTTAGTTGTAAGAGTTTCTCCCCCCGCTGATCAATGGGATTCCCTCTCCGGCCTGCAAAACACAAAGAGCGAGTGTCATTGAGCATTGATTAGTTTTAAAATATTGAAACGGCCATTTAAATGCATGTCACGTCTTAAAGACAATCAGTAACGCACTGAAAAGGCGTGTGTCACCTGTTTTTCAATAATTCTTTTTAAAATTATAACCTGATACACTTGATTATTTGTGACAAGCTCAATTTGCATCTCATTATAGTCATGGCACAGACAACTGGCAGGATTTCTCATTTGGAATCCAGCGAATCCTCAAGCCTATTATTGTTGTTGTTCTAGCTCACTTTTAACACTTTCTGGGGGGTATTCCAGAAAGCAAGGTTATCTTGCTGTACCATAAACACACCCTGAACTCTTGGTTGAGTAATCCAAAAACTTCATATGATGCTACAGTAAGGGATAATCCTGTTTTCAATTATGCATTAATACATTATAACCCAAGTGATATTTCAGTTAAAATTGTTGCTTTCATTTGATATGCAAAGTTCAGCCAAAAAAGTAAATTTAAAATGCACGAAAAATTGTATCTTTGCATTTTCATATATTTTATGAGCCAAACTGATAAACAAGCCAACAATGCTTGACACGCACATTCATACTGACTTAAAGGTGCTCTAAGTAACTTTTTCACCTTAACTGAACAGCTTCGTAGTCAGTGGAATGGTTATATTACTTATTTCGGGTTGAATGGTGGTGGTTTCGCACCCCCCTGGTGCCCGAGAGCGGAAAAAAAACCTCACTTGCAACTTTGGGCCGGCGGGTCGGCTGCCTCGCCGCCAGGAAGTATCGCGTGATATCAGGTCTCGCGATGTAACAAATTGCTTGACGGCACTGCATACGTACACGCCCCCATTCAAGCACTGGCTAGCTATAAGCAAAGGGCAACGATAGATTGAGCTATGGCTGAGCCTGTAAAAAAGAAGCAGAAAGCTAGGAAATCTTTGTCGGAGGACCAACGAAAGAGGAAACGGGAGACTGACCGAGCAAGAAGTCAGACTCAATAAATATCGGACCGGCTAATTCAGAATGGCGAGAACTGAGAGAAACAGAAGCCTGCAAAACGGATGCTGACCTGGCCTTCTTGCTGTTGCACTTGTAGCAGCTAAGTATCTTTGGAATAAACTGTGTTTAATATTTAAATTTCAAGTAATTGTGACCTCAGGATGTTTGCTATTGTCTGTAAAGGTTTGTATTATGATCGCTGTCTGTTACAGGCTTAATAGTACGCTAGATACTATAACTTTGATGTTAGCATTGTCATTAGCAAACACGTTTGATTTCTGTAGTTGTTTGGCCGTTCCTCTGTCAGTTTTATTTGTGTAACTTACACTTATTTGTTTTTACACTAAGTCAACGCGTCTGATAATAGGCAAGAAACATGTTGCACATATCATGATCGAGCTAGAAAAAAAAACGTTCTGATGTTTTCTTAGACAAGCAAAGGTAAACCATCATTCTACCAGATGAACTTATAGACCTTGCTAATGTAGCGTAGCGCTTGAAAGCGGCAGCTCTAGTTTATATGACATTGGGCAGAACAACAATTTATACCCACGCTCAATTCAGTTTATTATTTCCGACTACGCCACTTGGGGAATTTCGCCCCAAAAATTTTATATAACCTCTAAGCTAAGGCACACACAGATCCCAACCACAGTTGGAGTCAGAGACATAGGTGATGGAAAACATATATATTTTATTAATTGTTAAAATACAGTTCTTTTCTTTATAAAAATTGTTGTCCAGCAATCACTCTCCTCAATTTACTAAGTTCTAGAGTTGGCTGCAGAGGAACCTGGGCGTACCCAAGGGGCAGTCTCAAGATATCACCTCTACAAAGAGTTCTCTATTCAGTGCACACACACCAGCACAGCACACACTCCACAACTCATGTCAGAGAAGACCACGACTATAGTGAGGACCCTGCCACCTAATTGGTCACTCGTCTGCCCCCCGGGTGCCCAGATCCTGCCAACAAACAAAAGAAAAAAACATTAAAGAGCAGTGTTATGCGAAACAAAATAACAATAAAAAAATGGAAATTGTCATACAATCCCAGGGCGGAACCAACTCGTCACCAATCAAAACCAAAAATAACAAAAAAACACATAAATTCAGAAATATAATTCAATCACAATAAATGGGAAAAAAATATATAAATTCACTAATACGATAATTAGATTCAAAACAAAACACAAATTCAAAAGTACTCAGTCTTGGAAAGTAGTTAAAGAAATGAACAAAAAAAAGGAAACAACAAAAACCTCAAAACATATCACGGAACAGAGTCCCCGTTCGCTGGAAACAGTTCACTTGAAATGGTTCACTTGAACGGCTCACTTAGAACGGTTCACTCAAGACGGTTCAATCGAGATGATTCACTCGAGATGACTCGATCGGTCTCCGACAAGCTCGTTGGCATGAAGCGCCGATAGATCGTACACTAAGCATACAGATCAGTCAGATTACTCGCCTAGTCAAAGCAAACCAAAATACTTCATCTACAAACCACCGTCGCATCAAATACTTCTCTTACCTATCTCAAATGTCCACATTCAACTCTCCAAACAAGCACATAGACCCGCCAACAGCACCGCCAGTGGATAAACAGCTTTGGCAACTTTTTACAAGCAGCACATTTTACGCTGACTCCAACAGAAAGCAGCAGGGCGCATGGATGACTTCACGACCCCGGATAATGACGCATACCACGGAACTGGTAGCTCATACTCTTATACACACCGGACGCCTGGCCATTGGCCAAACACTAAACGATGACGTAGGAGGTAGGAGGGGTAATAACCCTTCCTGCTACACTAATATAACTTTAGACAAATATATATCTATTTTTTATGCTCATGCCCATTCTCCCAAAAACAAACAAACACGAAAGCAGTAGTTCGCCTAGTTCATATCGTTTGTTCCCGGTAAAAATACTAGTATGCATGACAACACAATTAAAATAAAAATAAAAAATCGCCATCAGTTGGAAAGAAAATATTGCTTTACTTGCCTCTGTACACATAACTGGTTTTGAAATAGCCGGTTCCTCTGCTCAGCTGGGTTGCTCGTGGCGAGGGGGGAGGGACAACAGTTAGTTTTTACGACAGAGTGTTTGAAAGCATTTACTACCAGACACTAGGGGGAGCTTCGTAGAGAAAAAAAACACTCAGGCTTGCCTGGTGTCCCTTTAAGTTTCAAAGTGGCCCGTGATCACTCCCATACTGCCCTACAAAGGCAAAAGACCTTAAGTCGCTAGAGTGTGGAACTGAGAAAAATGACTTTAAAGATTTTTAGTTGTCCCGCTTAATTAATTATAGGTAGGACACTGGAAATTTGGCAAATAGATGTTTTAGTAATGGAAATTATATACATAAAAAAATCTTGAGCTCAAACTTGACTTTTGACCACTATTTTAAAGTTACTGTACTCTGCCTTTGTATTGTCAGCAAAAAGTGAGAGGTCATAACAAGGCAAAAGGCAGTAACTTCCACATTATCAATATTTAGTTGCTGATCACCATTAACAAAATCATTATAGTACACACCTGTATAAAATCTAGTGATCATGGCATTTATTTTGTATGATTTACAATTATTTATAGCCATCTACTTATTGCTATCCTGTGCTTTGGTTGCATTCTGATGGCATTATTAATACATTTGACATGACAAAATACCTCCTATTAGTCCAGCGTTGACTCGACCGCGTTTAGGGCTGGGCTGAAGGCGAAGGTTTGGCACTCTGCCAGCTAGTTTGCGAGCTTTAATTCATGGATGTATTCATCTGATACGGCAATGTGTAACGTTTTTCTGTCAACTCTGCATAATCCTTCGCGATCGTAATCGCACGTTTGTCGATGGAGCAGACCATACTAAATGTTCTGACCGCTCTGAGGACATCAGAAGTTAGAGCGACTGATGGCAGCTGAACAAAGTACACAGGATACACCGTAATTTTAATTTTAATGGACATTAAAACAAAGGCAGATAACCTTACAATCTGGTATGTAGCATTATTTGATTGAACACCGGCACCGTAACTTCATATTGACGCGCGGCTAAACAAAGGCAGAACACCGTAACTCGTAATTTGAGCGTTCCAAAACAAAGCCAAAGAGCGGTAACTGATGTTACGGTGTTCTGCCTTGGTTTCTCATGGGCTTTTGGAAGTTACTGTTAAGACAAATCATTATTTTCTCGAAAAATAAACGGAATTGATTCAAGATACTTATCCACATGATAAAGAAGGTCTTGAATGTGCCAAAAATATAAATAACTCATTTTCGACCAAAAACGAAGTTACGGTCTTTTGCCTTTGCACGGCAGCATAGATATCATATAAAGGCTAGATGTCTTAAGGTGGAGTCACTTCCGGCATCACCGGCGGCCATCTTACTACAGGGCTATGTGAATTAAGGTGAGTGATCAGCATGCACACAAATCCTCTTATCTCGGTGAAATCTTGACGGATTTACAAACGGTTTGGTTTCTTACAAACGTCATTACCGTGGCTATAATTCTTTCATATGGAAGTCCATTTGTATAATTTTTCATATGTATGCAGTTTCATAGCTACATCTCTGACGTTTATAACAAACCAAACCGTTTGAAAATCGGTAAAAAATTTAGCAAGTTATGGTTATTTAAAAGTACATGCACCATGTTACGAGTGAGCGAGCACCCTGTCGTAAGATGGCCGCCGTGTGCGGACGTCGACCTCCATTGGCCAGCAGCGCGGACGAGACATCTAGCCTTTATATGATATCTATGATCACTCCTCCCAGAGACTCACTATAACTGATTTCTTGAAAAGGCCAAATACAGTGAGTCTGGTTAGAAACGGAGACCTATCCAATGACACATTTCAGTGTGAAAAAATAGCCTTCTGTTTATTGATTTGACTCTCACGCATGATGTAAGCTTGTGTTCCTGGAATATGTTTTGGAGCCCGTCGCCCACATGTCTGCTCTAGGATATTAACATTCAAAACCAACAGTTTTAGGAAGAATTCACAGCACTCATGTGTAATTAGAAGCCTGGAGAGCTCTACTGCACAACATGCCCTAACAGGACAGAATAATGATGTTGAATTTAAAATAGAAAAAAAAGAAAAAAGGAAAAAAAAGTGTCAGACTTTATCTGAGTCTTGAAAATACCTTCTTTAAAGAGAATGTATTGGGAAAAGGGCATGAAAAATAGGTGCATCCTGTGGTTGAAAAGTTGTCAGTGTAAAGTGATTGTGCGGGAAGGTTTTATCATCACACCTTAAATTGATTTGTTCTTTTCTTTTTTAGACTGACAGACATATGCGCCCCAGGCAATCTCCAAAAAAGTCGCTATTGGTTTAAAACAAACAAACAACCAAAAAAAAAATGATGGTATCGCATTGTATTTAGTCAATACTGAGTGACTCAATTGTGTAAATAAATATTTCAATATTTCTATATAAAATCAGCCCTATATAAATCAGTTTTTCTTTTTCTTTTGACCAAATTTATTTTTTTCCCCAAAGTAGTTGTTGTTGTTGTTGTTGTTTCCATTTTAATAGTTAAATTATTTTTTATTAATCAAAAAGCATGTCTAAGTAACTTAAATCATGAAAAATTTATTAAAAAGTTCAACAAAACTTAAATTTTTAGATCCAATTTAGATCAAGTGAAGGCATAAAACAAATCAATCATTTTTAAAATGTAATCAAGTGAAAAATAACAAATCAGTTTATTGTTTTGGCTGCACATGTTGTACTGTTAAAATGAAAACATGGAAGAATAATTGTGCCATTCCTTAAAAAATAAGGTTTTAATAATCTTATTACTAATAGTATGATGATAAGTACATTCTATTGTTCTCTTAACAGTAATATATTTCTGTCACACTTTCTTCAAGTTAAACTAAACTTTTATTTTGACAAGTTGCAGTGAAGAAATTTTAGTTTCTGTGTATATATGATGAATTCATAGAGCCCTTGCAATTCGGTTATTTGATTGAAAAAGTAGCTTGTATATTAAAGTGTAAATTTAGACAAACAATAAAAAAATAAATGAACAAACAAATAAATAAAACAAATAAATGATAACTAAATAAATGCTGATATTGTTCATGTAAAGACACAATCCTCAAAATTGTATTGTAAAAAAAAAAAAAAGAGAGAGTTTTGTAATGAGAAGAATGTAGGTTATATATTGGGTGAACTGTCCCTTTAACTTTCCATTACTTTGTTAATTGTCCAATAGATGCCTATAACACCTGCTCTCTTTACCTCTGTACTGGAGTAGCAGTCAGGTAAAGGATCCGGTCGGAGAGCTGGCAGTGGACATTAGTCAGCGCTGACAGATGGGAAACGCGTGATTTATGTTAGCGACGGAGGGAAGGCAGGAAAGCGGCTACGATGTGACTGAGATTTCAAAGAGCTGGCATTAATCTGCTTCCCGCTGCTGTGTGGGCCATGGAACAAGTTCAAGGTGGAAGGAAAAAAAGAAGGTAGCAGGAAGTTGCAGAATGACAGGCAAGATGAGGAGGAAAGAAGGATGGATGGAGACACTCGGAGACGGGACCCAACGAACCTCATGTTTCACAATTATAAACTTTTGAAGTCTTTAAACGAGTAGTTCACCCAAAGTGTAGAAAAAAATCAAATAACGTCATGATGCTTAAGAATAACTAAAAAAAAACTTAAAGGGCCCCTATTACGCTATTTTAAAGTTTCCTAATGTTGTTGTGGAGTCTCCTACAACGTTTACATGCATCAAAGATAAAAAAAAAAACTGTTTAATTTCCTCATAATATTTGCACATCACCACATTTTCAATGATTCTCAAACGACTCGTCAGATGAATAAATCTCTCTAAATCCCTCCTTTCCGCGAGCTACTCTGCTCTGATTGGCCAGACAGCTCAGTCTGTTGTGATTGGCCTACCACGTACAGCGTGTTGAAAACAAAAATGCCCATTGCCATAAGAACGTCAGCTGTCCTGAGGATTCCTACACCGTAAACTAAACACAGTAACGAACAATGACGTCGATTTGACCATATCAATCCGAGCGCGAGTCCGATGATGAAACACTGGAATAACTAGTTATTCAACCCAAACCTCCATCACAAGGATGACTCGAGCAGGACTCAGTTTTTCTCAGTGATACACTACTCAGTTTGAGGTACATTATGAGATGTTGCAACTGTAATTCCTCACCATCAGCATGAACAAGTGCATGTCCATCAACAAACTGATTATTTTACTTGTAATCATTTATTTACAGAGTAATATATTGCGGTGAATACATGGAAACTGTATCAATAACAGTGCATGTATACATTAGCCGAGCTCTAGCGTGAATGATCTGATGTAACGTAAACGTTGGTAAAACAAATATTTCCTCAAAGTAGTGAGAATGACAGATAATCTGCATTAATAGACACAGTTATAGGTAATAGTGGCCCACAACTGATTATCAGAAGTATTTCAGTAAGACAGTAATAATGTGAGTTAACCAGTTAGTAGGAGACCTACACAATATAAAACTCAAAACTAAGTATTTTGAACACCATATTTCATGAGCATGCGGTTTGCGAATCCTGCATTGAACTCCGAGATTTAAGAAGCAGTCGTCAGTAAAATAAAGGGAACACAGCTAAAGTTTAGTATTCTACTGCTGTGATATCATGGTAAAGATGAATTTTAACCACTGATTCTTCACATGCTCGTCCTTGGGCAGTGAAAAAAAAAAAAAAAAAACTGGCTTTACCTTCACATTATAGAGCACAGCGTCTTCTCGACATGATGCTATTCAGTATCCACAGGAATCAGCTGCAGGTTTGAGGTTCAAGTTTTCCCTGGTGTCTGTGCATGCAATATGCTAATATTTTGTCTTGACATCACAACGAAGCGGCTTATGACTCGTTTAAAAACCGATTAATTTAATTGACTCAGAGTCTTACTTTTCAAGTCGACTCTTACTTTTGAAAGACAATAACTTAATATACGGTGCACTTTCAGATTTAAAACTTTGCAGGATGTTTTCATTCACTTAGAGCTATGTTACACACTACATGAAAGGTCATTTTCAAAAATCCATAATAGGGGCCCTTTAATTTAAAGGAATTTAATTTTGAGTTAAAACTAAGAAAACGTACTCGGTTACTAACGTAACCTCGGTTCTCTCTAGAAGAGGGAACGAGTACTGCGTTTTATCAAAACGCTACGGGAAAAGTCTCTTTTCACGAAACACTGAAGCAAAAAATTATCCTTTAATTTTCATATATGTAAAACGCGTTGCGGCAGCAGCAGACAGCTATGGCGAGACGGCTTGCTCGCTCATTGGCTGCTCTGCGGCAACTGCTTAAGCCTATCGAGCGAGGCCTGGGATGACATCAGGCCAATGAGGGCGCTTCGCGCCCTCCTCGCCACTTCCTGCCGAAACGGGCGTGGCTTACCTCTATAAAAGGAGCTCGAGAAGGCTGACTCACTTGATTTTGATCGCCGAAGCGAACCAGAGTGAACCGTACGCACGGCAGAGAACGCAGTACTCGTTCCCTCTTCTAGAGAGAACCGAGGTTACGTTAGTAACCGAGTACGTTCTCTTACGAGAGTCCTCTCGTACTGCGTTTTATCAAAACGCTACGGGAACCCCTTGCAAAACGCCGTGCGTGCTGGGATAAAAACACTGATCACCGGAAGCTTTTTCAGGCATACAGTGCATAATCACCAGATTGACTCACACAGAGTCAGGGAATAAGGGTGAGAGCCTTAATTCCCTAAATTTTAGCGTCGTAGAAAAAACATGTCCACAGACGCAAGTATAATCATCACATAGACAGGGTAGGGAACCTGAACTAATGTGGAAAATGTGGGTCTTACACAGTTCTGCCCAAGATAGTCGGTAGCGCATAGCGCATGAGTTTCAGCGGTCTGATTAGACGGCTGAACAGATTACACCGACAAAAGCTTAGCCTGCAAGGCGGGAACCTCTAGGTTATAAAACCTGATAAATGTAGACGGCGAGGCCCAACCTGCCGCCGTACATATATCCTGTAGGGAAATCCCGCTGGACCAAGCCCACGAAGAAGCAACGCTTCTCGTAGAGTGCGCTCTGACTCCCAAAGGGCATGGAATGCCCTTGGCAGTATAAGCCAGCGCTATGGCGTCAACTATCCATCTGGATAGACTTTGTTTCGAAACAGCCATTCCTTTGGAACGTCCGCTGAACGAGACAAAGAGCTGCTCTGTCTGTCTGAAGACAGCAGAGCGGGACATATAAGCTCTTAAAGCCCTAACAGGGCAAAGAAAACTCGAGTCCCCTTCCTCACTCGATGCCGGCAGGGCAGCCAGGGATATAACCTGAGCCCGAAAAGGCGTGTTGAGGGATTTCGGCACATAGCCATGCTTAGGTTTGAGTATGACTTTAGACTCATTAGGACCAAACTCCAAGCACGCCGGGCTCACAGAGAGCGCGTGCAGGTCGCCTATGCGCTTCACTGAAGCGAGAGCCATCAAAAACACTGTTTTGAAAGAATGTTTGAGGCTAATAGACTGGATAGGCTCGAAAGGGGCACCTTTCATGGCCGCTAGGACCGTAGAAAGGTCCCACAAAGGAACTGAAGGAGGTCTGGGCGGATTCAGTCTCCTAGCTCCCCTGAGGAAGCGGATGACTAAATCATTCCTTCCCAGCGACTGACCCAGCGTTGAACCAAAGAACGCTGAAATAGCCGCCACATACACTTTGAGCGTGGAAGGGGATCTGCCCTTATCCAACAGCTCTTGTAGGAAGGAGAGAACCTCCGTTACCTCACATTCGAGGGGTGAAATGCTCCAAGCTGCACACCAGCCGGAGAAAACCGACCACTTCGAAGCATAAAGCCGCCGTGTCGACGGTGCTCTAGCCTGAGTGATGGTATTCACGACTCCCTCTGTGAGACCAACGGGTATCCGTTGAGCACCCACACGTGAAGGGACCACAGTTCCGGGTGTGGGTGCCAAATCGAGCCCCCGGCCTGCGAGAGGAGATCTCTCCTCAACGGCAGCGGCCATGGAGCGATATCTGCCAACTGCATCAGAACTGGGAACCATGTCTGGTTCTCCCAGAACGGAGCTACAAGCAGGACTGGGCATTTCGTTTCCCTGACCCGTTCCAGCACCTGTGGCAGGAGGGAGACGGAGGGAAAAGCGTATAACGGGCAGCGCGGCCACTTCCGGGACAGCGCGCTGTCGGTCTTTGAAAAGAACGCGGGGCAGTGCGCGTTTTCGCGGGACGCGAAAAGGTCCACCTCCGCTCTGCCGAATCTCTCCCACAACAGCCGGACTGTTTGTGGGTGTAGAGACCATTCGCCCGGGGGAACATTGTTCCTGGACAGTCTGTCTGGGCCCACATTCTGAAGCCCAGGTACATGCACTGCTCTCAGCGAGCGTAAGTTGTGCTGAGCCCATAGCAGGAGGCGTTTCGCCAGCCTGTACAGGGATATGGATTTCAGACCGCCCTGGCGATTTATGTAGGACACCACAGCCATGTTGTCCGAACGGACTATGACGTGTTCGTCCTTGATGCGGGGACAAAAACGCGTCATCGCGTTGTGCACTGCCAGCATTTCTAGGCAGTTTATGTGTAGGAGCTTTTCTCGTTCCGACCACAGGCCGAAGAACGGTCTGCCCTCGAGCAGAGCTCCCCATCCCGAGGTGGATGCGTCTGTCGACACCATCCTCACTCTCGAGGAAGTCCCCAGGCTTACACCTGATT
This sequence comes from Scardinius erythrophthalmus, assembly GCF_964197995.2. Classification (NCBI taxonomy): domain Eukaryota; kingdom Metazoa; phylum Chordata; class Actinopteri; order Cypriniformes; family Leuciscidae; genus Scardinius; species Scardinius erythrophthalmus. The sequence continues at coordinate 6,093,976 of NC_138238.1, forward strand.
GGTACCAGTCGTCCGCCGTCCAAGGCGCCAGGGCTGAAACACAGCTCTGATCGACCTTGAGGCGTAATCGACCGGTCGCCCACGCTCTGTGCGTTACCCGCGTTTTCAACCAGAACTGCAGCGGGCGCATGCGGAGCAAGCCCAGCCGGAGAACTGACGATGCTGAAGCCATGAGACCCAGCATCTTTTGAAACTTCCTGAGCGGGGTGACAGCGCCGCGGCGGAAAGACCTCGCCGCGCGCTGAATGATCAACACGCGCTGTGGTGACAGCCGCGCTGTCATAGACTGTGAGTCCAGAACGACGCCCAGAAACAAAATCGTTTGACTGGGGTTCAATGAACTCTTTGTCCAGTTGACTGTGATACCAAGATTCTCGAGGTGATCGAGTAAAATGGTTCTGTGCTCCACGAGCTGTGATCGTGATTGAGCTAGGATCAACCAGTCGTCCAAATAGTTCAGCACTCGCATGCCTCTGAGTCTGAGAGGAGCGAGCGCTGCGTCCATGCATTTCGTAAATGTACGGGGTGCTAGGGACAAGCCGAATGGCAGGACTGTATACTGGTATGTCTGACCCTCGAAGGCGAATCTCAAGTATCGCCTGTGGTGTGACGCTATTTGTATTTGAAAATACGCGTCCTTCAGATCTATTGACATGAACCAGTCTTCTCGGCGAACATGCGCGAGAATTTTGCTGGTTGTGAGCATTTTGAAACTGCGTTTCACCAATACTCTGTTCAACCGTCTTAGATCCAGTATGGGTCTGATACCGCCGTCCTTTTTGGGGACTAGAAAGTATCTGCTGTATAGCCCCCCTTCGCTTAGAGCTGGGGGAACGCGCTCTATCGCCCCTTTGCTTATCAGTTTTGATATTTCGGCTCGAAGTAGGTGAGCTACTTCCAACGAGACCGTAGTTTCGACGCGCGCTATGAAGCGGGGAGGGCGTCGACAAAACTGTAGCGAGAAGCCTCTCTTTATAATGCCTAGCACCCAGTCCGAAACCCCTGGGAGCGCTGCCCATGCTTCTGCATGGCTGGCTAGGGGCTGGATACGGAGCGCACTCTGATCGCCGTGCGACAGAGGTGCTTCGGGGGATACAAACATAGGCGTTATGCCTGTGGCATTTGAGGCGGGGCGCGCGCTTAATACAGCGGGCGAGACGCTCGTCCTCGACCTTACTACAGTGCTTAGCTGAGTGAGGGAGGACTGAGAAAGTCTCATAGGACCCATGTGAGCGAGTAGATGTGGCACATTTACTGCTTTGGGCGCGGCGTCTGCCTGAGCAGAGCGCGCGCTCACAGTTCTCGTTTTTACAGAGAGCCTGTGATGTGTTAGACATAGTGTTCGTGGGCACTGGGAAGTGGGCACTCTCACTATGCTGGAAGCGCAACCGACCTGAGTCGATTTTATGTGCGCGGGCCCTACGTGTAGGGCTGTGCTTATGTGTAGTGATGGGCACTGAGGAGTGGGCATCGAGACTACATTTATAGCACCATCGGCCGTGGCCGGGACACCAGAAAATACACTCTTTTCGAGATTTATCTGGGTAGCCGTGAGAACGGCTTTTGTGTGCAGGCAAGCGGGCGGCAGTGCAGGCTTGCTCTCTGCAGAAAACACTGGAACAGTCGCAAACCTTGGGACTGAAACAGCGGGGCGCTTGGGTGGGAGGCCGGCCGCAACGGGACTCACACACCTGCGCTTTCCCAGGCTTGCTAGGACTTCTTCGGCACTTCCGGTTTTACCACAACCCTCGATCGCGGCCCGCGCGACGAGGGGCGCCGGGCGCTGGACCGAGAGCGGGGCCTCGAGCTGCGCTGTTGTGGCTGCTGCGAAGAGGCGGCCGAAGGCGGGGGCTGAGGCTGAGAGCTCCGCGGGGTCCGTTTGTCACGAACCGCTGCAGAACCGGAGCGCTTCGGCAGGAAGTGCTTGAAGGCTTGAGACGCTTTCTGGGCCTCGGTAAATCTCTCCACGAACTCGGAGAGAGAAGAACCAAAAAGGCCGGTGGAAGACAGCGGGGCATCGAGAAACGCAGTGCGCTCGGAATCGGCCATCTCCGTGAGCGTCAGCCATAAGTGCCTCTCAGCGACAGTGGCGGAAGCCATACACCGTCCCATGGCTTGTGCGGCGGCTTTAGTAGCTCGGAGCGTGAGATCTGAAGCGCTCCTCAAATCCGCGATGCAGATAGCGTCAGGTCCCATCTCGTCCAGCTTACGGAGGAGATCACCCTGGTAAATCTGCAGCGTAGCCATGGTGTGTAGCGATGACGCGGCCTGCCCAGCGGCGGAGAAGATTCGCGCGAGCAGCGTCGACGTCATGCGGCAGGCTCTGGAAGGCAACACCGGTTAAGTCCGCCGTCCAGCAGAGGGCGGGCAAAGGTGGGTCGCTATCGCCTGTTCCACCGGCGGAAGAGAGAGGTAGCCTCGGTCACTGGCATTATCCAGAGAGGAAAATGCGGGTGACACAGATGAGCGCGTCCGCGCAGAGTAGGGCGCGTTCCAAGCCTTCGCAACTTCTTCGTGTAACTCAGGAAGAAAAGGAGCGGGCTTAGATTCCGGGGAAGTGCGCTCACCAGGGAGGAAACTACCATCCAGCCGGGTTCGAGAGGGGGGCTCCGGTGCAGACCACTCGAGGCCGAGGCTCGCCGCGGCCAGTGCGAGTACCCGCATGAGCTCCGTCTCAATGTTGGCTCTCGTTGAGGGCTTGCGGGCAGGAGGCGCGAGATTCTCAAAGCTCGCCCAATCCTCGCTGCCTGAAGCTAGCAGAGAGCAGGAATCCTTCTCCCCCGACGCGGCCTCTGAACCGACTTCCTCTGATGAAGCGGCGGCAGACTGCGGGCGCTGAGCATCAGGAAGTGATTCGAGAGAGGCCGGTGAAGCTGGCGGGCGAACCGGCGAGCTTGGTCGGGCTGGAGCGGGTTCCGGGACCCGCTGCGAGCGGCGCTTCTTACGGCGCGGCATCGCGGCGGTGAATGCAGGCTTGGAAAAGGATGCCAGGCGAGTCCTCAGAGTCACCATCGGCAAAAGCTCGCAGTGAGGGCATCCGCCGTCAGCGAGCGCGAGCGCTGCATGGTCCTCACCCAGGCAGGAAACACAGATGACGTGCTTGTCTCCCTCGGTGAGTGGGGCTCGGCACTAGCCGCAGGAAGGCATCTTGAAAAAGACGCAGCTCTTTTAGGGGTGAGTGTTGCGAAGAACACACACACACACACACAGAAAAGCAATAGTATGAAAAGGATATAGGCGTCGGAAAGCGCAGCAGGTACGGCTGTAGAAGGCGGCGTTGGCCAGCAGCTTCGAGGGCTCGTCCCGCTGAAGTGCTTGCTTCAACGACGCTGCTTCCGTGATCCAGCGATGCGTGCGCTTCGCTGAAGAGATTAAAATCAAGTGAGTCAGCCTTCTCGAGCTCCTTTTATAGAGGTAAGCCACGCCCGTTTCGGCGGGAAGTGGCGAGGAGGGCGCGAAGCGCCCTCATTGGCCTGATGTCATCCCAGGCCTCGCTCGATAGGCTTAAGCAGTTGCCGCAGAGCAGCCAATGAGCGAGCAAGCCGTCTCGCCATAGCTGTCTGCTGCTGCCGCAACGCGTTTTACATATATGAAAATTAAAGGATAATTTTTTGCTTCAGTGTTTCGTGAAAAGAGACTTTTCCCGTAGCGTTTTGATAAAACGCAGTACGAGAGGACTCTCGTAAGAGAACTGAAACTACAGAGGGCCTTTTTAATTTATGCATAACTTACAGATAGTAGGAAAAGATGGTCTTATGTTAGTCTCAGCCTCAGATGTCACATCCACAAACCCTCATCAAATTCCTCATCTGATTGGTTGAATTCAACAGGATTCGTGTGTGTCGCTTTCTTTAACGGTCCGCCTGAAAACAAACCTGCCTTGAAGCTGTCATGTTTACAACTGTGACAATGAACGCTTATCAGGATCAACTAAATGAACGAGTTATAATAAGTCAAATCCAAGTTTAATGTATTGTTGCTTTTTCACTAAAATCCTTATTATTTTATTACTAATTTATTTCCGGTTTTCTTTGAGCAATATATATGTTGATTCTGCGATTCACTCTCTAGAGACTTTTATTTGGACTTTTATTTTGTTTTTTTGCGGCTGTCCTGGTGCCATTTTGAAGTGTGTGCGCGCCTCTCTCCAGTTTGCAACTTCGCCTTGCACGCGCTGGGGAGAGGTAAGTGTTTTTCAGATTTTCTTCAATTTATGAGCAAATTAAGTTTGCAAAGTGTGTAAATTGATTTAATATCATCTTGAAAACAGTACGGAGACTTTATAGTGTGTTCTGTTGTATGTTATATGCGTGAGTGGATTAAGAATTTGAAGATATGTCGTGTGGGCCGTATGATATGTATAAGCAGGGTTTTGAGCCATTAAACAACTAACTAGTGTTGTATCATACAGGTGAATGTTGTCATGAAATGCCCACAAGCGATTTATCAACTTTATTGATGTTGATCCACAGGTATTTCACTTTTATTGTGTTTTACATTCTTGCATTGTCTTAATGTTAATGTTTCAATGTTAATGTGTATTTTGCTCAATTGTTACACATCCACATTTTGCTCAATTGTTACACATCCAGTTCGCATTGCTGAGGAGAGGTGAATGTTGTCATGAAATGCCCACAAGCGATTTATCAACTTTATTGATGTTGATCCACAGATGGTGAGAAGTCCATGCTGTGTGTGACTGTTAATAAACATTCCCATTTTGATGAACCGCAGTAACTTTGTACTCACCCTTCTTGCACTCAATGCAGAGAGAGAGAAATGTAACAGTGGTCAGCTGCAGACCGGTTACATAAACGCTGGATCACAGCATAGACGTCCAAGAGTTTTAGTTCTGTTATTGTAGGGACATAGACTTTGCATTTTCACACCCCTAAACATGGCGCTGAACAAAACAAAATGTGATTGGTTGCTTTACATGTCAGTCAGATGACCTCTGGCCGGTCCTTGCCCAATGAAAGCTGCTTTGGAAACCAGACCTCTGTCTACTTGAGACTAGTACCCTATTTTTCCTCAATCTCTTTTTGATTATTTTATATGCAGAATAGATTGACACATAATGGGTTTGTTTTCTGTTTTTCTGTTGATTCTTCTGGCTTGCATTCTAAGTTGTTGTCAGCTTTGGACTCAATATAATTTTGAATCAATAATTTATATTACAATTTATAGTTCATTTACATTTACAGATTTGCCAAATGTTTTTATTCAAAGTACACATTTTATAATTGCATGCAGGAATCAAACCCATGACCTTGGCGTTCCTCGCACTAAGCTACGTTATTTGAGCTACATATTATTTTATGCTAGTTGGTTTATTTATTCATACGATTTTTTTTTTTTTTTTTTTGTAAATAAGGAAAGGAGAACATCATACGACTTCAGAGGGAACTCTCTTAACGAGCAGTAATTTCCTTTAATTGACTGCTTTGCTTAATCGCCACAGCTTCCCTCATGATGAAAGCCAGGTGAGGCCTTTGATGTGTTTTTTTTTCTCCACTTTCATCACCTGACGAGCTCATTAGAGTCACAGATGTCACCCTGAGATGTGCTGAGGAGTCACAGGAACCTTTTCCACCACCTTCTTTTCTATCTTCTTATTTCCCAATATTAGCCCTGCTCGCCTGTCTTGAAGACATTTCTATTAATAAGCCATCATCCTCATCAGATCAGCCTCAAACAAGTTATAAGCTTATAAAGTCAGCATACTGAAGTTGCGACAGTCTTTTCTTCTCTGTTTACACCTTTGTTTAAACACGTTTTGGTTGATCGGATTACAAGTAGACGAGGGAGACACGTTCCCGTTTACACCTGGTGTTTTAATCTGTCTCTTTTGTCCACTTTCATCCCCTTCTGCCCTGATTTCTTAGAGGGGAGGATCTGTGGGTTGGGAAAATGTTTGGGTCTTTTCAGATATTTCATTCTAATGGACGAAATGAGCTCACGCAATTTATGTATGAACATGACTGGAGACGACATAAAAACACACAGAGCATCAGCTTTCGTTTCTGCACTGAGCCGCAAGACCAAGCTGAACGCATGTGAGTGCATGTTAGAAATCAGCAATGCTGAGAGAACGTTTTGCTTGGTACGTTTTTCGTCTTCAAACCAAACTTGGGTCTTCAGCCGACAGTTTAAATCCCATCTGGCTAGCGCGCTTCCCATAATGTTTACACCTTAGGTCAGTAGGCGGAGAGTTGGCTGTCCTTTGTGGCTGTTCGAACGCATTCGACCACATGAGCGTCTACACTATGAAAGCAATCCGGTAGAATGCGTTTTCGAAGACCTCTATAAGTGGTCGAAAGTGGACAAGCTCAAAACATTTTAGACCCCGTTTACACCTGTATTTAGTGTTGTCAAATTGTGACCAAAATGCTTCTTAATACCAGGTATAAACAGGGTCAGGTGAAATGTGAAATGGCTTCTTGAACAAGGAAAAAATGCAGGGCAGGGATTGATTTTGTCCATGGGGGATTGATTGGATCGTTGGATGGTTGTGGTTTGCTATTGGCTGAGGGACAGGTTGCCCTGCTCCCGCTCCAGTAAACGTCACCAGAGAAGAGAAGAGATGCCGCTGCAAGAGGGAAGGGATGCTATTTTGATTAAAGATTATGAGGGCACATGAAATTAAAAATAAATAATGATGTGCATAGAGAAATCAATTATAATACTGCAATAATCTTTTGATGCTAAAAAGTATCAAGTTTAAAAGTAAACTGTAGCCTACGTTTTAAAAGTAATTGTTTGAATTACTTGGAAACATACTGTAGAACTAAGCTAAGAAAATGGCAACGCAAAGGTCATGTGTTCGATGTCTATGCACATTATGAAAAAAAAAAACACATAAATGCACCTCAAGTCATACTGGATAAAAGCATATGAAAAAACCTGTAGATATAGATCTTAACACTTGCATTATTTATTTCTTGTCTGCTTGTGCTTTGATTTACAACCTTTGAAGACATTTTAAATCATCAGTTACTGAGCAAAGCAAAGCTCTAAATGTCGTTCTGGCCAGGTGTCAAAAACATTAAACTCAGTTCGGCATCAAAAGGACATGGGAAAAAATAACCTTTACACATCTGCTGTTGTCTGAACAAATCAAGACATCATTGCTCTGACCAATACTGACAAGACATGAACAGCAAAAACACACCTTTCTCTTAGTTTTTTATATTAGCCTTGTATAATAAACCAATAAGCCAAGAGCAAAAGAACACCCCTAAACTCTGGTAAAATTACTGTAACTTTTATATTTGTTTATCACAATGAACAGTTCTTTCACCAAGTCATAGGTCATTAGCTCATTAAATCATCACTGCCTCCAATAATGTGATGCATCAGAATATAGATGTTTGTTTTCAAGCACGGCTCATGACATCAGAAATTATAGGATTAATATCATTTACAGGCATGCACATTGAACTGCACAATCTGCACTAAAACTGAACCACACAGTCCTGTTTTTTAGTAGTGCATCAAGAAGGTTTCAGAGGTAGTGTACCTTGTCACTTGCCTTTATGTCACTTCAACCCTCTCTCCCAAATGTCTGGAAACACCTAAGTGAGACGTTAAAGTTTGCGGTTTGTTATGCAGCCAAACCTTGAGGCCAGTATTGACATGTCGTTGGATGACATTGATGGATGTAGGTGTCGCCGGGACTGACAAGCAGGTCTAAATTACATTACGTTAGCTTGTTCCCCTCCAGCCTCTCAAGGCTAACGCTTCCCATCACGGCAATGCGGTGGGCAAACTGTGTGAGAGAGAGAATGCCCGTTTCAAACCAATAACAGCACAATGGCAGAGCAGAACGGTAATAATGGACAAACAGAAATGCTGGCATTTGTGTTTGTGAAGTGTGATGACCAAGAAGAACCACAGCCTGTGCTCTGGAATAGCATGACAATTCATGCACCTACTGCCAAGTTCATGATGCCCAAGTGCCAATCAAGACCACTATAGCACAATAAATCAGATATGTATATTATCTTCAAGCACCTCCAGAAAAGTGACTTATAGGCTCTAGTAAAACAAGTACGATAATCTTATTTAAATGTTAAAAATGTTTTATTTCATTAGAATATATCTTATTTTGAATTGTTATTAAAGGGTTAGTTCATCAAAAAATGAAAGATGTTTTTAATGAAATCAAAAATTCAGACTAGGCGGCTCAATTCATAAGGATTAGTTTTATGATCGTTTTACAGTCTTTTTGAAGAGTCAAAGTGGTAGTTGCATGGACTGTCAATGGAGTGACAGAAATCTCTCAGATTTCATTAAAATTATCTACATTTGTGTTCCGAAGATGAACGAAAGTCTTACGGGTTTGGAACGACATGAGGGTGAGTAAATGATGACAGAATTTATTTTTTTTAGCTGAACTAACCTTTTAAAATGAGCAAGATGCTCTTTGCTGCAAGTCAGCAGGGGAAAACTAACAGTACCATGTAAAAGTCAGCATGAAACGTAAGATTTTCAATTACGGAAGAATTTGTAAAAGTATGGTATTAAGGCTAAAAGGCTTCCCTGCTGTCAGGGCGAAAGGCACAATAATTAACATGATAATATAAAACTGGCTGACTTTTCCATTTGTTGACATGACATGGTTAGATTCAGGTGGTAAATATCACATATTAAGTTGGGTGTCCACCTTAGAGATAATCACTGTATTTATAGTGAAAACATCATATTTAAAAAATGATATTTATCATTGATAGAAAACATATATATTTGTTACTTCTGTAAAGCTTTAATGAATTATTATGGGATATCATTACTTTTTAAAAAAGTAACATATTTTCAAAAATGTATTATTTTATTTATCAAAATAAACCGAAAATAGAACAAACTTTGCTAACGTGATTGTTTTGAACAAGTATTACATTAGACATTATTAAAAGCATATTATTTTAGCTAAAGTATTTATACTTTGTGCCTTTTGCCCCATGCTGGTGAACCTTTTACCCTGTGTGTGGATTTTTAAACACACTTGCAAATGTTTAGGATGTGTCTTTAGTGCCGTTTTAACCTATGGTACTCCTGTTACATAAAAACAAATTAACTAAAAAACAGATACATAATTTCTGTCTTTATCTTCCAATGATTCCTTTAAATAATGCTAATTTTGTAATATGTGCAGAGGTGCATACAAATAAATGTACAGCTACACCAGCAAACAAGCGTCAATCTGAGTGCCAAATGCTGCCACAGCCAAAGGCACATGATGTGTCTTGACTGTTGCATTTACAAGCGCACCTGCCTTTCAAAACCCAGCTGAAACATATTGCAAATATCACAATCCATCCAGTCACTCCACTACCCATATTGGAAACAATTAGCTTGCACAATATGGCACCAATCACAAAACATAATTAAGAGCGCGTTGAACACTTTAAATGGAAAATGTCTCACAGACTCACTGTCTGATATTAATGACATTTTGCATACACAGACAATATTTAGAGTGCTTGGGAATTTCATGATTCCGTCTTAAACATGAACTGAAATCCAAGCTTTGGTTGTCTAATGATGCCATATTATAAAAGTTATAACTAACCTGTCATACTTGGGAGGACTGAAGAAATAATTGCCAAGGAGGAAGGCCTGTTTGAGGTGTTTGGTTGGTTAGCATGGTTAGTTGTTTTGGCTGGTTTGCCCCTGGTGGTAGATGCCATAAGTGCATTCTGAATATAACTTTTTTTATACGTATGTATGTATTTCCCATTTTATTAATTGTGCATTGAAGAGAAATAACAGGAAATGTAGATAAGAAAGGGAAATGACATATCTTGTTAATTTCTTCATGTTTATTCAAACCATCAATTTTCACAATACATATAGTTTCAAAGCAGCTTTACAGAAAATGCACGTCTCTACATTACAATTAAGAGGGATTTGTTATCAGAGGTGACTGTGTCCAAGTCATGTCCATAATTCAGAAACTTACAGATCGACGATAATACATATCACACAGTTAGCTAACACGGATTAATATTAGGCAGAATCAATGAGCTCATTAAAAGTAATGATTACAATAGAACATTTGTCAGTGGTGCATGTTAAATCAGAGTTGGCATCATCTGAAGTCATCTCTTCAGAGGTGTTGGGGCATCTGAAGTCTTCGCAAGAGGATCCAAACTGGAACTGACATACACTCTAGTTACCTTGGTATGGACATCCCGAGATAAAACAGAAAAGCAAATGGAAAAGCTGCTAATCATAACATTGCAAGTAAAGATGATCATGCGCATTTGATCTGATGTAACTGGAGTACAGGGTTATGACATGCATTATGTGAATACTTGGCTAAAGAGATATGTCTTTAATGTAGATTTAAAGTGGGATAGTCTCCGAACTATCATCAGGAATGCTATTCCAGAGTTTAGGAGCCAAATGTGAAAACTCTCTTCCTCCATTAGATAGACAGATACTACCAAAAGCCAGAGTTTCGTGACCTTAAAGAGCGTGATGAATAGTAGGGCAAAATAAGATTGGTTAAAAACAAATGAGATCCACCATTTAGAGATTTATAGGTCAGTAGCAATACTTTGAAATCAGTACGGAGCTCAACCAGTGTAGAGATGGTGTTAAAAAAATGGTGTTATATGATCATATTTTCTTGATCTAGTGCATTTTGGACTAATTCTTGTTTATTGAGGATGCAGGACAACCACCATGTAGTGCATTACAGTAATTCAGTCTAGAGGTTATGAATGCATGAACTAACTGTTCTGCATCCGACCACAGCTCAATGTGTTGAAGCATGTTTGCTATGGCCACAGCTCCATCACTGCAGAGCACTTTTAATTCTTACTGTATACACATTTTTAGACTAGAAGTCTGAAAAAGAATCTGTTCTTCACTCTACCAGGAATTCTCTTTGGGTATCAGGAGGTATGCAGTTCACACAGCCTGATTGAATTTGATCTGTGATTGTTCATGCTTAAATGTGTGTAAGATGGCTTTTCATTACCAAATGGGAAAACTCATCCATTCTCGCTCTAACACCCATTTTTCTTTTTGCGTCCCACTTCACCTTCTCCTTGTGTTCATTTAAATAGTGGTGTTACCATCAGGAATCATTTGAGGTGATTAATAACTCACTTACTCAAATTCAGCATCCATGAAACGACACGGTGACCTTGGCTTCACCCGCACACTCGAGAATGACTGCAAAGTGTCTGCTAATTGAATGTTGGAGGTGAGAGAAAGAAAGGCTAAAAGATAGAAATACAGACAGAAAGAGAGACAGGCACAAGTTGTAAACCTCCTGGTGAATGAAGCCATCATCCTGCCAGCACTGACAACCCCTGGCAGAGCTGATGGGTCTTGTGTCTGCAGAGGGTGAACACGGCAGACCGAACCAGAGAGGGAGGGAATGTACACAGACACTGTATAAACTGAGAAGACACTTGTTTAATTACGGGCCACTGCGCCAATTATTTGCCATACAAAGGATTCACAGTCGACCCTCAAATTGCTGCGGGTACAGACAGACTCTGTTACATTTCAATGATGCCGGGGCAGAAAACACAGTAGGTTCATTGATTTTTATGCAGCTCTATTATATACGGCTCCTGACAAGCCTGCACTGTCTTTCACAGACATAGTGTTATTGGCCATTGTAAGAAACTGTCCACTGATTGGTCATATGTGTGCCACATGACTCCCAGAAACCCTTCACTTAAATTTAATATAGTAGAAGTACAAAAAATATGCATTTAATCTTTTAAGTCATATATGTTGAATATACACATACTATAGTTTTATTTTCTTTTTTACCCTTAATGTCTAATATCTATTGATAACAACTACACTTTTCCTTTTTAATGCTAAGTCAACATACAATCCCACTCTACCCATTTTACACCATAATGTGACATTCATTCCAATGATTCAACAACTTTAAAAACACTGTGCGAGACTTGATTCATAATACAATATGAATACAATATATATATATATATATATATATATATATATATATATATATATATATATATATATATATATATATATATATATATATTGTATTCATATTGTATTATGAATCAAGTCTCGCAGTGTTTTTTTATATATTGTATTCATATTGTATTATGAATCAAGTCTCGCACAGTGTTTTTATATATATATATATATATATATATATATATATATATATATATATATATAACATGAATACAATATATATATTGATATATATATATATATATTATATATATTGATATATATATATATATATAACATTTACATAATAAGGTAATTAGACACACTGAAGTTCGAACGTTTGGAGTTTTTGAATTAAGTCACTTATATGCTCATCTTGACTACAATTATTTAATGAAAAAATGTGGTAAAAACTGTAATATTGTTAAATATATTCCAGTTTAAAATAACTGTTTTCTATTAAAATACATTTTAAAATTTAATTTATTCCTCTGATGGATTACTCCAGTGCTCTACTTTCTTTAGAAATCCTTCTAATAAGCTGATTTCCAGCTCAAGAAACATTTCTTATTATATCCATATTAGAAACAGTTGTTCTGTTTAATATTTTTTTTGGAAACCATGATTCTGCATAGATGTGTGTTGCAGTAGCACCTGGCTTTTTAACATTTTGGCAGTAGTAAAATTGACATGTGGTTTCAACAACCAGATGCATTTACACTTGTCCATTTTTGTTTGGAATGCGTCCCAGAACACATCCTGAAGTGGTTTAAGTGATCGGTTTCAAATACATCTCGATTGTGTTTTGGAGAGCTTTTACACGCATGATGTGACCAGGTGTAAAAGGGCCCTTACTGACCCGAAACTTTTGTATCTGATATATATGTCATACTATTTTATTCTAAATATTCTTACTATTTTCCTTTTTAAACAGTACACAGCACACACACTCTCTCTCTCTCTCTCTCTCTCTCTCTCTCTCTCTCTCTCTCTCTCTCTCTCTCTCTCTCTCTCTCTCTCTCTCTCTCTCTCTCTCTCTCTCTCTCTCTCTCTCTCTCTCTGCCTCAAATGTCCTCAAAACCTCCACCAGTGTTTCATCACTGCTGTCTGTATAGTGAACAGCAATTTGGGGAATTTTCACCTGCCCCAATGATCCTGGCAAAGCAAGGGTAAGCGAAAGACTAAGAATTATTGTCATGTGTCTCTCTCTCTCTCTCTCTCTCTCTCTCTCTCTCTCTCTCTCTCTCTCTCTCTCTCTCTCTCTCTCTCTCTCTCTCCTTGTCACTCTCGTTACTTGCAGGAGAGTAATTGTTGCCATGTTAATATTTTAGTCTGACATTGACACGTCAGGGCAATGCTGGGAGCAGGACAGTGAATATCAAACGATTTCAGTACACAAAGGTATCAGTCATCCTGTGCAATACATCACTCGCTTCAGAACGGAGAACGTTTCTATTCACACATACAGATCCTCTGTGCAGTTTATCTGCTCACGGCCTGTCAGTAACTCAATATCCTTCTGGCTCGGACAGAAATTACAGTGGGGTCAAAATATATACGTACACATTCAAAAGTTTGAGGTCGGATTTTTTTTTTTACGTTTTTGAAGGACGTGTCTTGTTCACCAAGGCTGTATTTGTCTGTTTAAATACAGTAAAAAAAACAACAAAAAAAAAACACCAATATTGGTGGGAAATAACTGTTTTCTATTGTAATATATTTCAAAATGTAATTTATTCCTGTGATGGTAAAGCTAAATTTTCAGCATCTGATCACTTTAATGCATTCTTGCTGTATAAAATGTATTTATTTAAAAAAATCTTACTGACCCCAGGCAGTGTAATGGTGAAGCATGAAATTACCACTCATACACTGACTATTGATCAGATGATTGATTGATTCTGTGCATGTCAGGAAACATTATTTGCATTCAAGACAATGCACTGCTCCAAACAGTTCGAGCTATGGGCTCCACTCGCTTTACAAAGGAAACCCCCATAGAGTTATTTAAATCGCATGTTTTGCTGTTAGCTAGAGCTAAAGATGTAATTTGGGATTCCTGTCATGCCGTGGGTTTCCTTCACCATATATGATAATGTAAATATATGCATACTTACTAGTCACAGTGAGAAAAAAGAGAAAAAGATAGATGGAGAAAGAGAAAGAAAGAACTGAGCTCAAAAACAGCAGATGACGCAAATCACTTAAAGTAACACGAGCCTGACGTAATAACCATTAGTGCAAACCCTTCTGTCTCCATTACATGTATTCAGAGTGAAGCCAGTCCTAGAATTCACTGCAATAAGCTCAACAAAACACATCGTCCAAGATAGCAATGCATTTAGATACATGTCATTTATACATATAATTATGACCGCCGCTAGCGTAGCTAGCGAAAGCGGTCATATAGGGATTGTCAAAGTTTTTTTTTTTTTTTTTTTCCCGTCACCTACTGAATTTTCCGTCAACGATACCAGGGACACCGAAACACCGGGGAACATGAAATTTTGTGGGCATGTAGCCCCACTAGACTTTTACGGAAAAATTTCGTTTGGTCCCCGGGGGCCACTCCCCCCCCCGAGCTGGGGCCCCCCAAACCCCAAAAATGCAGTTTTTCCTACATAACTACCTGAACCGTGGCACCGAGGATGACGAAATTTTTATGGTATGTTGGTCTTAAGGGCCCACATCAACCTAGCCCATAATCACTCATTTGTGATTTACGCCACTCCCATAAAAAATGAAAATGCAATATTATTCTACTTTAATCGCCCCTATCTTCAGTTGAGATGTTCAGAACTGCACCATATTTCATGTGTATGATTAACTTGACATCCTCTGGGGGTATCCTCTGCTAAGTTTCGTAGAATTTCATCCATGGGGGGGTATAAAATAAATTCATTTATGTGCACATTTAGTGACTGTACACTCATCGGCCTGTAGATGGTGGTGTTGAGCGAAGGGTTGCTGGTTTAGGATGATACTGTCACACACACACATGCAGGAATACAAACAAACGCAAGCATGCACACACACTGACATCCACACGCACAGACACACACCCATACACACACATACAAATCCACATGCACAGACACACAAACACACACACACGCGCACACACATGTACGCAGGCACACATACACGCACAGACACACACACACATACAGACACACACATACACAAACACACACACATACACACAGACATGCACATACTACTTTTTTTAGGTATATACATAAACACGCAATACAGCCAAATTGCTCCACGTCATTTATTTTTGTGGAAAGCCAGTGCAGGCCTGAGTGGCGGTCATATTTTGTACCGCCCTGCAGTACATCTAGTTAATTTCATCTTTAGAAAAATGGGTATTGAAGGGAGCAGCATTTCATTTTTGACAGGATTGAAAATGAGGCTGTGAGGAATAGAATTCAATGTCTAAAAAACACAAAAACAATAAGTAAAAATCACTTAATTTTTCTTTAAGTTAAACTGTATGATTTACTTAGAACATCTAAGTATATATATATGTATATGTATATGTATATGTATATATATATGTATGTATATATGTATATATGTATATATGTATGTGTGTGTGTGTGTTTATTGTGTACATAATAGAAGTAATGTGGTACTCACCCGAACACAGAGTCCTCAATACCTGGTACCTAATACACAATAACATTTGGTGGATCATTTTTGAGTATGAATGTGCCGTTTTAAGTAAAAAAGCTGGAAAACAGTGAAAAATGCAACCTTATTAATTATTCAAGACCCAGTGCATAATAGGAACACTAGTATCAGAAAGTTAAGTAGGTTTTACTTAATTTTATAACATTGATACATACGGTTTAATTTCTACAAGCTTAAATTGAGAACTAAAACAGAATTTACTTATTTTTTTTTTTTTTGGTAAAAATTACATTAGGTTTTTGTTTTCCTGTTCACCACAGAATGATTTATCAGTGGGTTGTTTATCAACAAAACGATTGTTCAGCAGACAAATTGTCTTTCCCAAAAAAAAAAAAAAAAAAACTTTCAGTATACAAAAACTCTAAAAATAATTTTGAAAAGTTGTGAGTTGAGAAAATGTCGTGATCTAAGACATTCTTACTGTATGACTATCCCTCACAACCTCATTTTCATCTGCGTGAAATTCAATATGGCGTCTAAAGACCAATTCACACTGCACCGACAGATGCAGACCAATGCCGACAGTCACCAGATTACAGCACGTCACTTCTCAGACATTCTCAATCTGATTCAGCATGTTCAATTGGCGAAAACAAGCTCCGACAGACTCACACTGATCTGACAAAACCCGATCGGTTGCCATCTGTCAGTGCAGTGTGAATGAGCCTGAACCTGACTGAGATCTATTGCTAAGAACCAAAGTTATTGGAAAATTGCATCATTAACAGCATGCTAATGCTAAACATCATCAATTGAGATTTGAGTCTCTTGTGAGTGAGTTGCTGCCTATGTAAAGCATTCCAAATCAATCACTTACAAGATTGTATTACAGTTATGCTGTTTTAGAAAGCTAGACAGCTTGCTAGGCATTGGAATAGAAGAACTGGTCAACAACAGCTGTGATTTTCCTCTTCCCAGCCTATTTTTTTCTGCCTGGAGGACACGGTGTGAACTTACAGGCTAGCTCATCCCTCTTGAATATGTAACACTGGCAACAACAAATTAAAATTTCTGGCAGGAAAAAAACAGCTCCGCAGAAGTGGTTTCACAGAGCTGTTCGAGAGCAGCGAGTGAGCAATAACACTGTAAACATTTCGGTACAGATGCTAATCTGTGTTTTCCTCATGAAGTTTTATTGTGAGATCTGTGTCGATTCCATCAGCTTGCACACAGAGTTCACAGTGTTTCTTATTCTTATTCACTTCTACTGTCGAGCATTTATCATTATGTTAGTTTTTTGGAAAAGTTTACCACGCCGATTCAGATACTGAGAGGGCGCTGATGTCGTTACGGACTTTCGTCAACGAAGTTAACCGTATCCACGGCAACACGCTCTCCAAAGCGTGTCAGAGGTCTTTAAGGTCTCTGCAAATGGATTCGGAGGAGGCACAAAGTGAAGACTATCTACCCACCTGTTGTTTGAACCCCTACAGAGATGGGGAAAAAAAACACAGAGAGAGCATGCGAGAGAGAGTTTCTTAGGTCACAGGAATGATCTCCCTCCCCGTGGAGATCAAGATTGCGCTGTTAGTGACAGACAGGTTTTACAGCCTAGTGTGAAAAATCAATGCTATAGAATCCTCACAACAGGTGTATACTGGGCCCACACAGATTCAGTGAGGAGAAACACAATTACCTCTCAGTAATGGCAGACCGAAGAGAGATAACGCCAGCATGCATGGCCCGGAGGAGGTTGTACAGTCACAGGCACGTATGGTGGTTATATTGGGGTCTAAAACTTAAAGTGCTCCTCTGATTCCCAGAAAATAGTTCCGATGACCCCTCAAAAGCAAAGCTATCGTTAAGTAAATCCATAATCTCCACAGCTATGTGCCTCGGATAAGTGAGAAAAGCCCAGAAGGTGAGGTCGGAATATGTTGTTGACATGCTATTAGGTCATGGCCTATAAGTGGTTTTGCTCAGATTTTACATTGGACACCAAAGGGTATAGAATTTAATTTAATATAACACCTAAAACATCATAAACATAAGCATAAAGTCAATTATATCCAATTATACCTACTCATTTTTTATTTCAATTTGGAAATGGAATGTAAATTAAAATGTAGCATATGAATATTTTTTCAAATAAATCATTTTGGTTTTCAACACTGATAATCTGCTGAAAGTTTAGTTACAATTAAACTTGTCACATGTTATTTGTAATAGAAAATTTTGCATGAAATTATATAATAAAAATGTCAACTAGAAGGATTTCCACTAGTAATCTCAGACTCCTCTGCATATGTATTTTTAAAACAACTTTCTAAAACTCAATATATTAGACTCTGCCACCTGGGACCAAACATAGGACCTTTGCATCAGTAGGAATCTTTACTATACTAAGCCATTACTGTATTACTATAAGGCCATAACTGGCTTCATGCAAATCTTGGGTCTTTGTTCATTAGATCTGAGAACACAGACACCAGTGCCAGAGATACACAGAGGAACATATCACTGCAATAAAGACTTCATGCGTCTGACATTCAATCTATAGCATGAATGTCACTACATTACAGAGGAGATTATGAGCCTATCGTTTTTTTTATAAATCAAAACTCTAACTACTTAACTAATTATATCAGTGCAGCAAGTTACATTGGCTACACATATAATCAAGTTGTTTTCCTTGCCTCTGGTAAATTTATCACGCTGTATTATTATTTATCTCTAATATACTGACACTTCTGACAGCAGACATCAGATAAACATCTGATAGATGCATAAACATGTTTATTTGTGAATATGAGAGTGTGAATATTCCTACGCAGGGTGTTTTGACTTGTGCATCATGTCCAGTCTCCTGTGAATGTAACCCACACAGAACATGACAGTCTGAATGTAATAAGAGAGGGGGGGAAATGACATCTGCATTCCTCCACAGCTAAAATTGAGCTTCAGAACTGTCAAGTTACAACTTCACTTTTTGGAGGAGTTTCGTGTAGCATGGCACTTCAAAAATACTCATCACACAACTTGCACAATAAACAAATATTTTATGTCTGTATTGTTTGCGTTTCATTATTCATCCAATACAGTCCAATCCATCCATCCATCCATCCATCCATCCATCTATCCATCCATCCATCCATCCAATCCCTCCCCATCCATCTATCCATAAAATCAAGTCCAGTCCATCCATCCCATCCCATCCCATCCCATCCCTACATCCCACCCCATCCCTACATCCCACTTATTCAGCAATTAAACCCAGTCCATCCATCCATCCCATCCCATGCCTACATCCCGCTTATTCAGCAATTAAAGCCAGTCCATCCATCCATCCCATGCCATCCCATCCCTACATCCCGCCCCTACATCCCGCAATTAAACCCTTAACTTTCACTTTGTTTGACACATGCATTTATCATATGGCTTCAGAAGACTGCCTTTATCTGCCTGTTAAGTGTTTGTATTATTGAAAAGTGAAAATTATTGACATATTAATATAAAAATCTATTTTTTTATTGGTTTTATTGTATACAAAATATATATTCTATAAAATAATTTGGACTATCAAACTGCTAGAAAATCAAAGCCTAATGTCTAACCGAGTTGTGATCCACATTTGAATTTAATGTCACAAAAATGATGCTAAAATGTTTTAAAGTATTATTTTCATGGTAACGCAATGTCCAATTTCAAAACTTTTTTTGTAAATGATGACTTTTGATGGCTTAAGTTTTCAAGTGATGCATGATTTATGATGATGATTACTAAAATATGTGATGAAAAAAAATATGGCAAGTGTCCCATTACCGAGACACTGAAGTTTAACAGGTTATATCAATTATGGGAATGTGTAGTCAATATATATTATATATCTTTCTTAAAAATAAATAAAAATACAAGCATGGACACATTTTAGCCTGCAAATTATTAGATATTTTGATAATAACAATAGTGTCAGCAAATGTTTATTATTGATAGAGATGATAAAGAAATGCTAAAAAGCATATTTGAAGTGCACTGTAAAAACTAAAGGAGCCTCAAATATCCTGTCGGATACTCAAGGAACTTAAAAATGTAATTTAAGTGCCTCAAAGCTCTTTTTCCTATAGTAGGGTTACTGGAGGAGCATTGACAATATTTGAGGTTCTTGCTGGAACTTATGGGATCCTTTAAGCACTTTGTATTTAGTTTAGAGGTTCTGGAGTCACCTTTTCATTACCACGAGACCTCAAAGTGCTTTGGGGGAAAATAGAGGAACCTGAATGCGATAGAAGGGTTATTGGAAGATCTTTTAACATTTAAGTGGTTCCTGGAAGATCTCTTATGTTAAAGCCAGCATCTGGAGGAACCCAGTGGTTCAGTGAGGCCAGAATGATATTATTATTATCCTATTATTACTTAAGTTTGATTCAGTATACATACACAGGTGAAAAATACGTATAGGCTACTATTAAAAATGTACTTGAGTGTGTTTTTAGTAGGCCTTCAATACAAATATAACCTACTTTAATGCATTTTAATACATTTAACAGTAGCCTACGTCTTTTTCACCTGGGTAGCTTACATTTATTTATATAGGCCTATTTTATTGATTAATTTAAACCTTAAACAACAACACTAAATAATAATAATATTAATAAAAAAATCATTAATTATTATTGAATAAATAATAGTAATAAAATAATATTTTTTACTTCTTCATAAATTATTATTTGAAGAAGAAGAACCAGGAGGATAAAGGTTTTATTCAGTCACGAAACTGCTGCTATTCCTCTGCTGTCGTCACTTCAGTGATGCTCGCGCTGCTCGCGCGCAACAAAGCTCAGCTGATCTACGTCATCGAGTTTGAAAGTAACGGCTCTCCTCATCAGCGCCTGCCGCATCTTCCGCCGTTTGTTCGGCTCTCCGTTACAAGGTTTGTAAACTCGCCAACGAAATATAAATACTCACTATATATTCAAACACACACATATATAAACTAAATGTATTATACATTACTACGTTTTCAATTGTTTATTGCTATGGTTTATTGAACAGTATCTGGTATGAAGGTTTTAGCCGCGATGCAAACTACGTTGATCTAATAAACAAATTGAAATTATTGACTTATTGTCTTAGATTGATTTAAAGTTAGTCATTCAATTCAACATATTCTGCACAAATGTGTCTTCAAATTGCTGATATAACTTACAGCCTAACTAATTTAGCTGATTCCTGCTGTCGTCATTGGCGTTTGTTATGAATAACAAAAGCAGGTTAATATAGTTTGGTCTGTTTTTGTTTAGCCTAACTTTACTTACTACAGGTGCCCTCATTCTCTCAGATATCATTTTGAATCCATTTAGTGGTCAATAAATACTATGTTGTGAATAATCAGCTTTGTTATTTTGTTTCCCCAGAACAACCAGTAACTTACAATGTTTCAGTGGCAACATTGAATTACAGTAAGTACCTGCACCACATGCAAGTACTTTATTACTATGAACTCTGTGTGCAATTGTATTGTTTGACTGTGTACTTGTGTTTTTTAATCAGTTATTCTCTGAAAATCATCTTCCCTCATGCTCTCAAATCTCATTCATGTTACATTCATGTAATAACACTGGTTTGGAGCCAATAATGCTATGCATTTTTTATAGGCTATAGTACCTTAATCATATGCATTTGAATATAAGACATTTGAACCCTGAATTATAACTTTGGTCTTTTTCGACAAAAAAAGGAAAAAGCTATTAAATGGCTTCATAAGACTTACAACACAACCCATAACACATGAGTTGTGAATTCATTGATTATTTTTAGGATCTTTTCTGGGACATTTTTGGAGCTTAACCATTTTTATATAAATTGTTGCATTGAATTGAACTAGACAAGTGTACATAAGAATGGTTTCATGAATGATTTACACAATTTTTTTCTGCTTGTGTTTCATGCAGTGAAATTGAATGGTGTCAGGGGTTGCATTATGCCTGAGATCTGCTTTTGGGTTCCACAGACAGAAAGTCAAACAGGTTTGGAACGTCACAAGGCTGAGGAAATTATTTAAATTTCACAACAATCACTTTAATAACCTTACTAACAGTAAATTTTGTATTTTGCAGGGATCTCGGTAAGCTGAAATACAAGTTTGAAGAAGAATAAAAATCCTCCTGTAGACCTGAAAATCATTGAAGTGCCTGGACCATCCACCAGAAAAGAGGAAAAACAAACGGAAAATGAAGCTGATGCACCTTTTCACTTTTCTAACTCGTTAAGTACCTCACATGTCCCTTGTGAAGATTTTATAATTGATTGCATTTTATGTTGCAGTGAGTAAAGGTGCGTCACATTTGTGAATTTCATGAAATTACACAGGCAAAAAGGTCCATTGACCATTGTCAGCAGTGTAGCGATGTAATGTATGAAGCACCACACAAAATTGCTGATCGTGTGGATTCTTATTGAAATGAATGAATTCACCAGTGAACACTCACAGAACAACAGATCATTTTACTGCACCTTAACTCTGTTCAAATGGAAAATGTTTTCTGCTTGTTGTGACATAAGGAATACTGTTTCCGGGTCAAAGCCTCTACTCTACTTCCTTTATCTTGTTTCTAGATATTGAGAATATACTCAACCATTTATGGGAACTGTTGATTCAAGTCACATTTAAGCTTTTCAAAAGCCATAGTGTACATTACAGTCTCCAGTCTCACGGCATCCCAGACTTCAACATTTTATGATTCAAAATAGCAGAATAACTAACCATCTGAGATTTCGGAATAGAGATAAAGGTTAGGATCATAATTTTCAGGAATATTACAGAACAATGAGTGCATATTAGCACTGTTTGTTGTTTGTTTTTGGCATCTGAGAGAGCTTTTGGACTTGGAAACAGTTGCGTCAGACTTAAGCGAACTGAAACACGTTTTAAAATTAAGTGAAGATGGACATTTTTAATTAGTCAATTTTAATTTTTTACATTGATTTATTACATGGAACATGTGTTTTCTATGCATTTTGTTGAGATGTCTTTTCTTGTGTAGCCTATTGTATACACATGGTTGATTATTCATGTTACTTATGTATTATACAATTTTTTTTGTGTGTATTCATTGATATTAATCTATTACTAGCTTTTTTTCCCCCAAGTGCATTGAAGTGTATGTATTAAAATGGATCTAAAATATGTAATAAACAATTCTTATTTTGTATTTGGTTCAGTTTGTTTATTATAATTGAAGTTTATGGTAACCGTAGTAACAACATGAAATTAATTTAATACAAATAATAAAAAATAAAATTTAGTTCCTGGAGGCACCCACAGTGGTTCCACACAGTGCTTCATATAAGAGTTCTTCAGGAAACCTGTGTGGTTCCTCAGAGAACCAGCCCTTTTTAAAGGGTGCCTAGAGGATCTTCAGACGGTTCCGCCGGTGTGGCGAAGTGAAGAACCCCAAAAGGTTCCTCCAGGCACCTTTAATTTTTACAGTGTGCTTGCGTATATAGGCCACTTTTTTTAGAAATGTAAAAAACATGTGCACATGATGTTAAAAGTTCCAGCCAATGTTACTTTGAACTTTTTCATTGTTAATGCGGCACACTCATTTTTTGTTGCATGCAACCAAGCAAACGCCGCAAGTATAAACCAGGCTTTGGGAGAGAAAAGCGTTGCCACCATTGTTCAGTCACCTCTATCATGATCACAGAACCTTATGTGAAATCTTTACCTGCATAGTTCATGGACGGTTGGAGGACAGAATATCAGCATACTTCAACTTTATGAGAACATAATGTTCTTGTGGACAGTTCTGGTGTAAGTAATAAAATACATCTGCTGCCGTGTGCAATGGTTATTACTGTGACATGTTTTACGTGATCACAGATGTATGCTGTGCATGTTGTCTTGTATTCACCTATCACTGTTCTTTCTAATGATACCATTTTATGTCCCGGCAAATAGACGGCAGATGGAATGTTATGGCCCCCTTCCTTCAATTCTCCACTGTGGAAGGCCAAGAAAAATGGATTGAATCAAAGTCTTTTGGAAAATATCTGGGTCAGTCCTAATATGCAGTACATTTTTTGCAGTACATGTCCCCATCGTATGTGAAATATTGGACAGAAATAAATTGAATAAAACTCAAACTTTATATATAATTTGCAATATCACTTTACACTAAATTGTCATAATATATATATATATATATATATATATATATATATATATATATATATATATATAATTTTTTTTTTTTTTTTCTTTTTTTTTACCAATTTAGTGTAAAGTGATATTGCAAATTTTGGGTCCGGGTGCTTCTAACATCAAACAAACAAACAGACAGTGAATTGGAGGGAGTGCAGGCTTGATATGGTGAGGCTGATGAGGGTGAACAGGTGCAAGTGATTTGAATTCGGGTGATGATGAACGAGTGGGCGGATCTAGTGCTGATGGTGTGAGTGACTCCGTGTCAACATCCCTTAATTCTACCCTATACCTAAACTTACAACGCATTCTCATCATAGGGCGTCATATACTGACGCTTTTGACATTTCGTCTACATCGAACGCACACGGCACCCTTTAGCGTCAATATGAGATGCACAGAGCTTTGTTCGGTTATAGGTTTAGGTCTGGGGTAGGGTTAGGGTTAGACCGCTAGGAGGCGCCTTCTGGCCCATTTCTATCTGCGTCTCATATTGACGCTAAAGGGTGCCATGTGCGTTCGATGTAGACGAAATGTCAAAAGCGTCAGTATATGACACCTTGGGATGAGAACCTTACCTACTATTAATAAGCAGTCATTGGGAGTTCATTGAGGCAAAAGTCGTAGTTAATAGTAAGAATTGGAGCTTATATAAAGTGTGACCCATAATGTTTTAACCCCAATATGCTTTTTTTCCCAAATATTACCTTGCATGCAGTGCGCAATATAGCTGTTTGTGAATGTAAAAGTTCTGCAAACTTTTATAGATCAAACTGCAGGACAAATAAAGTTATTGTCTATTAAAAGAAATAAGCTGCTGAAACGAGTCGTCAGCAATTCCATGTAAAATATCTACGTAGGTTTGTGACAAATTTGCATATGGTGTTCATTGACTGTCTGATAAGAACGTCTGCTTTGACCCGCCCTCAATGGACGTTTCATTTCTGACGTGCGTGGTAGACCAATCGCTACAGACTGGGCCATCTGACCAATCAGAATAGAGCAGGTTCTGAACGGAGGGGTTTAGAGAGACATAATCCTTTATGGAACTGAATCCTTTATCAGACCTTGTGAGAAAAGAGGTGATGCTGCAATGTATATTATGTTTTTTGACCTTAGATGCATATAAACCTATAGTAGGAGACTATTTTAAACATTTAAAATAGCACAACAGGGTCACTTTTGCTTGTTCATATGCACTTAACTTGCACAGTATTTCTCAATGTCTGCAATACAATTTTTGTCTTTTTGTTTAAAGGCACAGAGTTCAAATGTACTGCATAACACGACTGACCAAACTTATGTTCATCTACTCATGCTCTAGTGTCATTCACACAAGGGCCCAGAGTCTGAATAGAGAGGGATTTGTATCTAATTATTTTGCCACTGCCTGCTAGACTGGCTTCTCTGCATATGGAAAATAACAAAAGAAAGGAGTTGTACCTTATCAGTAAAGTGATTTGTTTCTTTTCAAGCCCATATGTCTTTCTCTCCTCCGCTTTTTGATGGAACACAAGGCATTATCTGAGAGCATCTAAATTTCCTGGCACCTCAACTATTTCTTCCCGACCAGCAGTCAAAACAAACAGAAAAAAGAAAAGGCAACACTTAATCTTTCCCGCTACTCTGAACTGTGTGCCTTAGTAGTCTAGAGAGAAAACTATTGATTCGTCAGAGAGCGTGAAAGAGATCGATTAGGCCAGTCATCTCATTCGAAGGTGATCCAAGGTGACACCTCACACGGCTTAGAAAATTCAACAACAGTCCTCTCTGAGTATAGCAAACACATTATATCTGGCTGGAGAAAAAAAAAAAAGAACACAAAATGTCAGCTTATATAAAAGTACTCTTTGAAAGAACATTTTCTTCACAAGGAAATGTTCAAGTTACAAGCAAGTCAATATGTTTCAGATTTCTTGCAAACAATGCGATTTAAGTTTAAGAATTCATTTTTATATGACAGTGCAGCAAATAAACCACCAGGGATATGCAGTATCCAATCAGCAGAAGGGGGCGTGTCCACTCATGATGGGGGAGGAGAGAGAGTGAGATTTCAAGAAAGAATTTAGAAAGGGAGATGGCTGAGAGACATTAGGTCAGAGAAATATCACTTGTAAAATAAGGGATATGATCAGGCAAGAGCTCTAGGACCCACATTAATATTAGAACAGCTTTCCAGCGCTGGAGAGACCTAAGTGGGAAGGCCTGAAAACAAATGCCTCTGCTCTGCTCCATATGTGAGTGACAGTGGTTTTGCTTCACATAACCAAGTTATGCTGTTGTTGTAATGTTATCTATAAAAAAAGGTAATTTTTTTGAGAAGCATTATTTTCAGCAATGATAAAGAGACATCCACTCTTGCATTGGGTGTGTTTGTTTGGGATGCGTTTTTCTCAGAAATCGCTTACTGCACCTTGAAGACTGAAGTAAAGAAAGTGGCTGCCAAAGAAAATCAGCTTTGCATCACAGGAATAAATTACATTTTAAAATACAAACTTTTTAACAATATTTATCAATAGCTTTTTTCATGAGGAACAGCCTCAAATCTATCATTTCCTAATGCATCAAATAAAGCCTCACCATATATTTTTCTCATTGAATATCAAGTTCAACTCAAACATGTTATGTTGACTTTAAGTGTTTTAGTCTTGTTACAAGAAATAGCCAGTTATTGTCTGTCTTTCACTTTTCTCTTCATCTTCTCAATCTCTTTTGACTTTTTTTTCTTCTTCGCAGCCCAAGGTATCTCTCTCATCGTCTGTGCTGGGTATTAGCCCGGCAGATTCTGCTTATCACCTGAGGTCTGCCAGCTTGCGACAGTCGTTTTGACCATGGCCATGTGGTGCTGATGGAAGGGGGGGTAAATGAGGCTTGCGGTACCATCGAAGGTGCCAGTTTTTATGGGATGATTTGGCGGATGACTTCAGGTCCTCCGGGACAGTCCTTGGATCCACTTGAAAACTTGACGGACCGACTCCTACACATTTTTTGTTCTTCTTGTTTTAGTAATTAATTGTTTTTCACTCATTGGCTTCCTTCCTCCTCACTGTCGCCATTCCACACCGGACACACCGGGTTTAATTCTAGCTCAAAATTAGCACTTAAAGGCGGTTCGGGGTTTCAAACAGATGGCCCAGTCAAGCCTGCATGAAAGCCTTATGTGTTCATTTTCAACCGTGTGGTCCTTTTGGCAGGTTAAATGAGGGTATCGTAACAAGATTGGAGAATTAAGTAGACTAAGCTATTTAATGTCGCCAAGAGCTCTTTGTTTGGCATTTTAAACGTGTAGTTTTTGCATATTTGTGTAGAACTGTGAATATCATGTCCATTCCTTGTACACTTCATGATCATATCACTCTTACAGTAGTCAATCCAACAGGATAGCATATTTTTCACTCTGTGGCCTGCCTTCGAACTAAGAAAACATGTAATGTGGATGCTAGATGTTTTGAGTGTTTTTAGCATGTTGCACAACAATTTATTGTGGTCTGTAAATATGATTTTGCTCTCTTCACTCCTTCGCTGCAGGTCTATAGGATTTTTTTTTTTCTTTCAAACTTTGCTGAAGAGGGTCATTCTTCAAATATGGCGACTTTCTGGTTTACAACAGGTTTTGAATTACATTTTCTCCCTTTAAAAGCTCAAGGTCAGTATCTCAACAATTACAAATTCTCATAAAAAGATGAATTTGTGCAGGATGACGTCAATAGGATTTTAAAACACATCATTGATTGACTAAGACCAGTACACTGTCATAATTTTATATAAAAATCCTTCACATGAACACTAAACTCTGCAACATTAATGATGTCTAATAAAAAATAAAAAATAAAAAAAAAATAAATAAAAAAATCAAGGACAATCAATAACTTATTCAATGTGGTGTGAAACTTGCGCTTATTTGAACAACTTGTCCAAAACTAGTTTTAACACTAATGATCTGAAATGAATTGACAAATTTTCATTATTTATACAATTATTAACTTTAATAGTTCGTTTTTTTTAGATATTTTGTAAAAAACTTCACACTAGTGCTTAACCTTGGAAAACAAAACCTTGAGCAAATAACTGCAAATGTCATTAAAGTGGTAAATGGAAGTAGATATGCAGTATATATTTTTTAAAACAGCATAGACTCAAAACACTTCCATATTATTTCACATGTGAAATAGTGCCGTCTCTGCAGGAACAAAAAAAAAAAAAAAAAAAAAAAATTGTACAGACAATATTTAACTGCAAATTACAAACATTATTTGCTGTTACTGGAATTAATGATGAGCTCATTCTATCTTTCTTTCTCTATTAAAATATTAGTCTGGAGACCTGAGGTTTTCAGATGAAAGTCCAAATGCCATTATTATGTAAATGCAATTCCAGAACTGGATTTCTAACAATTGATCTGAAAATTGACATGTTGTCTTCAAGAGTGTCCTTCACTCACAGATAAACAGTCTTGAGCTGTGGAGCGGAAAAGAAATCCATTTGAATTTTTTTTTTCTTGGTGAACCTACAACTCAGAAAAAGCTTCAGGGGAGGATTTGAAGTCATTCTGCGTGACAACAAAAGTGATTTGACAATAGTATAATGCTGCACTTTTTTCTTGCATTAAAAAGTTGACTTTTTTATTTTTGTGTGTATACTTAGGTATGGACTGACCCAAGTGTCACAGGTGTTCTTTAGTACATTTAAAGTGTTTAATCTCTCTTTATTAATTCAATCATCAGTTACCAGCAAGGCTGTCTATCGATGCATTTGTCCTATGCCCAGTAAACTATCAAGTGTTCACTATTAGTTGGTCATATGGCAGACCAACATGTCTTAAAGTCCCAATGAAATCAAAATAGATTTTTTTTTTACTTTTAGCATGAATATGTTAGCCTTACTCTTATCTATAAGGTAGTGTGCTCAAAAACAATGACAAAATTTGCATTTAGAAGATATAAGCATTCAAAACTTACAGTCTCTAACTTCCGCCATGGATCGATGATTTTGAAGACATCACTCTAGACTTCATTTCAGATTTTCTGTCCAATCGAATGCTTTCTAGAGTCTGAAGCATCCCGTCCCATACATTGTTAATAGACACTGAAGTTGCAGCTAAAATCTGTCATTTGTTCACACATTCACTAGCATGGCATATGGTGCATTATACAGTGGATAGGGACAATTCAGACGGTGTAAATATGCTTTCTGTTGGGGCGAATTAAGTCTTGTTTCACTTTGTCACACGAATCGCCGCAGGGCGCACACAGTCTAATCCAGTCCAGAGACACGATAGCACAGAGCGGATCTATATGCTGTTCTGTCCCGCCCTGTCTTCCTGTTTCATTACATCAACACAACTACAGTATGCTGCGCGTTTCAAGGCACGTCAGTGGGCCTTTGTGCTTTACACTACACTCAAGTGCTTGTGTTGTGTTTATATTTTTAGAGCCTCAAGATGTTGACTTTTATAAAGTTAAAAATAAAAGTTTTTACATAAAGATATATATAAAATACAAAAATAAAAACCTTGAAAATATATATATTTTTTGTGTACAGTTTGATTGATCCGAAAATCCCTCTAGCAAGCTATGTCCTTGTCTGTCACTGAAGAGAAAGATTGAAAAACCCAGAACTTCACAACACATTGGAAGGACTATTAGTGAGAGGTAAAGGTCAAGTCAACATATTGTTATCCTTGAAACAGAAATACTTCAGGTCTGACTCACATCTATAAATCACAATTTCGGTTTCATTTGTGTGTGTGTGTGTGTGTGTGTGTGTTTGTGTTTTTAAATATCGTCTCAATAATTTTCTCAGATTTCATACAAATGGTATAGTATGGAACCGCATATCTTAGTGTCAGTCATGGACGGTATCTTTCTTATACTTGTCTATAGTGTCAAAAAGATTGATTGCCGTGGTGAGATAGTAAAAAAGGCTATATATTCGGCAGTTGGTATTTCAAAAATGGCGGGGGGGGAGAGAGACTGAAATAAACCCAAAAGGCAGAAATAAACAGATTTGCAGGCATTCTAGCAGAAAAAGCAGGCTGTGTGTACGTGTGTCAGCGAGACACTACTCCATCACTCTACCTCCCAAGTCATCTCTCTCTCTCTCTCTCTCTCTCTCTCTCTCTCTCTCTCTCTCTCTCTCTCTCTCTCTCTCTCTCTCTCTCTCTCTCTCTCTCTCTCTCTCTCTCTCTCTCTCTCTCTCTCACAAGTGTATCTGAACGCTTGCAAGACTATGGACAGCTGCCATATTTTTTCCCTGAAAAATTTTAACCATCACAAATTCAAGGTAAATCGAGCACCTAATAACGGGCAAATTCCTTTGCTAAAGCCTCTGAAATAATGCGCACGCATCATTTTTTAGATTCAGTCCGGTATTTTTGAATCAAAATCGCTATGCATTACATTAGTGAAATATGATCTAAAACCCCTGGCATTTGCCTGCATGGCTGCTGGTGTCCTCTCTGAATTTCAAATGTGAACGCATATCCCTGTCAAAGTGAACTCTCAAGGTTCAAACGTATGCCGATTTTAAAGCAGTGGCATAACAAGGCTACTGTGACATAGTAAATGCATTTTCCTCTTATTTTCTGATGGTACAAACTTTGGGATTGTCTGGAAAAAAAGTGTTCCATCTTAAGAAAAAGAAACTATCTTTGCGATGATCATTAGTTATAAACTTAGGAGCCGCTAACACGACACCGTTGTGACAGAAAACCCTCAACGCGCTCCGGCCGCCCATCCGCACAAAACAGTGCCTGGTGTCTCGAGAAGGCATTCCCGGAAATAGGTTCCAAGGTGCAAACAATTATCAGTTATCTCTGCGCAAACACAGACGTCGCGCACATTCGCATCACGTGTTCATTCCGTAGGTATGCGAGTTTGGAAATATATGTGCGCAGGCGTGTAGTCCTTCTTTACAAATCAACCCTCAACAAACTACTAGTCTGGCCGTTAAAATGTATAATACAGAATTATTTGTCGCGTAGACATTATATCCCGTAATTGAGGAAAACTGCCATCCCTAAAAGATCAATAAAATTACAAATGAAACACATTTGAATCCTGCATTTAATTCGACCAAAACATATGCTTGACTCACCGTTCCCTTCTCACATTAAAGCTTCTGTATTGCTTAGTTGTTGCATCAGAAATCAGGATCTTGGAGAATGATATTTTATCCCTGTGGGGCTATTTCTCTCTCAGCCTCTTAAATGATAACTTTTTAAAAAGTATACCCTGTACTCCAGCTGACTTTTGTCTGTTTCTGGGATTCAAAATTTAATTTAAACCTGGAAATAAAGAAAATGTCTATTTGAAAAGGCTTAAACATAAAACACAAAATATTTAAGATTCTGCATTATTTCTAGCTCACTAATCAAATTTAGTATGTTGCTTTCATGCTAGTCTGTTTTACTTTGCCAAGAGAAACTAAAGTTATTTTGCCTGCTCTGAAATACCAGTGCTATGAGATGAAATTGCTTCAGAACAGTTTGATGCAACTTTGGTGGTGTGAAATTGACATCCTTGCATCCCTCAAAGCGCTGACTTTGTTGGAAATCTTGCTCACTCATCCATGACGCAAACTATCTTTTGGCAAAGCCATTGAGAATCAAAGCACACAGTGCTCTCCAGATGCTAATATCTGTCAACACTGTTGTCCTAACTGGAAGCAAACAATCTGGTGTAGGCCCATGTACATTTATGTTTACAGAGCAGGAGCATCTGCAACCATCCACAATAATTATGTGCGGCGAGCAAATCGCAGACTCCTCGCTTTATCTTCCCCCTCCTTCCCTTTTGGAAGTAAGAAAGAAGTGCAGTGGGCCTTCAGACATACCTGCATTAATATTATCAGACAAGCCTGGGCTCTTGGACAGATGGATCGCACCCAAACCGGCATCTAAGCATCTGGTATGGTTAAGATCGCCCCCTCTGCTGACTCTCCCCAAGGCAAGCAGAGGAAGTATAAAGCGGTCGAGACACGGACTGTCCGTCGCACCGGATATAAGCATTAGGGAAATGCCGCAATGAAAAAAAAAACAAGGCTAAAGAAAAGACAGATGTGTTTTGTAATGCATGGTGTGGATTATGTGATTTACAGGCAGTATTAAGCACTGTGCTGAAGGTACGATCGCTGCTCGTATAACATCCTGCCAATAACATCTCCAAGGAACAGTTTCGCAGCACATCGAATCAGTTTACGGGTGTGAAAGTCAAAATGATCTGTGATGTATATAAACAGGTGCACTTCATTCTGCGTCTGTGATGTTTACAACAATGGATTTGCATGTTTAGTCATGTAATCAGCAGCCAGTTTTTGCAAACCTGCAAAGAGAGGTGAAAAAATAGCTGACCTCACTCAGGAGCACTCAGTAGTGTTGTGCTAATTAATAAGGTTTTACATATTTTAGAAAAAAGCCTATGATGATGTTCAAAAGTTTGGGGGGCATTACTTAATACTGTGCAATAATTCTTTTTTTCAGCAAAGATGCATGAAAGGGTTAGTTCACCCAAAAAATAAAATATAATTTACTGACCAAAGCTTTATTTATAATGCAATCTGAACGATTTATATCCCTCCATTGACCGTCCACACCGCAACCAGTTTGACACTGAAGAGATCTTAAAATAAATCTAGATAAATTGAGTGGTTTAGTCCAAATTCTCTGAAGAGACTGGATCGCTTTATATGATGAACAGATTTATTTTAGGCTTTTATAAGTTTTATGTCAGCTGTATAGGCTATATAAAATTAAAGGGCAGTGGGCCTGTTCTAACACCGACACTAGAATTCATAGACTATTGGAAAAGTTTTTGGGGCAGACCTGACCTGTTGAAAAGAAATTGTATCCATCCCTCCTGGGATGGTGCTGCTCTTCTTTCTAGTAATATGGCACATAGGGCCCTATTTTAACAATCTGAAACGCGCGATCACGCACAAAACGCAAGTAACTTTGTGGGCGGGTCTTGGGCGTTGTTGCTATTATACCGGTGGGATAAATTACTCTTGCGCCCAACGCAAATCTAAAATGGGTTGGTCTGAAGTAGCTTCATTATTCATAGGTGTGGTTTGGGCGTAACGTGAAATAAATCAATCATTTGCAGGTTTTCTAAACCTGCAAAATAGCACCAGGGAACGTTTGCGCCGGAACATGCCGCCTCTTTGCGCTGAACCGCCCCCGGGAGCACAAGTTAATTTCCTAATTTACAGACGTGCGTCTGTGGAGGGAAAAGTCCGCTGCGCGGATGCAAAATAGGAATGATACATGCGTCGGTGTACAAAGTCAATTGCACTGGGTGCAAGATAGGGCTCATAGTCTTAGAGCTCAAACATGACAATCTGGGGCTCAGGTCAGGAAGGAGACAGACTGGCTAAACCAACCGTCTGCTAGCTGTCTCACGTCACTGAGGTCAGATAAATCCCATCACATAGAGACTCTTTCACCTAGATATCATCATATAGAGACTGTGTCTGTTCCCCGAATTACTGAACACGTAATGCGCGTATGAGCGACATCTGCGTTTTCACGGGTTTGCACTTTTGAGGTTTGTGCAGAGATAACAGATTTTGTGCGGATGGGTGACCGGAGCGTGTTAAGGGTTTTCCTGTTAGAACGGTGTTGTGTTAGCAGCCCCTAAGTTATTAACTAATGATCTTTGCAATGGAAGTGAATCAATCAATCAAAACTAACTTTAGCTGGACAATAACTTTATGCTAGAGCTTTTGTAAAGCCTAAACAATCTGTTACGGTAATTTCCTATTATCGCTGTAAAGCTGGTTTGAAACAATCCATATAGTTAAAAGTGCTTTATAAATGAAGGTGACTTGACTTGACTTGCGCTCTTTGCACTTGACTACTTATTTATTGGTCAAAGTGTTGGTGTGAAGTCCTCAAGTATTTTAAGACTTTTGTTTACTCAATGTGACACACTTGTAACCAGTGTGATTGTGATTCTTCATTTGCAAATGTTTTACAAAAACATATAATCTTTGCAGTCTCTGCACCAATAAAATGATATGCAAAATCAAATAAGTTTAACCTACACCGGAAAGTTTTCCTAGACATGTCGCGTAATCTGGGCACGTCCGCACTTGAATGTGATGAATGACAGGATGTGTTTAGCCTCAACTACCACTGTGAAGTGGTATATAGTGTGATAGATGGAGATAGTGTGTATTTAGTTAAGTGTGGGCTACTGTGCTGTGCCATTTTTCCAACATGGGACAGTCTTGAGCACTTACTGTCACGTACATGCGCTTTCAAGTGGTCAAAACTGCAAATGTGGCTATTGGGACAGGCCCAGTGCAGACAGACGCAACTATTTTAATGCTAACATTACAAAACTACTATATCATTTAAACTGCATTACAACCACTGTGCTGCTCAGTGTCATCACAAAAAAGATTATTGTCCAAATAACCCAGAAGCGTGATTGCTTACGGCATGCCACAATGATTTATCCCATGCAGTTGCAGTATGTGACTGTTACATACAGTTTCAAGGTAACTAAATCAAGGAGAGCTGCAATTGACTACAAGAACAGCCTCATTAAAGTAAAACTCTACGAGGCTAAAGGAGTGTGTTGTCTTAATTTGATCTGGATGTCACTGCAGTATTCCACTTGGCCTTCAGTCTACACGGGAGCTAACAAAGCTTTTGATGTAGCATGCGAACATGCAGATAATAGCAAAGTCATTAGTGTAGCTAGAAACAATATTGAGATTCAGGTCTCATCAGCGCTGGGGAATCCTGGCACGGCTGAGCAAAGAGGAATCAAATTGACAGCAGTGATGACAGAAGGAGGAACCTAATCAAATTATGGTGACCATTTCACCTTGAGTTTATTCCAATTGAAGGGCACATCAGCACATCCTTTTACAAGACAAAAAAGTGACATAATGATGGAAGTGATGATTTCTTGAGTTATTTAATTAGACAGATCTTTGATATCCGAGTCCTTTGTCTCAACCCATGTGAATTACTTATTTCTTTTTGATTTAACACTGACATGAGATAGCTCAACTCACTCATAATATGTGTCGACTAGTGTTTCCTATAGCTAACAAACCGCTTAAAGTCCGTGTAAAGGCAATTCTAAAATAAAAATCTAAACACATTATAAATGTTAGAAATGTATTGCTAAAACACATTACAAAGACTGTGAATTGTGGAGTTAGACCGTTAAACAGTTTTTCACCATTGCTGTGTTCAGGATTTTTTGGGCGGGGCTAAAATGGTGGCTCCATGATGGAGCCACCATCTTTGGTGGTGATGGAGCCACCATCTCCATGATGGAGCCACCATCTTTTCAAGATTTTGACTTTATTTACTTTTTGTATCATTCAAATTTGGCTGGGGGGCTAATAACACATTTTTCTGTGGTGTGACAAACTTAGAACACATACTTAATTTGGACTTTACAGGGACTTTAAAGGGATAGGTCACCCATAAATGAAAATTCTGTCAGTAATCACTCACCCTCATGTTGTTCCAACCCCGTAA
The DNA here is from genome assembly GCF_964197995.2 of Scardinius erythrophthalmus. Taxonomy (NCBI): domain Eukaryota; kingdom Metazoa; phylum Chordata; class Actinopteri; order Cypriniformes; family Leuciscidae; genus Scardinius; species Scardinius erythrophthalmus. The sequence continues at coordinate 6,129,276 of NC_138238.1, forward strand.
GGCTTTCGTTCATCTTCGGAACACAAATTAAGATATTTTTGATGAAATCTGAGAGCTGGCTCACTCCTCCATAGGCTTCTAGGGGATCGAAACTTGCCGGCCCAGAAAAGTTATTAAAGACATTGTTAAAAAAGTCCAAGTGACTACAGTGCCTCAACCACAAGTTTATCAAGCGACGAGAATACTTTTTGTGCGTAAAAAAGAACAAAAATAACGACTTTTATTCAACTATTCATTTTCGTCTGTGTGGGCCTGAATGAATTCCTGTAGTGTAACAGCGCAGCGCTTCTGGGTTGTACGTCACCACGTAGGCTCATTATTGGCCGACGATGGTCATGTGTGTGGTGTGTGACGTACCACACAGGCCCACACAGAGGAAAATGAATAGTTGAATAAAAGTAGTTATTTTTGTTGTTTGTTGCGCACAAAAAGTATTCTCGACGCTTGATAAACTTGTGGTTGAGGCACTGTAGTCACTTGGACTATTTTAACAATGTCTTTGATAACTTTTCTGGGCCGGCAAGTTTCAATCCCTTAGAAGCCTATGGAGGAGTGAGCCAGCTCTCAGATTTCATCAAGAATTTCTTAATTTGAGTTCCGAAGATGAACGAAAGCCTTACGGGATTGGAACAACATGAGGGTGAGTGATTACTGAAAGAATTTTCATTTTTGGGTGAACTATCCCTTTAAGCTTGAAGCCTGGTGCGCTCACCTGGGGAGGAAGTCATTATTTCTTAGCCAATTAACCTTTTTTGCTCTCTTTCAGTTTTCGTTTTTTTTAAGGAGTCATCAGGCAAAAGAGTTCATTAAGAATTACTTAGCCCAGTCAAAAGCATTCTCGGAAGCTTGACGTTTGTCTCTCTGCCTCGTTAAATGCCTCCCAAACGGGTCAGGTTTAAAATCCCTTCGAGCTCTTTTCCGTTCAGTCATTAAAGTTCAACCGTGGCCTCAGGGGAAATCAACAGAGGTGAGGTCCACGAAACTCCAGCCTAATGCCATCTTGTCGGCGATGAGTAATCCAAGCAGCACGACATTATGAGCAATAAAGAGAGGAAATATTTAGCTGACTCACAGAGAGCTTCAGCTGGAGAGGAAGAAATGAATGCAAATTGACAGATCCATCCCAGAGGTTTGTTTCCTGGCAATTGCATTTCGCGGTATGACTTGTGTGTTTGTTGTGGGCGTAAGTGAAACTCAAAGGGCAGATACTTAATGGGAGATAAATTTCTCTATTGACCGGCTCTATCTTCCAATAGGTTGTGGTATCTCTTCCAAACTCATTATCTGAAACATCCATTATCAGATTAGAAGCCTATTTCATGCATATTTGGTTTTGTGGCACTTTACTTCAAAGAAAATTGATTTGGAAAGTAAATAACCAGAAAATGATAGCTACACATCTCTACACTGTCTGTCGTGCAGTGTAGGTTTTTTTAAGCAGCCGGTCCTTACCTATAATGTGCTCTCCCACCATGCAATAGCAGCTCCTTACACCATTTCTCAGAGAAAAAGCTTTTTCATTTCATTTGGTGCAGGCGTCTTTAATAAGCCATGAAACTGCACACTCTGCTGCATTACCTTCTCCACATGTTGCTTAAAGATACTCAGTGTGGAGCAAAGAGGAAACTGTTTCAGCGCCGGGTGAGGATGGAAATGCTTCTCAAACTGAGCAATGAGGAGTACTGCATGTCTCCTTAGGCAAGTATTTGGTGCACTTATATATGTGCTATTGATGCCTGTAACTTAGACTTCACTATTGCATTTATAAAATGTGCCAAAAATAAAAACTGAAATGGCAAATCAATAGGCTACTGTGAATATTTATCATAGTTAAATAGATATAGGATTTTATATGTGTGTGCGTGTGTGCATGTGTGTGTGTGGTTCAGGTATTTCTTATAGTGTGGGGGCGGAATCTTTGACCTTGTGGGGACATTTTTTCGGTCCACATGAGGAAAACAGCTTATAAATCATATTACGTGAGGCATTTTTGAAAACATAAAAATGCAGAAAGTTTTCTGTGAGGGTTGTGTTTACGAGTAGGTTTAAATGATCTAATCCTACCCACTTGGAAAGGCTAGGTTTAGGGTAGCAGGGTATTAGCTCAAACAAATTCTATATATTGTGGCATGTATGAGAGGTAATACATGCCGCAATATATATGCAATACGTATAATATACCCCTCCATGTGGCGACAGCAGATGACTACAAAACAAAATACTGAATGAAATGGACTACAATTCATGAATATAGTGAAATACTGACTAATTTCAAATTATATTTGAAACTATAATTGGCAAAAAAAAAAAAAAAAAAAAAATCGCTGGATTGGTCCTGGATCACATATGCATATTTAATGACCCAAAGTATTTTTTCCTCAAGGTCACATAGAGCAATTTAAATTTTAGTGCTCTTCCAGGCTGGCTAGTTAAATGTAAAATTGAGGGGATAGGTAGGTGTTTGACCGAGACAGGGAAAGGTTGTACAAATGCTAATAATATGATTGCTTTGGGCCACACGTGATACTATAAAAAAAAAAAAAAAAAAAAAAAAAAAAAACCTTACTCCACATATGGTGCATCATTTAATGTAACAAAAAAGCAACTCCTTGACATTACTAAAATTAGAAAACACTCAATTTGCTTTATGTACATGTGTTTTAAAGACTTCCAACGACTGGTCATGAAGAAAATGTGAATGACCTTCAGTTCTCTTCCTCCTCTGACCTTCCTATACATCTCATCCTTTTATGCGCAGTCTATTTGGAAGGTCAGTTTTAACATTCAAATAGTTAAACTATGCATCGTCAATTTAATTTGCCTCCAGGCTCCACGCTTATGAGGGGAATTGTTTCAGGGCGAGGAAATGTCTCTTCAGCGCCTTTGCAGTGAACGTTTTTGATTTGTGACTTTTTATCAGTATTCTACTCATAAAGCAACTGTCTTTCTTTTTTTCTATGGTAGACTCAATGCTAATTACCTCACTATTCAATTTTTGTCCTGGATAGGATTATTAATTATATTCATATTTGAATTAAACTAAGTATTTTAACAAGGTCGGCTGAGATATTTTAGCCATATTCTTCATCATTATGTTAAAAGGCTTTTATTTGATTGCAATTTTTCAGTCACTTTTCACACAGAGTGACTTGCAGCACAATAATTAGTTGTACTCGCTATTGCTAGCATCGCTATTGTTATTTTAATTTAGAGATTTCCCAAAAGCCCTAATATAAAATGAAAAATGAACGGCGGTGAAGGGAGCTGCAGACTGCAGTAACAAGAGTTAAATTTATAGTAGATTACTTTTACTTGAAGAGGCAGGCGATAGCACCATTAGGTGAACTGTACAATGCAGTGTTCTCCATTTCAAGGTCCAGAAACCACTGAGGTGGAAAACAAAATCTGCCACCCTCCTTTTTCACTCTAATCGAGCTTAAAGGTGATCAATGACACACCAGGTAGTGGTATCTGACTCCTCTCTGTTAAGAGCTTGTTCAAAAAAATGTTCATCAAACTTCCAACAACCACCCAGGCTTCCTGTAAAGCTACATGGAGAAGGGCTTTCTGTCTTAAAACAGGTGACAAGAGGTAAGAATACTTACTCTAGGATAAGAGTGGGAAGCATAATATGGAAGTCTGTTGCCCATAAAAAAAAATACAAGATATAAAATAAAGATAAAATAAAAGCTTTGGTAATGTAACAATCTCAGGTCAAAGATAATTAAAGATTTATTCAACACGACAACAAAACATGAAACAGTGTGCTACGCACAAACAATATCAGACAATGATACAAACAGAGGAACTTAAAAGACAGAGATAATGAACTAAATGATAAGCAGCTGTGATGATTAATAAGTGTCCATAGAAACTTATGATTGGCGGGGAAACTGAGACAAAGGAGAACATGTGACTGAAAACAAACTTTCAGTTTATTACTAAAACTAAAAGTCCATGAAAATGAAACTAAGACGGAACAGCATCCAAACAGAACAGAACTGTGACAGGTAATAAACGATGACAACATACACATAGTAGGCTATTAGTGAGGAGCAAAAAAAAAAAAAAAATGAGCATATTATGGAAATCGATATACATAAAAATAAAATAAAATAACATAAGACAACTTTGTTAAAAATGGCAACAAAAACAGACAATGAACTCTGAAGTCATACTGATTTGTGCTTGAGCTTAAAAAAGAAAAAAAGAGACATAGCTGGAGCCGCTCACAACCTGGGGTTTTTCTCACATTTTAGTCCAAACTCCAAATTGTATTAATGATTAAACACACTAAGCCAAACATTTGTAAAAGTAATAAATTCTTAGTTCGCTTCATCTGCAACACCAAACAAATAAAACACAGACATAGATAGCAATATCGACCCCCAAGTTTGTCTGTGCTTTCTGCAAAATGTCACAGCATTGATTCTTTTTGTGAATTATTGTAGCTGAATGCTGAAGTTTTAGCTCACTTTCGGTTTTCTTTGAAGAAGAGTTTTGTGTAGGAAACATTAATCAGAATGCACAAGCTCTGTTCAAGTATATTTATACCCTGCTACATTTTGAAAACAAAACATCTACGAGTTCAGTTGTGATTTAAAATACGGTGGCACATTATTAGACAAAACTCCAGCAGGTAATTACCAAAATTTGTTTGGAGTTTTATTCCTTATGTTAAGTCAGTTTGGCGCCAGTCACAATGAATGCTGGGTAACCTTTCCATTCACAAGCTCCTCAGCAATTCTACAGTGTTTGATGTAACATATCATGTTGCAACTTTGATGTAATGAACTGATTTTAACATTAGTGACAGAAAAAAGAATCCCAAAGCATTCCAAAGATAGCTTCATAAATAATGAAGATCCTTTAATCCAAAAAACCTACTGATCTCTTCAAACAAACTCAACATGCAATGATGCTATATTAAACGGTGTGTTCAGAATAGAAAGCAGCCATTGCTTCATGGGAGTTACATAATCAGTCACACGTTCTGACATCACTCAGTCCAATGTGTGAAAATGTGTCCTCTGACTCTCAAAATCCAACCCCTAAAATGCTGAATGAATTATTTCTGATGCTGGTCAATTATTAATGTGTGTTTGCCCCCTCTCCTACAAGAAACGTATGCATTATGGATTCGGCCGACGTGCTCAGAGGAAAGTCCATATGTTTTCACAGATAATGAAGCAGACTAACAGAATAGGTAACACATCCAGTCTGGCTAGGATATACAGTATACAGTACTGTACGGAACATGTCAATGTGCTGTTTGCCATACAAACAGATTAACATGGTCTTCTCCTCCTCCTGATCCTATTTTGTTGTGAAAGTTTGGTGTTTTGGTAGTAAGGACCCGAAAAGTACTAAATACACATTATACATCAGTTTTAAATGTCTTGATGCCATGGATACACTCTCAGGAGAAGCCATTTAAAAGCTTAAAAACTAAACTCTCCAGAAATGTCAATCACTCCAAAATGTGTCATAAAACTTTAATAAATAGGAATAACTCTTTGATGCATCAGCTATGAAGATAAAAAGTTTTTTTTTTTTTATGTGTGTGTGTGTGTGTGTGTGTGTGTGTGTGTGTGTGTGTGTGTGTGTGTGTGTGTGTGTGTGTGTGTGTGCGCGTGTGTCTTTCAGAGACAACTTTTACTGAATGAGGCATATATATATTTATATCCTTAGGTCATTTTTTTCCAGCAGGTTGACCATCCCCGTAAGTACGATTTCAACGCTCCAACACCCCAGAACACGTACAAATTCAGTGGAGAATTCATCAGCTCGATGGTGAAAATCGCATTGGTCTTTTTTAGCGCAATTTTCCACCGGACAAAATTGCGATTGTTAACTCATGATTTCTGTTCTGTGCGTCTGTGCGCACCAATCTTGCACTTCTATCTACTCCTCAACCAGACCACCTAGAGACTTCGAGTTTTCGGCATTTTGTTAAGGAAGGTCTAATCTCGGGAACGCACAAAAAAAAAAAAATCTAGGAAAAGATTTACTATCTCTTAGTGTTGTGATCCCATGAGGTGAGAAAATTGCGCTAAAACACTCACCGAGTTTTTATTACTTGTTTGACCTATACTTTAGACTGGCCATTGGGCTACTTCTGTTGCACAGATCTGGCATCCCTGCCTGGCTCCTCCCACCATCTGAACCACCCTGGCTCTCTCTTCAACTACCTGTTATGACTCTCCCTCATAAAATGACTATTTCCTCTCTTCTTCTGTGGCATCAGGAGCTGGCTTCTGGATGGGGGGAGTTCTGTCACGTTTAGTTCATTTGTTTCTCTGCATTTTTTTTGTTCTGTTGTTCTAGTTTCCCGCCACTATCAGATGTCATGGATATTTAATTAACGAACACATGTTTGTAATTAAGTTCGTCACCTTGTGTATTTAAGTTCCTCTTTTTTTCACGATATTGTTTGTGCATGGCACACTGTTTCACTTGAGTTTGTTGTTATTGCATTGGCTGAGTTTTCTTAATGTTTATTTCGTCTGATTCTATTTCGCCAACCTTCTTCATCCCTGAGATAAAACGTGATATTGGCTTTCAGCAATGTTACGTCACATAAATAATATTCATTGTGACAATATTGATTTAGTGTGATTTTGCTTTTATAACTCAATAAACAAGTAGTTAATTAGTACTTACATATAGACACAATATTACCAGAAACTTTGTCTATTTTTGCTCCGTAGGTGGAAATGATGGAATGAAAATAATCACAGCAATATGAACCAGAGCTTCAAATAAACAGATAAACGGGCAAGCGGAGTGATGCAAACAGGGAACAACTGTTGTATAATGGTTGTTATGCCTGGTGCTTTACCTTGTATTCACATTTTTCTGTTGAAATGGGGAAGCCTGGGTTGATGGCTGGCACTTTCTGTGGTTGGGTTGCAAATCTAGTCTAGAAAACATTCCAATTTCAGCTAATTATAGCGTATTAATCAAGCTACTATTAATTATATCTTGATTAGTTGGTTCATGTTCATTGCAATGTTCTTTATGTTCCTGCTGTTGGCTGAAGAGCTAAATTAAAGCCCCATGGCTGTAAATGACTTGGCAGGAACACTGACCAGTGCTTCTCACCGAGGGGAGGGGAGGGGAGGGGAGAGAAGGCTGGCATAATCTAATTACATGGACGCAGCTTAATTCAGGCTCAACAAAGGGCCAATCGATGATAAGGAAGTAGCCGAGAGTGGCTTTGACACCAGTCAATTGGTTATGTCAGTGTCCAGCCCAGATGGTGCACACTGGCACGCAGTCAATTGAATTAACCGCACCCCTTCTGCACAACGGAGAGCCGTCTCCCTCCTCATTTTTTATGTACTCAAACCCCACAACATTCCACTAGAGAGACAATCTAACGCTATGCACTATTCACAGCCCGGCAGTCAGACGACTCATCACAAAATCAATACCCTCGTAAGGGGCTCTGATGCTTGTTATATACACCTTTACTGGGAGGTAGTGGTAAGATGAGGTTCGCATCAATGCAATATTAGTCAATTAAATTAGAGAAGGGTTGGCAGACAGGAAATCGTATTTAGTTGCTAAAGGAAAAAGTTTCAGCACTTGGGTAGCAGAGGCCAAGACGAAAACAGAGAGGCAGACAAGATTAGATCATGATCCTTAGAGGGACTGATTTATATGCACAGTTATGGTAGAAAGAAAGAACAAAAGAAAGAAATGTATGCACTGAAAACTTTAAACGCACGTAGGCCCATTTATCATTTATTACGTATGGGTCCCTTTTTAAATATTTAATTTGAAATATCTAAACATTCTTGTTTTGTTTTCAAGTAACTTTGACATTGATAAAAAATCAGCATTAATAAATAAACAGTACATTTGTTTGAGAAAGACAAGTGCAAAAAAGTGTAAGAAAACGAAATCTTTTTTAAGCATATATCTAACAAAATTAATATATTTGAAACTTAAAACAAGAAAAACACAATTTGCCAATGGAGTAAGTATAATAATGAATAATAATTAATTCATTATTATCATAACATTAATGATAACAATAATTCAAGATTAATCCTCGGAAAACAAGTCTAATGCAGTTTTGCTGAAGGAAATGTATAGTTTTATGAAGTATATGTCTCTTTTTTTTTTTACTGGGGAACAAGACAAATTAACAAATTAAAGACACATACACATTATAAAAAAATGGTAACACATTACAATAAGGTTTCATTGGTTAACTACTTAAAGGAACACTATGTAGCTTTTCAACCTTCATAATATATTTCCAAGACCCTTGTGATGGTACATCGACTTACAATAGGTTGAATGACGTGTCTGCCATAGCCTGACGGGGTCTGTATCGCTTTTACTGGCACTACGTAACTTCGGGGTTCGGGTAGTAACCCGAGCACAAAAAGAACTACAAATTCGACTGCTTTACGGCATACGTCACTTCCCCCACCACATCCTCAAATTTGGACGTGAGAGGCCAACCAGCGTTTGTTTTCGGCTTTCGTGCGTATGTTTTTGTCATGGAGGCTGTTTACACCTGGCCACTTGATCGGATAGCTATCCGATCGTGAAAAGACCAGGTGTAAATGCCCTCCGAAACGCATTCGAGACGGATTTGAATCCGATCGCTCAAACTACTTCAGGAGGAGGTCTGTGCCACATTCCAGACGAAACTGGACAAGTGTAAATGCATCTGGTTGTTGAAACCACATATGTAAATTGTACTCTTCCCAAAAATGCTAAAAAAAAATAAATAAAAAAAATGTGTGAGAGCGTGTTATAGGCTATATGTTATAGACAGATATGACGACGCTACAACACGCATCACCACAGATGAGCAACTGAGCATATTCATCAACACAACATGCAAACTATCGCAAATCAAAGTGAAAGTAAGTCGCTTAACACACAATCATCATCATTAAAAGTAAAGAAATGAAATGATCTTACCAGGGCTGTTACTGCTCTCTCCTGTTGCGGTCTTTTTGAAATTTTAGCTGATGATCAATAAAATGCAGTGACAGTATTTACGACCGTGCAAGTATTCCACATCGACTCTGGGGGTCGCTGTTTGACAAAAACACAATTTCTACACAGTGTGCCTTTAAGGTAACATGAGCTAACAATGAACTGTGCTTCTACAGCATTTGTTAATCTTAGTTAATGTTTATTTCAACATTTACTGAAACATTATTAAAATCAAAAGTTGTATCTGTTAACATTAGTAAATGCAGTGTGAACTAACATGAGCAAGCAATGAATGACTGTATTTTTATTAATTAACATTAACAAAGATGTCAATGTCGCTTTTATTTATATAGCACAAAAAAAAAAAAACATATGTTAACCAATGTGCTTTGCATCATCGCAGTAAAAAGAATACAATAGTGATACAATAATACAAACAATAATAAAAATGATCATCAAAAAGAAGAATATGCCATGACAAACAAATGTGTCTTAAGACTAATAAATACTGTAACAAATACTGCTCATTGTAAGTTTGTTAGTTAAAGGGTTAGTTCACCCAAAAATGAAAATTCTGTCAGTAATTACTCACCCTCATGTTGTTCCAACCTCGTAAGACCTTCGTTCATCTTTGGAACACAAATTCAGATATTTTTGATTAAATCTGAGAGCTGATCACTCCTCCATAGGCTTCTAAATGATTGAAACTTGCTGGCCCGGAAAAGTTATTAAAGACATTGTTAATATAGTCCAAGTGACCACAATGGCTTAATCTTAAGTTTATCAAGCGACGAGAATACTTTTTGTGCACAAAAACAAACAAAAATAATGACTTTATTCTACTATTCATTTCCTTCTCTCTGAGCCTCAAGTTAGTTTATGTAGTGTTTTTGCGTAGCGCGTCTGTTTTGTACGTCACCACGTAGGCTCACTATTGGTCGACGCTTGTCGTGTGTGATGCGTGATGACGTACAACACAGACGCGCTACGCAAAAACACTACGAGGCCCAGAGAGAAGGAAATGAATAGTGGAATAAAGTTGTTATTTTTGTTTGTTTTTGCGCACAAAAAGTATTCTCGCCGCTTGATAAACTTAAGATTGAGCCACTGTAGTCACTTGGACTATATTAACGATCTCTTTAATAATTTTTCTGGGCCAGCAAGTTTCAATCCCTTAGAAGCCTATGGAGGAGTGATCAGCTCTCAGATTTCATCAAAAATATCTTAATTTGTGTTCCGAAGATGAACGGAGGTCTTACGGGGTTGGAACAACATGAGGGTAAGTAATTACTGACAGAATTTTCATTTTTGGGTGAACTAACCCTTTAATGCATTATTGTAACCTTATTGTAAAGTGTTCCAAAAAAGTCACAATGAATGTTTTCATGATTGATCATCACTCTCACTAACGAGCACTTCGTGTGCCTGACTGTAATGTGTAGCTGTAATATGCCTGTCTTTTCTTTATTCTCTCTTGAAATGTGTTCAAACTGTCCTCAGTGCATTCCAGAGTACCAGACAATAAAGTGCCCATAACATTCCCTCTCCAGATTAGCATGCTTAACATGTTTTTGCTGAAGTCGATGAAGAGAGTTAATACAGCTTTAATGGTATTTGAAATGTAGCTCATCTGCACTTGTCCTCTTGTCATGGCAACATACAGTCCATGAAATCCATCTGAATTTGACAGGGCAGATTTTGGACTCCAATAACTCCACCGCATGCTAAGCTTGCCCACTTTATGTGTGCACTCAGTAATTAAGAACTTCGTTTTCCTGGCCTCAAGGCTGCGGTTAAATCCATAATGCCATTTCTGATGTGCTGTGTGTGGAATATTCACAATCAAACGCAGTCAGGTAAGCGTCGTACAAGCATTCAGCTCACGCTAAGAGTCATCTGGCAACACTCAAGCAGCCGTGTTTAATGGTCCTCTTATGTGTCTTGGTGCGCAGGTGTACACGTATATCTAGAGAATAACTTCAAATGAATGAAAAGGCTCTGGTTGCTTTGAAAGACTCTTTCAAGTAAGCTACTAAATCATGTATTGAATTACATCGGCACAATTGTGAGTGAGATATGTGACCCTGGATCACAAAACCAGTCACAAGTCGCACGGGTATATTTGTGGCAATAGCCAACAATACATTGTATGGGTCAAAATTATCAATTTTTCTTTTTGCCAAAAATCATTAGGATATTTAGTAAAGATCATGTTCCATGAAGACATTTTGTAAATTTCCTACCGTAAATATATAAAACATGTATTTTTGTGAGTGAATGCAGCACAATCGTGAACATAAATGGACAAATTTAAAGGCGATTTTCTCAACGTTTTGATTTTTTTGCACCCTCAGATTCCAGATTTTCAAATTGTTGTATCTCGGACAAATATTGCCCTATCCTAACAAACCATACATCAAATGAAAGCGTATTTATTCAACTTCCAGGTGATGTATAAATCTCAAAAAAAAAAAAAGACCCATATGACTGGTTTTGTGGTCCAGGGTCACATATTGCTTTTATACATCAGTTCAATATACAAGAAGTTAATATTGAGAAACATACATTTTTAGACACAATAATAGTTGCTCCCCAATTCTGAGGTTGCATCCTTTGAAGGCTGCATTCAAGGGCCGAATGCGTCACAGCGCGGCGACGAAGGCTGAGCCAATTCTAAGTTTCCTTCGAATGCAGACTACAAATGTGGCCTTCTTTTTCTAGGCTGCGATGGATAGAACAAGTGGATCTTTCGCAGCCTAGGCAATCCCAAGATTTATTGCACACAATGCCGGATTACTCTTTTAAATAAATCCAAGTATTGTTGGGTTTCAACTTACTTGAATATCTAATGATACAAACGTTAAAAAACAAACTTTAAAGCTCTTCAAATGTTGACATATCTTTCCAATTTCAACAGTTTCTAGGCAACAAGAACAGTCCTCCGTAGGCTAGAAAATCCCATTTAACAACGTTCGGTCTGACCTTCCTTTGAAGGAGGCAGCCTCTCAATTGACACAGCTACTAGCAGTCAAGTAGGTATCAAATAGGAGCTCCAAGTGGGAGGGGGCGGGGCATATGCTCCAAGTGGGAGGGACTTACGCTCCAACTGGAACTGGCACTGACTTCTGTTTACATCTCTTGGCAGTTACTTCGCAACGAAAATAGTTCCAAACTGAGCCACAGTGGAATGAACCGCAGCTTGTCTCCAAGCAACACATATCTGTGATGTTGCTGAATGAATCAGTGGTTTTGAATAAATTGACTGAGTTAATGACTTGCTCATAAAGACCGACTGGTTTCGTTCTTGAACGATTCACTTTTTGAATGAGTCACGTGTTTGCATTCCTGTATGAATCAGTGTTTTGAATCACGCACCTAAACCGATTCATTCAATGACTCACTTATAAAGACAGTCTAATGTCGCCATGTTCATTTCTTTTTTCTCACAACATAATGAGTTTTTCCTCAGGGCATGATATTCATTGTGACAAGTGCTATACATATACATTTGAATTGAATCTAACGATACCCTAATAGTGAATAGAAAGAAAAAAAAGATAGCTAATTTAATACAACTAAATATGACAGTATTTTAATAATTTGCTTTGGCCTAAGTATAGCCAATTATTTAATTTGGAAACAGACTTTAAGTATTCATATAAATAAACATGTTCATAAATAAATAAATTAGATTAAAATGCATTAACATATTTTAGAGCCTTTATATTTTAGGAGGAATCATCATATTCGGGGGTCCTTGGCATAAAATAGTTTAAAATTCCCTCTTCTGAGAACAAAGCAACAAGCAACATTTAAAAATGATCAAATTTTTAGAAGAGATATTTAAAGCCTCAAAATGTCTTTCTATTTTTTTAAGTCATGCTGCCTCAGTTCTTAAATTCATAATGAACTTCCTGAGACAGTTAAATTGCTTTAACCCACATTCAGTGAGTCCAGTGATGTATCAAACTCATTGCCAGGAGCCTATCCTAAGCTCATATTCATGTTTTCACTGTGTTTGGTACATTTACTGCTTTCTTGCTGCCTAGAAACCTTGTAAAATAAGACTTACATGACACTGCCTGCAAAAATTGTTCATGTGGAGGTCAAAGCAGCGCATAACGCTTTCGTTGAAGCCTTGATGCAACCCATGTGACAGGGCCTTTAGAAGGTCATGTGATTGGCCAGGGCTGCTTTGATCCCTGCAGTGAACTATGAGGCCATCATCACTGTGCCCTTGAGTAAGACACTTAACCCCAAGTTGCTCCAGAGGGACTGTCCCAAATAATAGCCAAAATTCATGGCGCGTTTCTTTGTTGTGTTGGTGTTAAAGTAACAGACACAAATTCTACCAGCTCTGGTTGTGCAGTGGTGATAAATAAAGATTCTTCTTCTTCTTTTTTTTTTTTTGGAGTATTGCATGGCAACAACATGACGATTGAAGACTTAAAGGTGCTGTAAGCTATTTTTTTTGGAATACCATACATAAAGTGTCCCTACTGTCTAACAGATATCTGTAACTGAAATGGATTTCTCTGGGACAGCCATCAGTTCTGAAAAAAAGTCAAAAAAGAGTCTGATTGCTTGCAAGTTAAACCTATATATATATATATATATATATATATATATATATATATATATATATATATATATATATATATATATATATTAGAGGTGGGCATAGATTAATTTTTTTAATCTAGATTAATCTAGATTAATTTTGAAATTAATCTAGATTAATCTAGATTAAAATGGCTCATTTGAATTCTGCCGAAGGCATTCAGAATATGTGTGCTACCCAAATAATGACTATAAAAGTAAGTCTTTGAGAACGGGTTTCTCAAGCCAGGTGGCGCATTAGACCAGTGGCTCATCTCCTGTTTCCAAAATGCATCACAAACTGCTTGAGAAAGCTGTTCTACTCATAGACTGTAAAAAGTTACTACTGTACTGTTACCGTCCGTAGGCAACATTAGGTAGGCCCATGTTATTATCAACTACTATAGGCTAACAATTAGGGATGGGCGATATGGCCTAAAATCTATATTGTGATATACATTGCAGCCTCTTGCGATAACGATATTATAATAAAACCATTTCAGAACAGGTTACACAGACCCTGCTAAACAACTGCTAAATATATATATATATTTTTTTAAAGGGTGCATGTAGTTTTGAGAACATATATTGTGCAAAACTGTAAGTATACAACATAATTTTGCAGATAAATAAAATTTAAGTACACTAGCTGCAGAGACTTAAGTAGGTCTAATGTTTATTATGGCTTGGAGCTTATGAAACCCCAAATTTAAAATTAGAATATTCTAACTGATGTCTTTTCAGTTAAAAATAAACACAACAACGATTCTTTAAATCGGGCGCAGACAGAGATTATGTGCTACACCACTCAGATATATTGGGAATAATACGCGCGCGCTGGTATTCAGTGATATGTTTCGTTTTGAATTTGAGGTGGTAGAACGGATTAGTCGTGCGTTAATTTACCGAACGTTTACACCACACAGTCTACGTCGGACGGCTTAAATCCGAACCAAGTCCAAATAATGAATGTTGCACCGATCTTTTACACCAGCTTTAACTTTCAGCCGTGTTTACTTAGGATGACGACGAATATGATGCGTTGCAGCCGGGTGTACCTCGCGGCCGCGGGTAGATTGCGTCATCATAGCTTGTGTAGCTTGAGCCAGCTCCCAACCCAACTTGGAGAATAGATTAACGGCGATATTTTTTTTATCGCGCTGCGTTAACGCCGATAACGGCCCACCACTAATATATATATATATATATATATATATATATATATATATATATATATATATATCTTTTTTTTTAATACCTTTTAAAAAATGTTTATAAAAAAGCTAAATAATATGTTTTTACATTATTTTATTCTGTAACTAACTAGCTAGCTAACTAAATAAATAAATAGATACAATATTAATGATTTTTCAAAAACGCATCGAGAAAGTTTGACCATCATGTGCTAAAAAAGAAGAAAAACAAACAACAACAACAAAAAAAAAAAACTCAGACCGACAGAACCCATTAAAAGTGGAGAAAATTGCAGTCGCTCCACTCAGCTCACATACTACACACTTTAGCCTGGTCTTGGAGAGAGGGACATTGAAGTGAACAAAATGGCGATGAGCATAACAGCTAAAATCAATTTGACCGTCTTTACAGGTTTGATGGTAAACCACCACAGAAGAGAAGTAATGGCAGAGAATGTCCACCCTGATCCAGCTTGTGTGAAAAAAATAAATAAATAAAAAAAAATCAATAACCTGCCCTCCCAAATTAACTCAAGCTCCAGCTTTCTAGACCAAGAACAGCCGTATCATGTTTTTATGGTCTCGGGGCTGTTGCTCCCCCTCTGTGGGATCATATGAGCACCATATTCAGTTCTTAACACAGACATATTACCACAAGTCAGCAAATATCATCAAGACCAATGGCCCTACTGTGAACAAATGATTCAGCAATATCATGATCATAAATTCCCCAACCAGCAGAAGTCTTACTTGCAACATTTCTAGTGGACTAAAGTCATATAAAAGAGAATTTTTAAATGTATGCAGCAGGAGCTTTACTGCGCTAGGTCAGCACATGTTCTTTGAGCTGTATTATGATTACGGTTTTCTCACATCTTGGTATACTTCACAAGCTATTTTAAAGAATTCCATAGTCATTTCTAAACAAAACATGTGACCTATAGCACATCTTTTTTAAAAACCAGATAAACACTGTGACAATGCTGGATACCAAAGCCAACAAAACTGCTGATTGTTGAGTGACGCTAGGTTTATTACAGTACATCACTATTATCTCACTATAATATTGTGTGATGTAGCCTAAATGTTTCCATTGTTGAGTTCTATAAACCCAGAATTGCAGTGCTGCTTTGCTACTAAAGCTTATAATTATTGGATCTGCTATTGTTGTATTACCTGTATTTGCAAATGAATTGTATGTTTGTAATGTAATGTAATATAAATAAAACTAAACACCAGTGATTTGAACTTAGCGACTATGTTACTATTAATGAATTCAGACGTCTTTATAGCAACTTTTTTTAAGCAACTAGCGACGAACCCAGCAACTTTTGGGATGTCTGGTCAACATGTAGTCACCATATCATAATCATTCCGTTGAACATATTAGGGGCCGCAATATCGATATCTGGTGATATATGTCTATTTTTAATGTTATTCATTATCGGCCCAGTAAGAATATTTGGCTGATATATTATACAGTCATTCCAAAACAAGATATTCGCAAATGATATTTGACAAAAGACATTTGAAAGTGCCCATCATGCGTCAGAGCGAAAAGTAAACAAATTCTAAAACAAACACAATTTTATTTAAATGCTAATTGGATGAGCCACAATCAGAGTTATACAAAATATCCAAACACCTGTGACCGAAAAAATGTGACACTGAAGACTGGAGTAATGATGCTGAAAATTTTGCATTGTTATCACAGGAATAAATTACATTTTAAAATATAATCAAATAAAACAGTTATTTTAAATGTATAAATTCTATAAATAATGTATCACTTTTTTTGTAGGTTAATCACATGCCTTTGGGGAAACAATTTTGTACATCCATAAAGGTGAAAACACTGGCGCATTATATTCACGTACACAAGAGTGTAGTTTGACTGCTGCAGGCTTTACATTCTCTCCTGAGCACAAAGAATAAACAAACGCTTGTCAAACAAACTGTCTCTTATTTATTGCTAAAGGCAAACTAATTCTTCTTCTTCCCAATCGATTCGGCTGCATGCAAAGCACGAGCAGAAGCCACCCGTTGAGTTGAACTTGTTATGAGAGACTTCAGGATTTGTGTCTGACTGTGTGTCTGTGAAATGAAGCTGCTCTTCTCGTTTCTAGTTTCTAAAGACAGCGATAAGGGTGCGGTGAAGTAACTGGGGCACATTGAGAAATGACATTACATAATGAAAGACTAAAGAAGAGCGACAAACACATAAAAACACCACGTACACCTGTGTTTACTGTCTACACACACTACTGTATAAATGGTATATGTTTGTGAGATCAACCATAACTACTGTATGTGTGTATTCAAAGAGAGTACTAACCTTGCTCTAACCCAAATTAATTATTGGTGGTATTGACTTGTTGTGAGCCACAGAGAATCATAACTATTTCAATTATTATTCAATTGTTAGCACAAGGCATTCTCAAGACATTTTGCCCAAAACTTTCTTATCCCACAAATCGTGCTCCAAACAGCCAGCGTTATCATCTAAAAGTTTTTTTTTTTTTTTTTTTTATGAAATTAAAGATTAAAAACATGCATCATGAAGATGATTAAATGGATTTCAGTCAAACATACAGTAGTTAAAGGTTATAGGTTGCTAGCACCTTCATTAGCTCAGTCAAACATCCATATGAGACTAATTAAGTGTATCCACAACATACAATAATACATTTGCAGTGAAGTGCACCCACAGGTTAACTTGAACTATATGTGCTAGTCAAAATATGCAAGTAACATCAACACACCACAATATTATAAACACTGAAAGCTAATAGCTGTCTCTAAAGCTGTTCATGAGTTCAGGTTGTATGTATGTTGATCATATTTTGATTCATGCTTAAATCAGTGATTGTGCATTTTTCCTAGTACTTGATTTGTTACACGTTTTTGTAATTTTGCAATTTACCATTCACTAAAATGATGTGACATTTCAGTCAGAGCAATATGGACTACATTTTAATGAATACACAAAAGTGGGTTTTTGCTGTGATGCCACAGAAGAACCATTTTTTGGTTCCCAAAGAAGCTTTAAGTGAACAGTTCTTAAAATAACCATTATCAGTATGGAGAACATTCAAAAAATGTTAAAAAAACTATATATAAATTCACTATAAAGAAACCTTTTGTGGAATGGAAAGGTTCAGTGGATGTTAAAGTTTCTTTATGGAATCAATTAAGTCAATTTAAGGGACATTTTTAAAAAAATGCTCTTAAAATCTGGCATACATATTTTCAGAATAAGATATAATCAAAAATAGAGAGCTCCCTTAAAGGGATATTGACCCTAAAATTAAAATCTGTCATCATTTACTCACCCTCAAGAATATTTTGTGTCTTCTGTGAAACAACACTGAAACCTTCTGATTTTCAAAATATATTATTTTGCGTTCAAAAAAGTAAGTCATATTGGTTTGTAACAACATGAGACAAGAGTGAATAAATTATGACAGATTTTTCTATTTTGAGTGAACTATTCCTTTAATGTTCTGCTTCCAGGCTGTTGCAGGTAAATTTGTGTTCAAGAATTGTTTGCAACAGGTTGAGAGTTTAGACGTTCAGTGCACTTCTGCCATTTGGATAAAACGCATCAAATAAAATGCGACAAATCAAATTTCTGACATGCCACTTAAATATGTTCTTGTTGTCTGTCACTTTGCACTCTATGAAGTGTCAAACCACTAGAGGTTCCTCTAAATGAGAAGAAAAACATGTTTTTCAGGCTCAAACACAATACTACAAAAAGAAAACAGTTTCTTGGCAAACAGATATTTCCTAAACAGCATAGAAGCATGTACCAGGGAAATACAGAATTTGCTGAATTTTTTTTGTAGCATGAACTCAAAATTGACCTTATTTACTTTTTAAATGTTTCATGCTCTGTGCTAATGCATGTTAAAACATTTGTGCAAACTGTTGGTGTCAATTGCAGTGATTGGGTCAGGTCACGGATCTGCTTTCGCTCAAGCTTATTTGGCTCAAAAATCATCAGTGTGAAATCTTGCCTCGAGTTTTGCATGTTAATGAGTTTTTGTGAATCTAAAAGATGGCCCACATTTCTTCTCACTGAATACGTGTCATGCAAAAACCATTCCAGGGGCAACTATCTATGCAAACAATGAAGCACCCATGGGATTTGACTCACACCAAATGGCTAGCTATGTTTCCCAGCGCTGGGTTGCTTCCATGTTGCATTACCATTGCAAAAATCCCGCCCACGTTTCCTCAGCTCCCCATGGCTAGGTCACTCCGAGTCTGAGGAAGCTGCCCTCCACAGAGGATACGTTAGTTGAGGAGATAAATGCGGTAAGATGCTCTAGGCCATAAGAGCACATTCCTTCACCTGCTAATCATGACCATTAATCACTCTGCCTGGCTCTCTCTTTCCCATAGGCCACAGGCACACAGGTCAGGGCCAGCGTCTGCAGCTTGCTGTAGGCGCGCGGGTTAATGTGGATGCTGCTCGGCAAGGTAGCGTAAAGTTCAACATGGTTTCATAGTGTTCTCTCATCAGAAACTGCCGTGGTTTAATGACACTCAATACACTTCAGTTTTTTTTTTTTTTTTTTCATTTGCAACTTTAAAACAAGTGAAACAAATCTAAGTAAAGAACATACAGAAAAACAATATACTCTTGTATTAAATATACTGTCTTTTAATGTCTTTCAACAATGCATAGGTCTATCTTTTTTCAATGATTAGATATTTAAATTTGGAAAATTAGACAAAAAAAAAAACTTGTTGAGAACAGATAGAACAACAGAACGATGGATGAAAAGATAGATAGATGATCGATCGATAGATAGATAGATAGATAGATAGATAGATAGATAGATAGATAGATAGATAGATAGATAGATAGATAGATAGATAGATAGATAGATAGATAGATAGATAGATAGATAGATAGATAGATAGATAGATAGATAGATAGATAGATAGATAGATAGATAGACCATCAGCTGGCCTGTAGTTAATGAGTAAAAGCCTGTAGCCTTGCTGCACACTGTTAACTCACTTTCCCACTTCACAATTAACTACATCACAACTCTTAAAATAACTGTCAGAGAGCTATGAGTTCTGTCACTGTTTGAACACAGGCTGAAACAGACAGTGTTCTTCCCATCAATGTTCTAGGAAAAACTGCAGTGCGGTCTTCAGTGCCTTGAGCTATTTGTGTTTACAGCCACTGACAGACCTGCATAAACAATTCCCATCTGTTTCTGTTGTTCCTGACAGTGATGGAGAGACATTCTTCACAGCCAACATTGAAACAAACGCAAAATTCACTCTTCAGACATGTCGCACAGACATGTGTTTGTGCATAATTATCTTGAGACATTTTGTTTTTACCCACAGCTAATAGCAGTTAAACAAGCAAAAAAAAAAAAAAAAAAAGTAGCTCTTTAGCTCCGCCCACTATCACAAAGGACTGCGAAGGACACAATTGAGTTGATCTCTCTACGCTCTCAAAATACTTACATTAAAAGTACACTTACACTTAAATAAAAGTACTGTCAAGTCAAATAAAACACGATATACACTTTAATACATGTAAATTTAATCTAAATTAAGCTTTGGTACCGAAATTGGTACCGAGAACCGTGGATTTTCACTGGTATTGATACCGAATACTGAAATTTTGGTACCGTGAAAACACTAGTAGTGTTGTGATTTACCTCATAGCTGATGTCCTGCTTTATGGCTTATAACTCTTTAAAGAAGACTTTCAAAATCCCTTTCAGAAAAATGAATGGAAAAAATACACCACTGAAAACTGACGCACTCCATAGCCGTTGTTCCAAAATAAATTAAAAATGATTAATGTTTAAATATGCGACCTAGTTAAAAAATCTGTTTTTTAAACATTTAAATACACAAAAATATGCAGTGACTTCTGTAAACATTTGAGTGCTGAAGCATTGAATCAAATAATCAAAGAAGTTGTCAGTTTGAACTAATACACAGAAAATAATTGAACTGAACTGCTTTGAAATGCTTTGTTTGCTTCTGAAACACCAACACAATATCTCTCTGTCTTAACACTCTCACTAAGAAGTGTCAACACTTACGGGAAAATGAGAGATGGCAAAAATAGTGTAAAAACACAGCCTTTAGGAAATGTAAATACAATACAAAATACAAAAAGAATGGCAAATATTGTGAATAGTCAGTGTCTTGCCCAGCCCTAGAGTGTGTGTGTGTGTGTGTGTGTGTGTGTACTAGTCATCATGCATTCTGCACACATCTTTTTGCTGCGAGGCATCACAACTCTGATAACAGAACACAATATCAGAATCACAGAGAGCATCACTTATTATATCCCATGAATGCCCAATTGTACAAAATGATTCTATGATATCTCTCTGCAACGATCAAGAAGCCGTTTAATTGGAAAAGACAGCAGCTCATATCTTTGGCCCTGGAGTTTTCAAGCCTCCAATGAAAATATAAAATGTAAAATCGCAGATTTCAAGCACAGCACAATCCAAACTACCTGTATATATTAAATCATTTCAGCTTTAAATGCATTAAAATCTAATGATACAACAGATACAGCACTGCTGTAACCTCACAACTTTAAATGTTCTTCACACCTAATTAAATGTGACAAACTAGTTCAAAAAAGACCATAATTAAACTATAACGTGTTTATTTTTGCTTAGTTATATTGATAAAAACAAATCTAATGCCACTGAACTGCCAACACTCGTGCCAACCAATACTATAATCCTCAACTGTGGATGTAAGATGGGTTGCTAACGACTTTAAACTTTGCGTCTAAGGAAATGCCTTTAGTTAGCATAGCTTTCTCTTTCTGTTTTCATGGTTTGAAATTGTAGCAGCTGCATAATCACAGCCTGGATGCTAGAGGCATTTTAATCAACAAGAGTGATTCATGAGACAAATAAAATAGTGTGGGTCAGCATGGCACACACACACACACACACACACACACACACACACACACACACACACACACACACACACACACACACACACACACACACACACACACACACACCATTACATGCTTAATCATTAACGTTGTTTATGCCTACTCTTAACTTAAGGCGTTTTAAAAGCAAGTTTCTTCCCCTTCAAACCAGAAAGCACTCAAGATAGTCAGACAGAAAAGCAATCTGTTCCTCCTCTTTCTCTTTTGCTAGAGACAGTTCACATTCTTGACAGATGCTTCTGTCTCTGTTTTTCTCTCAGACAATACCACAGCCTCTTCCATTCCTTCTGATGGCTTTTCGGCTCCAAAAATGCAGCAGATGACTTCAATATTAGAGCAGAAATGCGAGGAATGAATCCAGCATGTTACACACCATCTGACTCATGTGTTGTTCTCTGTGTTGGGGAAGCAATACTTTAAAACTGTAGCTTGCCAAGATCGTGATTTAAAGTCAACTACAGTCAAGTTACTCTTTTGAAAAATAAGTTAGATACACTAAAAGTTACAAAAAATGTAGCTAATACATTGCCGACATTTAAGTTAACTTTAAACAAATTGCTGCAATTAGAGCATTTATCTGCATGGCACAAAAACATCTAAATTATGATGACAGCACTACATTTGAATGAATTTGATCATAAATACAAATATAAATAGCATATATATATATATATATATATATATATATATAAATGGTGCCCTTTAGCTAAAATAGTCAACAACATTACCAAAGTACAACTACAACAAGAAGCAAATAAAATGACAATATCTTTATAAAATAACTATTGCAAACAGAAAGATTTATCTGGCACAAAAAAAAAAAAAAAAAAAAAAAAACAGTGCATTATATAAAACATGAGATAATTAAGATAGAAACACACCAATGTGCTGGTAGAAAACCTAGTAAAGAACAGCAGCATTTAAATAAGTATTTTTTTTCTAAAAATATTGTGTAAGCACTAAAATTAATGAGTGAATTGTTTGTTTGATCAGTGAATTGGTTTGTGCTTTCCTAATCCATGCTCTCATACTGCTTTTAGTCAATACAGAGTCGCTAAAGGGGTCTGAAAAGTCTCTAAAGTGGCAACACTGTTTGCATCTGCAATAATAATACAGCGATTTAATGTCCGATGTGCCACACTATGAAAAAAATAGCTAGTTACTGAAAAGAGACATTACTTGAGTTACTGTCATGCTACTGAATATGCAGTTAAATTAGGTCAACGTAGCGTCACTACTTTTCGTTAGTAACTCACCAACTTTGTTGGCAGTCCTCGTCTGTTTATGGTCATGTTATATATTGCGCTATTATGCCAGAGCATTAAATGCCATGGCAGGTTCCTAATCAGCTCAGGGGTGCCAGCTAGAAGAGTGTTGCCTTCAATGCAAAGATACACACATTTGTACAGGCAGCTACTGATATGTGTTTGTTTGTTTGTGCGTGTGTGTTTCATATTATGGAGTGTTTTACTAAGCAGGTGAAATAACTGTTACATGATGCATTGAATTCCACATACTATATCCTCTTTACATTGCTGGCTGAAAAATTAAATCTATGAATAATCAATATATATATAATAATAATATATATATAAACGTATATATAAAATATATATTTATATAATACAAAATCTTTAAAATAGCCCCCTTGATAGACTGATATACTCAGATGTTGCTCGTTCAGAGCTCAACATGTTTCTTCACAAATAAAATTAGACCACAATCATACAACTGTTGCATGCAGTATGTAGAGCTATAAAAGACCTCAGCAAAATAGTTTTTGGATATTGTAAGAGCTAGATAGGTGGTATCATGGTGAATCTGAGCACAATAGAAGACATTGTTGAGATTAGACACGTGAGATTACTTGGGTCTTTTTCTCAGCAGAAAAGCAGAAGATTCAGAAGAGTTTCTATTTGATCTCATGGCTGTCTAGAAGAACATCTTAGATATCAAAGATATCTCTTTATCTTTTTTTTTTTTTTTCTACAGACAGATATTGGACACACACACACACACACACACACACACACACACACACACACACACGGGTATATATATATATACACACACACACACACACACACACACACACACACACACACACACACACACACACACACACACACACACACAGGTATATATATATATACACACACACACACACACACACACACACACACACACACACACACACACACACACACACACACACACACACTGTGTCACATGAACTCAACACATGACAGCAACACACCCATTTTCCATAATAATGCAATAATTACATGCCTGTGTGTTGGTCTAAATGGGTCCATCAGCAAATGTGTTACATCCACAAGTAACTGCATTATTGAGCTGTTCCCATAAACACACACACACACACACACACACACACACACACTTTAGCTGAACAAGGCACAACAGTCCATGAATATAGTATGAGAGCCTTCACTAATGTTTGAGGATGAATAAATGTTATCATATGGCAACAAGGAGCCAGGCACGCACACACACACACACACACACACACACACACACACACACACACACACTAAAGAGGAGCGATATAACTTCCCCACAGAGTGGCTCTAATTGCACGATGCATCACATGCGAGACAACATCGAGCACCACCCATCCTTTACCATCAAATTACCCACACAATCTCTTTTTCACTTTAAATCACTCAACCACTCCTAATCTCATTCCCTCCCATGCCTTTCTGTCTGTATTTTCCACTAACTTCAGACATCCATAATCCACAACCCAATCCATCAATATTCATTTCTCTTCTGAAATGGAGAACTTTCATGGAGAAAGCAAGGGACTTCTCTCTTACCTGTGTGCTTTCATAGATCCCCCATACGGCGCAATCTTTTACCCGATGCATCGGCAGCTGCACAAGACACAGGCAGTGTGTGAGAGGATGCAGAGAGATAGATAGATAGAGAGAGAGAGAGAGAGAGAGAGAGAGAGAGAGAGAGAGAGAGAGAGAGAGAGAGAGAGAGAGAGAGAGAGAGGTCTGAATTATGGATGGAGAGTGAGGGTTCCCTTATGCTGGATATGGTGGACTGTGAATCATCTCTGGCATGAATCAAACATAGTCCATGAGAGAACGAGAGATAGAGGGAGGGTATAGCAGATGAATAGATGACAGGAAAGGAATGGTGGTGAGAGGGCAGAAGAGTGAGTCGTCTGAGGTAGCAAACTCACATTCACTCCCTCTCTCTCTCAGTCCAGACATCTTCACTCTTCATCTTCAGTTGTTAAATCAGTCTGACAGAGGGTAATAGTTGTGTATTGAACTGGTCAGTCTAATGCTTTCTTCTTCGGAGAGAGACTGTTAGTACTCCTAAAGGCACGGTTAAAACAAAACAACACAATAGACAATCAACGGCTTATTCATTGCATAAATATCCTCATTAGACAGACTGCAATAGTTTGAAAGTGTTTAAATTGGTCCGACTGTCATTATACCCAAACATACTCTACGCCAGTACATGAATGTGGACGCTAATAGATACGCAAGACAAAAATATGTCAGACTGCAATTTGGCAAACATTATGCCCAGTTTTCTCTTTCAGGTCAAGAGAATCATGCAGAGTATGATTTACATATTTTGTTAGCTAGCTGTATACTAACACATCTGGTTAAATGACTCACCCCAACTCCACTTTTTATTTTTAGAATATATTTTATGTAATACTCGTATTATTCTCTGATATTTTATACATAATTTAATAATTAAAGCAGTATTTATCTGCCACAAAAACAACAAAGATCTTCATTAGGGTGACATCACAAACTTATTCATTAAAACACCATCATTTATGCAAATGAATGGAAAACATGTGATAAACAGAAGTATTTCACTACATATTATTTTAGCAAGAACAAAATAATACATAAAATTCAACGTCTGTGTGGGATGACTCACCAAATCAGTGAATCAATAGACTATTTTGAGGTGCCAAAGCCCTCCTTATGAATGTAGATGAGAGTAGCAAACAAAGCGTACAGTACATCCACTTCTCACTGAGTGAAGTGCTAATGAAGTGTATGTATTTGAAATATTGCCGTTTTTGTACCAGTTATTAAATCCCACCAAATTCTGTCTTTCCATCCATTTTGAGAAAAACATGTAATTTCAAAAATTTTATTAAAGCCACATATTCTATACTGTGATCTCATTGTCGTATTGAGTGTTCACACACACACAGACTAACATTTAAGAGCAAAACATCATGGTTGTTACACGCAATGAGCAATCAGCTGATGCTACTGTGCAGCCTGGCTTTATAAGATGCGGCAGCCTTTTGTCACATGCAGATGTCTTGAACAAGATTTATATTATTGGTTCTGCATGAAATGTGCTCATTTCAAACAAGGCTTATTATTTTGAACCATTTAAAGAAATGATTCACTAAAATGAATCAGACTTACCAAAGGTACTTGAGAGAGAGAGAGAGATGACATTGGGTCTCAATCAGCCTCAATCCGGTTCTGCATGCAAAACTCAAAACACTAAACAGTGCCTTTCATCAGTGGTGTAAGTTTGAGATGGGACTGATTTTTGGTGGGATACATGCCTGAAAACAGTAATTATTTTGCATTTATCATTGGTGACTCTAGGTGGCGCTAATAAATAACACTTTGGGCCCTATCATACACCCAGCGCAATGTGGTGTGATGCAAGTATTTTTTGCTAGTTTCAGCCTGACGCAGTTATCATTTTTACGTACTGTACCATGTTGTTTAAAAAGCAAATGCATTCGCGCCCATTTGTGCGCCCATGGGCATGCTGGTCTGAAATCGAGGTGTGTTCAGGCGCATTGTTGGTGTGTTGCTATTTTGAGGCAACTGAAATAGACTGCGCCATTGACCAACTGAAACCTGGTCTAAAGTCAATGGCACAGTATATATATTTTTTTGTTATTTAACAATGCTCGTACACTCTGCTTATTACACACACAGGGACGCGCAGCAGCACAAACATGGCAAATATTAAAAATAAAAGGATTACAATGTAAAAGATTAATATTGTGTACATAAAGATGTGGTGGAATCCGGCTTGTCCCGTAGATGGTCTGCTTGTGCGCTTTAACCTCACGCACGAGCAGATCCGTTTGCTCTCTGGAGACACGTTCAGTCTTTCTGCTTGCAAATTCCGCCATATAAAACCATTTTAGACCATGCACCGGGCTCGCCGACCATTTATCTAGTATTTAAACTATGAAGTGTATTCGAACACATCCTAAGTGCACTTGTGTCATACGCTTTAGACCGTGTGCTTGGATCGTTAAATTAGGGCCCTTTAGCTTTAAGTTAGTAGCGTTCTCAACTTTTAGTCAACACTATACACTAAAGAGTTTCCAGAGAATGTAGGGCAGAGTATTTAGGATTCATATTTAAAGACGTTTGTGGTTTCTGTGTTTTTGAGACTCTTGTAAAGCAAGGCTGTTTTAATTAGGGCTACAAAGAAACAGTCCATGTTTTAATGATGCATCTCTTATAAATACGTATCAAGGCTGCCTTACTATTGTGTCCACGCTCTGGAATGAATTCAACACTCTTATAGGAACAGTTTGCCCTAAAAATTTAAATTCTGTCTTGATTTACTCACCTTAATGTTCCAAGTCCTTTTGACTTTCTTTCTTTAGACTATTGGAGAGAATATGTAAACAGTTGTTCTATAGCCTAGTCTCAGTGGATGTGCTACATCTAATACTATTTATCAATAAATAATAAATAACCTCTGTAAATATAAACAGGGCCTGTAGTGTTAAGACGTTATTTACAAACATGGTATGAACTGTAATATGGAAGAAACCTGTGTATTTAATGCCAGCTCTGAATTGTGAGAAACGTGAAATCATCAGGACCAAAGATGAACGATGCATGGCTATGAATTAATTACATGAAACAAATGAGTCCAGACTAATATTGCAACTCTTCTTCTATTGGATTCTCTCTGTTTTCTTCTCCTTGTTGGGTGTGATATGGCTCTGCTGAAGGATCTGAGAGAATAAGAGAGATTCAGACCATCCACTTCAAATGCTGGAGAGGAATGAGTGTTAGAGAGAGAAAGGGAGAGAGAACTGTATCAGCACCTGGTTGAAAGGTCAGACAGCCTGAAAGACTAAAAGTCTGCTGACCTTTTAGATGAGTCTCTCCTTTCTTCGGAAGCATTCTTCTTGCTGACACTCTATTTTCACAAAACTTTCATACACAAATGATTAACAAATCTTATACGATGGCCAACAGATTAGTAGTTTTTTTTTTTTTGTTTTTTTTTTTTGACAAAAGCAAAAACTTTTGATAAAGCCTTTTACATAGCCTTTAACAATAGGATGGATGGATGGAGTTTCTAATATAGATAGCAATCACATAGATATAGACAGACAGTGGTATATTATGAAAGGTTACTATTACCTGAACAGATTGTAATCAGAGTTGATAAAAAAAAAATATATATATATATATATTTTTTTTTTTTTTTTTTTTTTACCTGCATTCCGTTCAATGTTTTATCAGCTCGTATAGCCTATCCCCTTCATGGGAAACCGGAAAATGGAAAACACAAGAAAAATGGATGTATGTTATTTGAAAACTTGTCAGTAACTGCACCATATGTACCTGAACACATAAGAGTAAAGAACTGCACACTCAAATAGCCTGCTGTTGTCAAACTGGCAGGTGAGTTGATGGAGGTTTGTCTTCCTTCCTCTGAGCTCAAGGGCTACTGATTAAGCTCTCTACTTCTGTTTCGGTTCTGCCTAGTTTAATCCGTCTCCCTCTCACCCTCTTTCTCTCTCTCTCTCTCTCTCTCTCTCTCTCTCTCTCTCTCTCTCTCTCTCTCTCTCCCTCTCTCCCCCTCTCTCCCCCTCTCTCCCTCTCTCTCTCTCTCTCTCTCTCTCTCTCTCTCTCTCTCTCATGCAAGGGAGAAAAGTGAATGTTCAAGTCAAAGAACAAAACATTCTGATCAGTTTTCTCTCTCACAGATTAAATTGACGTTTATGTAAATCCATATGTTTTGATCTTTTTATTGAGTGGTACACTTTAGTCTACTGACCAAATGCCTCACATCTGCTCAACATTCATACTTCAATGTAATGCCTTCAAGACATCCAATTTGTAAATGGCATCGTTCAGTATTCACAACCAACATCAGAAAAAAAAAAAAAATTCAGGTTCCCTTACGAGAACGTTCTCTCGTTCTGCGTTGCAAACGCTGTGGGAAAACTCCTTTTCTCGAGAATATTGAATCCTTATTTTTAAAACGCATTGCTGCAGCACAGGCGAGAGCGCTGATAGGCTGTGCTGAGGCAACTGCACAAACCAATGGCGAGAAAGCAGAGGCGCGCGAACCAATGAGAGCGATTGGCGCCCTGCCAGACTGAGCGTGCGAAATTGGGCGGGACAGGAGAGTATAAATACAGAGAAAACTCGCCATATGACAGATCTAATCTCCTTCAGCTCTGAGACTCACCTCGTCGCTGATTTCTCCGGATAGGAAGCCGCTCGCCGTAGAAAAGCCTCTCAACGGAACAGCTTCGCATCTCGGCAGTTCGCCAGCCAAGCGTTTCCCTGTGGCATCCGACGAGTACCCTTTTTCTCTACTCTAAAAGAGCAAATCGCTGTTTTCACAGTGCGCAGCGTTGTTTCAAATGCCGCCTCCCATCTGTGAATCCTGCGGGGTTCCCCTGCACGTGTCTGACAGACACACACAGTGCGCTGCCTGCCTCGGTCCTGAGCATGCCGAGTCAGCGGCTGTCTTCATTGTGACGGCATGCCTGTGGCCGTCCTCCGATCGAGACTCGCTCTCGCTACTTCAGAGAGTGATCCCGCCCATCTTCCGTCTTCGGCGCTTCCTGAGCCCCTAGGGAAGAAACGGCGCGATCAGAGGATCCCTGAACGCGGTGATTTCAGCGGATGCACGCCGGGTCCTTCCCCGCGTGCTTCGCCCACACCCCCATCTCCAGTTCTGTTCGCTCGAAGCCGCCTCGACGAGTGGTACCTGCCAGGGTGCCAGCAGGCCCCCCTCCAGCGTGCCACTCCCTTTCTGCCTGAGGTCCACGAAGAGCTCACTAAAAGCTGGTGCGCGCCCTTTTCAGCACGAACGCGCTCTTCTGCCTCTTCCACGCTCTCCACTGTTGACGGCGCTGAAGAGAAGGGCTATGTGTCTCTCCCACCACTTGAGGAAGCGGTTGCCGCACATTTGTGCCCTCCCACTGCGGGTAGTTGGAGGTCAAAGACGGTGCACCCATCTAAGCCGTGCAGGACTACTTCGGCTAAAGCCAGCCGCGCCTATGCTGCCGCCGGCCAAGCCGCCTCTGCACTACATGCCATGGCAACTCTTCAAGTGTTCCAGGCTAAGTTCCTCCGCTCTATGGATGAGTCAGGCCCTGACCCAGACGCTTTTAAAGACCTCCGAAGTGCGACGGATTTGGCACTACAGGCTACAAAGACCACGGCTCAAGCCCTCGGCCGCAATATGGCCAGCCTGGTGGTGTTGGAGCGCCATTTATGGCTGAATTTAACGGAAATCAGGGACGCGGACAAGACCGCCTTCCTCGATTCTCCAGTCTCCACAACTGGTCTCTTTGGCCCATCTGTCAACGGCTTCACAGAGCGTTTTACCGAGGCTCAGAAAGCTTCAAGTGCTATGAAGCACTTCCTGCCCAAACGCTCCAGCTCGGCTTCACAGCGCCCCAAGAGCACGCCACGGCCAGAAAAGTCAGTGCCACAGGTTCACCAAACCGCCCAGCGGCTGAAACCAGCCAGCACCTGAAGCCCGCGAAACGGTACCCGTTCCCCAAGCGCCAGGGTCCTCGGCCGAAGCTCACGATCGACCATGAGCCCAAGAAGCCGTCCTAGCCGGCAGAAAGAGGGGTTTATGTGCTTACAATGCTTTCCACAAGCCCTTCCTGTCTTGAGTTTGGCCCTAACGACTCTAAGGTCGTCCTTAGACCAAGACACGGATGTGTACCTAAGGTGCTCTCAACTCCGTTCAGAGCCCAGGTTATTTCTCTGTCGGCTCTCCCAGTCACGGGAGATGACAGTGATGCTCACACGCTGTGCCCCGTCAGAGCTCCAAGAGTTTATCTGGAGCGTTCAGCCTCTTTCAGACAGTCTGAACAGCTCTTTATATGTTTCGGGGGCCGGACCAAGTGTCTTCCGGTCACGAAACTCACGCTATCCAGATGGATAGTCGACGCCATTGCTCTGGCATACAGCTCACTGGACCTCCCTTTTCCCTTAGGTGTTAGAGCTCACTCTACTAGAGGCATGGCCTCCTCGTGGGCTTGGTCCAGTGGTATCCATATCAAAGACATTTGTGCGGCGGCCGGCTGGTCCACTCGTCCACATTTGTTAGATTTTATAACTTAGAGGTCCCTGCTTTGCAGGCACAAGTTCTCTCCATCTAGGCCCTGGCTCTGTGGATCCAGGCTAGTGTTGACTCTGACACATGGTTGTCACCCCGAGTCACGTGGGCCTTATACTTAGGTGTCTGGCCCCTCGGTCCAGCTCTAAGGACACATTATGAATATTTCTTGGCCCGATGTTCTGGTCTGTGGTATTCGGCTACTCTGTCATAGTCCCGGCTCTCCCTGGATTCTCAGAGTAGCCACTAGACTAATAGCACGGCGTTTTAAAAAGTGTTCCCACAGCGTTTGCAACGCAGTAATGCTAAATGCAAATATGCCATCATAGCAAAATTGATATCAAATTGTGAAATAAATACATTTTAACATTATTTTGTTGTTTATGTCAAATCAGACTCTGCATCAGACTCTGCATCAGACTCTGCATAACTTTTAACAAATAAAGCCATGTTGCATGCTGTTGTCTTCCAATAAATGCATTTAAAAAAATGAACAAAACATTGCAAAGTGAAAGAAAATATGCCACAGACTACATTGAATACTGGTTCACTTACAAACAAAAGATAAACTAGTTTTGTGAGCAGGCCAAGGACCCCTTAGTAGACAGAATAAATCAGTGACCCATTTTAAATCTGACCCAACAACATGCATACATTAAATATTAATGTATACATTAATACAAGTTATTTGTGTATACTTATATATTAGTTTAATTTTGCATAGTACATTTTTATATAACAGTTATGTCATTTAAGTCATTTTATTTAATTGTATTTAATGTTTTATACATTTATTTTTATTTTTTCACATAATGAGCATACTTTTATAAAGAACCATTTTATGAACTTTAGCTTTGGTTAAATTTTAAATTATATTATATTATATTATATTATATTATATATTTTTTTATTTATTATTATTATTATTATTGTTGTTATTTATTTGTTATTTTATTTTATTTTATTTTATTTACCACAAATATTTTATTTTCCCCCCAAAATAGTTTGAGATCAAATTATACTGCCAGACCCTGTGAAATACCACCAAGAACACATCATGCCCCTTTCTGTAGACGCCTGTGATAAATAGTTGTAGTACTGTATTGGGTCGCCACTTGATGTCCAATGAAAAAACTGGGTCCTGAAGCAATCACTGCGTTTTGATCCACTGCTACACAGGGAACAAACATATTGCCATTGGACTCATTTCGGTAACAAAATGATGTCATTACATGAAGAGGAACACAGTAGACATTGAGTATGGCTGATCATCAAGTCTCAGATGATGAGAACAGACCACCATCAAAAGCCTCTTTATATAGAGAGTGATTCTGTGAACCCATCAAAATCTCTGTCTTGACTGTCTGTTCTCTGAGATTACAGGCCTTGGCTTTTGATTATACTGTATACCACCAAGCACAAGCCGCCAACACACAGCCCCACAAAAATACTCTCAAGAAAATTACAGGTGCAAACTGTGATAAATCCCCAAGGTTTCCTTATAAAAACCTATAATAATTGAGATGTTCACACCTTTTAGATCAAGTCTAGCAGAAAGGCGAACTTGGGAGGGAGGGAGCTTTGTGTTGTATTAGCACATGTCTACACAGTAGATCAAAATCTTTAATTTCAAACGAGAACGGAAAATCCTGTTTTCCCATGATAGGTCTCCTTTCATTTATTAAAAGGCAGCTGACATTTTATGTCCATGTAGTAGTGCAAAAGAAACCTGCTGTTAAAATTGCACTCGTAATGTCAAAACTCTTTCATCCCCTTTCTTTCTTTTTTTTTTTTTTTTTTTTTTTTTGCTATGGCCGATTTTGTTCCCAGCACTTTTTTTTGAAAGCTTGCAGGACGACTGTATCTAAAACAGAGCACGCATCTGTAATTATTCATCATTTTGTTTGTAGCAAATAAGCTCAAAATAAATATTAATTATCAATCAAAACTTGATTATTAATTATAATTAATTATAAATATTTAATGTTACGCATTAGTGTGTGTTTTAATGAGTGGCGATACAGTGCTGTATTTGTATTTCAAATACATGCTGTTCTTTGTAACTTCCATTTCATCAAAGAATCCTGAAAAGAACAATGTATCACGGTTTCCACAAAAATATTAAGCAGCACAACTGTTTTTAACATTGGTGATAATAAGAAATGTAGCCGGAGCAACTTTTCTCTATTTATGAATATGATGAGACTAGTGACATATGTATGCAATTTCCCACAAAAACCATCCAGCCCAGTCTAAAACACTAGGCTTACCATAGTGAATCAGGGTAAGACAAAAACACGTTTTGGAAGAAGGACTGATGATGCATTGACTTAAAATCCATGAAATTTACCACTTGCCTACAATATCCATTATCTTGATTTCTCGGTAAATTAAATTTTTTTTTCAGTAAAACAGTAAAATTGTAATTGGTTCATTGAAAGGCTCTATCCAAACAAACCGTTTCACTAAAACGAATCACTCAAGACAGGAGAGCATGTTTTGTGCACAACAAATGTGACCGTAAAATAAGTACTGTTCTGAGAACAGCATTGCTAAGAATATATTCTACATAAAGTTAGATATAGAAAAAAGTAGAAAGATCTGTGGAAGATCCTAAACTGTAAAGGATCTGTTCATGCCTCCATTATTAGCAAGCTGGTATTTAGTCTCATCAGTGTACCTGTTGAGATGACTGTCATGTCTTCTATACTGCTCTGTAAAGAGGCTCTGCTTAATGAATCGCCCTGATTGTGCTGAGTGTTGGCAAGTCTCGTTAGCAAAATGACGGTGGGCCATTTATGGCTCTGTTTCCACGTCTGTTCCCCACAGTGACTCTTGGATAAAGGTCAGCATCTGTTCCTCATTGAGTAGGTGCTGAAAGACATCCCACCTCTTTACCTGCTTTGTGCTCTGCTGTCTGACGCTGGGACTTCACGCTTGTCTGGTTCTGATGCTTCGAAAAGGCTTCAGATTTTCTGATTTATTTTTTTCCTGGTTTTGTTTGTTTTCCTTCTGGAAATATACAGTAGAGGCTTCCACATTCAATGTTAGTGAAAGAACATGGAACTAAAAACAGTGTCAGGGACAGCAGGGAAAAAGCAATGCTAAATGCAAATGATCAAACACAACTAACCATATAATTGTGCATAATTAGGTTAATTATAAATAAGCTTACTGTTTAAAAGAGGATGTTTGTCTTATATTTTGTTGGTGACGGTAAAGGTTAGACCCAGGGGCGAGTGATTTGACAGCCCTAGGCAAAAACAGGCCATTACAATGATTTCAATGTGAGACAAATATCATCTCCATGATGACATTACACTGAAAGTGAATGAAATGTGTTATTAATTACTCACCCTCATGTCGTTCAAATCCCGTAAGACCTTCATTCATCTTTGGAACACAAATTAAGATATTCATTTTCTGGCTCATTATTGGCCAGCTCCTGCGTCAGCATCACACACGTGCGTCGTGGTGCTCACGCGAACAGCGTCAGCCAATAGCGAGGCGGCGTTCTGACGTAGAACCCGGAAGCGCTGCACGTTGATTACTAAGTGAACAGCGTAAGAGAATGCCGTTGAAGAGAAGATTGTTGTATAAAGCTGTTATTTTTGTTTGTTTTTTTGCGTGCAAAAAGTATTATCATCGCTTCATAACAATAAGGTCGAACTGTTGTCTTTACTAACTTTCTGGGCCTTGAAAGTTGCAATGATGTTGCTTCCCATGGGTGGTTCAGAAACCTCTCGGATTCCATCAAAAATATCTTAATTTGCGTTCTGAAGATGAACGAAGGTCTTACGGGTTTGGAACGATGTGAGGGTGAGTAATGATTACTACAAAAAAATATAATAATTTTTGGGGTGAACTATCCCTTTAATCCCAAAATTTGAAATTTGCCTGATATATAATGTTGCCCCTTTTCAATGTTAAACAAATTAAATACATTTGTTTTTTACTGGTGATTAAGTCCAAATTACCCTTTTTTCTTTTTGTGACCAGAATTTGATTTAGTTGTGATTTCGATGGTAACAACAAGAAGTAACACTTTACATCAAGTATTTGGAAACAATGAGTGTTTCTATCTGGCTCTCTGTGTTTGAGTTTGTGAAACCAGTTAACACTTGTACATTTTGAAACAGATGCTCACAGGGCTAAAAGATTTACCATGGCTGAAACCCAAGATAAAGTCCCTTGCTTTTAACCATTGAACCTCCATGACTTCCAAGTCATCTGTGATTACTGGACAAATACTTTATTTTCCTTTTTATAAAGACAGCACAAAAAAAAAAAAAAAATAGGAATTTCTAACCTATGAAATATTTTAGTACTGAGCTTTATTTATCCACCTTATTTTTCAAAAATAACTGTAATCGGATGAGACTGGAAGCCTCAATACAATCAAGTTACAGAGGCCGCTTCCGCTCTTACGTGAAAAATAAATATCCTTGACTTTTTAATATTTTAGACTGTCCAAATGACTAATTCTCATGTTTGCCCTCTAAAACAGCTCATTTCAATACACCAATAAAATTAGGGCCAATTCTGCAGTCAAGCATTCTTCTCACATAATGAAATAAGTCTGTCAGGGAATTTTTCTCGTTTATGACCGACCGACAGCACATTGTGCTTCACTTAGGCTCATTGTTTAAATATGTCACCGAAACTGTTGATGTCTAACTGTTACAATGTCTAACACCAGGGGATATCAACGCTTGAAAACACTGCCGCTCCACCACTGCTGGTTTACAGCTGCGGTGCTGAAAAAAGCTTCATGCAGTTCAGTGCGAATGTTCTTTAAACAGAAGTCATGTTCAGATTCCTTTGAGATCTTCGATGTTTCATTTGTGATCCAGAAACTTCAGACAACAGTGTCAAAATGTTCAAAGCAATTCAGGTGAATTTTTTACTATCTCTGAGACTAAGAGATTACAGGAAGACACTTCCTAGAAAAGGACACACACACACACACACACACACACACACACACACACACACACACACACACACACACACACACACACACACACA
This sequence comes from Scardinius erythrophthalmus, assembly GCF_964197995.2. NCBI lineage: Eukaryota > Metazoa > Chordata > Actinopteri > Cypriniformes > Leuciscidae > Scardinius > Scardinius erythrophthalmus. The sequence continues at coordinate 6,165,417 of NC_138238.1, forward strand.
CACACACGCATGTTGTGTTTTCATGTTTTATGGGGACTATCCACAGACATCATGGTTTTCATATTGTACAAACTGTATATTCAATCCCCTTATACAGTACTAACCCTAACCCTAAACCTACCCATTACAGAGAACGTATGCATTTTTACATTTTCAAAAAAATATAACTTAGTATGATTTATAAGCTGTTTTCCTCATGAGGACCAAAAAAATGTTCCCACAAGGACAAAAGCCGCTTTCCGACCAAGTAGTTCTAGGAACTTAGTTCTAGGAACTGTCCACTTCTAAACAATTCTAAGAACTACTCTCCCCCAAACTCGGTTTTGCTGTTTGCGTTCGCACTGGCCAAGTGGCCATAGGAACTGGTAGGAGGGGTAAGGGAGTGACGCAAGCACGGTGACTTTTATTTTGACGGCGCGACGGACCTTTATTTTGGCGGCGCTGAGAACGCCAGAGCAAACAATGCTCGCATTCTCTGTGTTTATTAGTTAGCGATCTGTCTAACAGTACTGTTTATTATCTTATTAGATAGAACTGTTATAGAAAGTAGACAGTATATGAAAAAAGGCTATTAGCCTACATAATCATGTTTGGCTTGGTCCCCACAAAGTTGCGTTGGATTTTCTCTTCAGCATTTAAGGTTTAGAGACCCACCTATCACTGTTTTCCATGTTTGTATAGTTAGTTTCTGGAGTAAATATATAGGCTATAATCTGTGTGTTTACATTCTAGCTGTTTTAAAAATGGCGGGTGCTGGTGTTCCACGTGCGTTCGGTCAATCAGCGTACACTAACATCACGGATAGTTCCTAGTGCTGGTTTAGACCCTACTCTGAAGTAGGACCTAAATTAGTTCCTACAAATGGAGTTCCTAGAACTAAAATCGTTCCTTGTTCCTGCGGTGCGAACACGCCGACATCCGGGTACTATAGCCAATAGTTCTAGGAACTGTGAAAAGGTTCCTCCGGTCGGAAAGCGGCTAAAGATTTTGGATATTGCCACTTTTGTAAGGACATGTTCTCCCCCTAATGTAGAGTTTACCTAAAACACACAGACACACACGCACACGCAGCATCATGACAGCATTTCTGCAAACTAATTTCAGCACAATAATTTCTATTTATCATCATCACCATTATCATTTTACAGTAGCTTCTTCATCTTCTTCATCATCTTGTTTCACAGTTTGCATGGACCCACAGCGCTGACTGTCTCAAGAAGAAAAACGAGCACAAGAAAAAGAGCAAGGTTCAAGAAGTCTTTGTAGGTTTTTCTTTGAAGAAATCAAAGCTCATTAAGGGTGAGAGGCCCAAGGCTAGGCAATTTCCAGCCTGCGATCAGTGTGTCCATACGAGCATCCATTACAATACCTGTGGGATAGCACGGCCCATTACCAAAATCTCATTAGCTACACTGAGGCACGTTAGCAACACAATAAAAAGATTTTGGCTCCTGGAATATGATTTTAATTATTCACTGTTTACAATAATAAGCCTTATTTCCCAGAGAGAAATGGCTCAGTGAAGTGAGCGGCTGCCTTTCTTGAGAGCGCGCCAAGCAAAGTTTCCGTCAAGAGCAGGTGAAATAACGACAAGGTTCCCGTCGCTCCTTCGGGATATAAACAAGGGTTAACTCAGATCTCCTGTGCGTCTGTCCCTGGGTATTCGCACACTCAACTAATGATACACGCGCATTATGGTTGAAGCCCTTGGGTGTATTTAAATATCCTTGTTATTCATAAGTTGCAGCTCCCAGAAGCTACTAACAACAAGAGATACTGGGCGCACTGTCATGGGCTTCAGTTGGATAATTCAGTCTGTTTGATTGGATAGCTTCATAATGCCTACACACTTTTCAGTCAAAGGTGGGTGCGGAGTAAGTGCTCATATATCAGCATACATTTTTCATTCTTGATACTCTTTAGAAAAGGGCAAATAGTGCATGATGAAATCCACTGCTTATTTACAAAATACCTCATGTATTTTCTTAGGCGTCATAAAAAGTTGGATTGAAATCGAAAATAAAGTGAAGGCTATCAGGGAAAACAATTCACCCAGCAGGCTTTTACAAGACTATCCAATATATCACACAAGTAAAACATGGATTTGCAGCATTATTATTTCAGAAGACAAAGTGACATTAGACCAAACAGCAGTCTACAATTTGTTCAGTTCTAAAATCCACCTCATTTCCAAACACATCCACTATATTTATCAGCGTGCAATAGTTGTTAGAGGAACAAACAAAGAGTCCTTAGAGGCAGATTCACTTTGAAAAGCCAAATCACCGCATGTTGTTATTCTGAAATGCGTTGCTTCTGAGGTAAAAACTCAATTTCCTGTAGATCCACAAACGAGGTCTTCAAAATAGGAAACTATTTTGTGATTCCTTTTGTGTAAAGCCTATTTCCCTTTAAAAGCGATAGATGCATAATCACCATAATAATCAAGTAAAGCATACATACTGTACATGCATACATGTTTAAGCATAAAGGACATTCTAGTATACTAGTGAGAAATGCTACATACTGTATCTGCTTCTTTTGGAATAAGAAACATACACACTGTATGTACTAACAGTAATCGCATTTACACTTTTTACACTGAGCAAACTAAAAAAATAATTTGAATAGTGGTCTGAAGTAACCGTGATATTTACCCACTGTATCTCAAATAAGAGCGTGCATGGATTTCTTTAATACTTATGAGTAATTCTTAATAGTTTTCACCTTTAATATTATATCAATTCATGAAGTCTTGTCAGGAATGATATGTGTTACTTTCAAGCAGTTATAATGATTTGAAATTACTTAAATCCTTTTGAACCACAGCCTTCAAATACTTATAGATGCTTTAATGAGATCATATTCATGATGTATTTTAGATTCATGGCTTTAATTTAGTCTTGGATATCATTTTATTTAATAACACAATTTCAGTCAGCTAAACTGAAACCATAGCCATGATCAAATCTTTTATGGTTGCTTCCAGAGACGGTGTTTGCATCTGTTATAAACTGATATCTATGGGTTATTGATTTAAAAGCATAACAACTTTAAACAGTATAAGACAAATACTTTCAAAAATCACTTTTATACACTAAAAAAAAGTTGCTGCCTTCAGTTTTTAAATACAGTCAACTTGGATGTTTAAGTAATTTCAACTTAAATTACATTAAACTGACTTAAAAAATGTGAAAATTGCTTAACTTATTTTGATGAGTTAAAGCAATATAAAAACATATGTTGTTATAACTTATTTATATAACTAAAAAGTGTTTTTTTTTTGTTTGTTTGTTTTTTGTTTTTTTAAAGTGAGTCTTAAGTGTTAGAGTATTTTTTTTAGCGACAGAGTGAATGTGTCGCTCTAGCTCGTTTGTGATTAAAGAAATTTAGTGTCTTACAATAGAGAGCAGTGATATCAGGTTTATGGTTTTCATGGACTTTTAGGGGCCGTTTACTGTTATCGCCCCAGTGTAAACTACAAAGAATGTGAATTTGTGAAAATGGTGACGTCATTCGCGTACAGTCTATAGGCGCCTAAAGACTGAACACGTAATGCACATAGCAAATTTGTGTTTTTTATAGTTTACACAGAGATGATCATGATGATCATTAACGGTGTAAACGTAAAAATATATTCGTATTTGAAAATCAGATTTTTTAACTGAAGTTCAAATCATATTCAATTTCTTAAAAAACCTCAGAGTTCATGCTAGATCTGTCTTGAAGACTTATCATTAAAAGTCATATTCTCCATGGAGAAAAAGAATGGGATTTTTTCTTCTTGAACCCTACTGTTATGCTCCGTTGACCCCGGTCTCCCTTACCTATTATGGATTTTGCAGCCTAGTCCTCATAAGCCTTGGATCTCATGAAGAACTACAATCAGCCTGGTTAATTCTGACAGCTGAGTGCTGATGACTCGGGCTGGGCTTTGTGTTGAAAAGTGGAGGCCCGTTAATGCAAAACACTCATCTGTGCACAATCCTGCTCCAATCAATCTGGGGAAAATCAGCAGTAATGATTAATGCAGGCCTCCTCATGTAGAAAACAGGAATGTCGAAAGCCATCTCTTCCCATCAAGCATCAGTGATTGCCGAAGAAACATTACTGGAAGAAAAAAAAAAAGAAGAAATTCAAGGATGGATCCAAGCAATATCTAGATTGTCCAACCAAACAAAACACATTCACAACTGCATAGCAACACCCTGATAACCATCCTCATGGCATAACATTTTGCATAGACACACACCACTCACATTTCCTTCCTTCCTTATTCTACTTGTATTGATAACCACCAATATTGCTACTGATAGTGAAGACCACCTAAACCAAGTCGAGACCAAGGCCAGAGTTTGTTGGGACCAAAACAAGACCAAGACTTTGAGGGTTTTTTGAGTCCAAGACGAGACAAAGACCAAGGGAGGGCGAAACCGAGTCAAGACCAAGTCCAGAACAGCACAACTAAAAATTAATCGGAAAGATCCACAAATACTGCTTGAGTCTTATTATGTAATCAATAAAAATAAATGGGATCATAAGACAGTACTGTATATAAAGCTGTTATAAATGAAATCACTAAAAATATTCCTTTTTTGATGGCCGAGGTAGCATAGAAGTTGCATCTGAATCAGTACAATTACAGCAGCATAAATATTTTTGAGATTAATGTTTTAAAAATAACATTTTGAATATAGAAATATGGAAAAATAAAATCCAGAGTCCTTTTAGTCTGAGACCGTCAAGTCAAGTCAACTTTATTTATATAGCGGTTTTCACAATACAGATTGTATCAAAGCAGCTTCACAGTATTAAATAAAATAGTACATCAGTGTTTGTTTCTGGTGTAAAACATCCACGTTTGGTAATGCTGATCAATAGCACTGTTGAATCGATTAATCAAATTAAGTATCCCCAACTGAGCAAGCCAAAGGCAACAGTGGCAAGGAACCGAAAAACTCCATCAGGTGACCTAATGGAGAAAAAAAACCTTGGGAGAACCCAGGCTCAGTCGGGGGCCAGTTCTCCTCTGGCGTTTATGAAGTAGAGACCGGATTAAACTGTAAGATTAAAAATGTTATATAAATGCCTGGCTGAAGAGATGCGTCTTTAATCTAGTTTTAAACTGGGAGAGCGAGTCTGAGCAACGAACAGTATCAGGAAGACTATTCCAGAGTTTTGGAGCTAAATGTGAAAATGCTCTCCCTCCTTTGGTGGATCTGGATATCCTAGGTATGACCAAAAGCCTCGAATTTAGTGATCTTAAAGAGCGCGATGGATTATAGGGCGATAGAAGATCTGTTAAATAGACTGGAGCTAAGCCGTTTAGGGCTTTATAAGTCAGTAGCAATACCTTGTAATTAATACGGAACTTTATAGGTAACCAATGTAGTGATGATAAAATTGGTGTTATATGATCATATTTTCTTGATCTAGTAAGAACTCTAGCGGCAGCATTTTGGACTAACTGTAGCTTGTTTATTGAGGATGCAGGACAACCAGCTAATAAAGCATTACAGTAATCTAGTCTCGAGGTCATGAATGCATGAACTAACTTTTCTGCATCAGAAACTGATAGCATATTACGTAACTTAGCAATGTTTCTAAGGTGGAAAAAGGCTGTTCTTGTAACATATGAAATATGACTTTCAAAAGACAAGTTACAATCTAATATAACACCCAGGTCTTTTACTGTAGAGGATAAAGTAACAGGACACCCTACGATGTTAAAGTTGTATTGTGAGAGGTTTTGTGGGCGGTTTTTTGAACCGATGATTAGTACCTCTGTCTTATCTGGATTTAATAAAAGAAAATTGCGCGTCATCCAATCTTTTATATCTTTAACACACTCTGTCAATTTGGATAATTTAGCGTTTTCATCCGGCCGTGATGAAATATATAGTTGAGTGTCATCAGCATAACAATGGAAACTAATTCCATGTTTCCTTATAATATTTCCAAGTGGCAGCATATATATTGAGAATAATAGAGGGCCTAACACAGATCCCTGCGGCACTCCATAGTTTACTGGAGTTATGATCGATTTTTCTCCGTTTAAATATACAAAATGGTAGCGGTCAGATAGGTATGATCTGAACCAGCTTAATGCTTGTCCTTGAACACCGGTATAGTTTTGTAGTCGATCTAAGAGTATTATGTGATCTATAGTATCGAACGCAGCACTAAGATCAAGTAAAACTAGTATTGAGATACAGCCGTGGTAAGAAGCTAAGAGTAAATCATTTGTGATTTTAACGAGCGCAGTTTCAGTGCTATGGTGCGGCCTGAACCCAGACTGAAACTTTTCATAGGTGTCATTTTCTTGCAAGAAAGAGCCCAGCTGGGCAGACACAACTTTTTCTAATATTTTGGACATAAAAGGAAGATTTGAAATGGGTCTATAATTTGCTAGGTTATTTGGGTCTAATTGTGGTTTCTTAATGAGAGGTTTTATAACTGCCAATTTAAATGTTCTTGGAACATGACCTAAAGTTAAAGATGAGTTAATAATATTGAGGAGAGGCTCTTCCACTATAGGTAACACTTCTTTCAATAGTTTAGTTGGTATGGGATCTAATAAACATGTTGTTGTTTTAGAGGAAATGATAAGTTTATTTAACTCTTTTTGTTCTATAGTTGTAAAGCACTGTAATTGTTCTTGCGGGGTGATAATCGAGGCTGAATTATAAGGCGCGATTGAGGATTGAACGTTTACAATTGTGGATCTGATGTTTTCTATTTTCTCAGTGAAAAAATTCATGAAATCATTACTACTAAACTGTAACGGGATATTTTGTTCAGGAGACATCTGTTTATTTGTTAGTCTAGCCACGGTGTTAAATAAAAACCTAGGATTGTTTTGGTTGTTTTCTATTAGTTTGCGGAGGTGCTCAGCCCTGGCCGCTTTTAGGGCCTTTTTATAGCGTGACATACTGTCTTTCCAAGCGATTCTAACGACCTCTAAATTAGTTTGTTTCCATTTACGCTCTAAATTACGGGTTTCTCTCTTTAGAACACGCGTAGTATTGTTGTACCATGGTGCTTTAATTTTCTCTCTGACCTTTTTTAGTCTCATAGGTGCAACAATATCCAATGTACCAGAGAGAATGGTGCTCATAGTGCTAGTTACTTCCTCAAGTTCATCTGTTTGTTTGGGTTCAGGCAGCAGCTGAGACATATCCGATAAGCAATTTGAAAAATTATCTATGGTGGATGGAAGGATAGTTCTGCCTAATCGATAACGTGGCGCAGCATGATATATTACCGGGGTATGTAATATGCAAGTTACCATGTAATGGTCAGTTACATCATCACTTTGCGGAATGATATCTATATCGGTTGGATCGGTTCCATGTGATATAATTAAGTCGAGTGTATGATTAAGACGATGAGTTGGTCCGGTAACGTTTTGCTTAACCCCAAAGGAGTTTAATAAATCTATAAACGCAGCCCCTAACGTATCATTTTGATTATCTACGTGTATGTTAAAATCTCCAACAATTAATACTTTATCGACATTGACCAATAGATCTGAGAGAAAATTTGCAAATTCTTTTAGGAAATCAGCGTAAGGCCCAGGCGGTCTATATACGGTAGCCAAGGCTAGAGATAATAGGGATGTTTTTCTTTCATCTAAGAGCGTAACATTTAGTACAAGTACTTCAAATGAAATACACTTATAACCCGTTTTCTGAGTAACACTAAGAAAATCTCTATAGATAGTTGCAACACCGCCGCCACGACCAATCAGACGGGGCTCGTGCTTATAGGAGTATCCTGATGGAGTAGACTCATTTAGACCGAAATAATCATTTGGTTTAAGCCAGGTGTCAGTAAGGCAAAGTACATCGATGCTATTATCTGTGACTATTTCATTTACAATAACTGCCTTAGGTGTGAGTGATCTAATGTTTAGAAGACCTAGCTTTAGAAATTGTTTTTGTTTACTAATAGCAACATTTTCTGTTTTAATAACAATTAGATTTTTTCTAGATCCTGCAGTAGATTTATTATTTGATCGCACTAAACGAGGAATAGACACAGTTTCTATGCAATGTTCTACACTAGTATTAATATCAGTTAATTTGGTGCAGCAGAGACTATGATTTGGACTTTTGGTTACTAGTCAAAAGGTATTTAACATTTTGGAGATGTTATCTGACAGAAGATCCGATCCGAATCTGTTTGGGTGTAAGCCATCAGCACGGAAAAGCCTAGGACGCTCCCAAAACAGATTCCAATTATTTACAAAGAGCAGTTTCTGTTCATTGCACCATGACGTTAACCATTCATTTAGTGCGAATAATCTACTAAACTTTTCATGTCCTAGTCGGTACGTGGGAAGCGGTCCTGACACAATGATCGTTATATCTGGCGATGTGCTGCGTACCGTATCGATCAGATTCCTGAAGTCTTTCTTCAAAATCTCCGTCTGGCGCAGCCTGATGTCGTTCACTCCCGCGTGCAATACCAAAGTTCCGACGCGCTCGTTATCGTTCAGAATATCGGGAACGTGAGCAGCGATTTTAGAAACACGAGCACCAGGAAAGCAGTGACTGTGCACCTTATTTTTACCTGATGTAGCATGGACGTGCCGAACAATGGAATCACCGATGATCACAGCATCGTGTTCTGTTTCGCGAAGAGGGGAGAAGCGGTTTTGTGTGGATAACTCGAAAACCGGGAGGGTCGGAGAGGGTCTTGGTCTAGACTTGACTCGCGTCTTCCGCTGCGGAAATATCCAGGCTTCGTGGTGGCGTGTTGGAGCCGGAGTGAACGAGACCATGGCTGATCGCGACCTTGGCGCTTGGGACCGATGCCGAGTAACGCACGGAGTAGACGAGGTCGGAGTCAGCGGGTTAGTAACATTAATCTCTGATTTGTGAGCATCGGCGCGTGATGTTTCAAGAGCCAAACGCCGGTCTATCAGCTCGGCCTGTCTCACTAAAAGGTCGTGGATCTGTTTCTCAACAGCTTCCAGCTCAGACTGCACCGCGTGCAGCTCAAATGTGTCCTCACCTGCACCAAAAGGTAGACTACATACATCTGATATATTCGCCATTTTAACAGATGGACAGTAAGTTAGCAACGACACTACCAGTGATGCTATCAATTAATACTAATTTCTGACAAACGTCTTAAATATAATCTGTCTTTTTAGTGGTACGGGTGTAGAGTAGACGCACGATAGGTGAAAAATGTTTGTAAGTGAGTGTTTGAGAAGACGCGTTCAGCCGTGATCCCGGGAGTAACCTATAAGAGTATCCAGCGTTGGATCACTAACAGGCTTGAGACACGTCTGCTCAACAGTCCGCGTTGTAACTATGAGGTTTGAGCAGTAGTGCTTCTCAGTGAGGAAAAGTAGAAAATATTTGTTGTAAGTAAGTTTAAAGAGTAAAATCAAGAATTATAAATCAAATCGATGGAGCTCCAAAGACAACAACGCGTTCAGACGCGACGCATGCGCAAGTGACAAGACCAAGACCTTCAAAAAATAGTCTCAAGACCGTTCTCGAGTTTTACAACACTAGCTACTGAGTTAATAATTTTTGTTTGACTGATCTAATATATAATATGTGGCACACGCATAATAAAAGCAAATAAAATATTAAATAAAAATAAAAAATCTGTCTTGTTTGATTACTGCATATACATTTCCAGATGCATTTCTGTACACCAATGTTATAAATTACAATTTTTGATGGCGAAGAATATTCTTGACTTTTCATGTATCCACCACTATTCCCCATGTGTTACATTTGTCTTTTTTAAAACACAATATTTTTTACTTCAGCTGCTTATTTTTCAGCCCTTCATTCATTTTTGTTTTCAGGTTTACTGCAGTGTTGATTATGCATCTATTTTTCAGCTGACAGTTAAATTGCTTTTTTTTTACATACTGCGATGAAAAAGAAGAGATGAATTATGATTCTCTCCAAATCAAGAATTGGAAATGAGCTATTTTCTCTTACACAGAAGATGCTGTTAAGTATAACTGCTATGCTTCACTTAACTGTAATGTATCTCAAGTTAATGTGGCATTGCAAGGATTGGCTACGTACAATGTAGTGCATCTTGAATTGTTTTTTTTATGCATGTTTCACTCACATATTTCTGTGGGAGTATGACACTGATAGTTTGATGTCTTCAAAACAACACACAATAATATATTTCCATGCAGGGAAAATTAACTTATTGCTCTTGTTAAAAAGTCTTGATTTGACGCTGCAGTCAACTTGACATTAATATTGACCTTATTTACTTTCTTAATACCTGTTTTGGATCTAATTGTGCACAATGCATTTCATATGAGAAAGAAAGAAAGAAAGAAAGAAAGAAAGAAAGAAAGAAAGAAAGAAAGAAAGAAAGAAAGAAAGAAAGAAAGAAAGAAAGAAAGAAAGAAAGAAAGAAAGAAAGAAAGAAAGAAATCAGCAGACAGGGAAAATATAAGTCCATTTAATTGGTCCATTTAGATAATTGGGCACTGGTGAAACATTCACTATAATATAATGGAATCATAACACTATTTCACTGTCAGCATTGACCAGAAGGGGCTAATTGGGCCATGCTACCAAGTCAAACTTTGACCTTTTGATTGCACACAGTTACATCTTCTAGTATTTCGACAGAATCCCCTCACAAAGCTTTGAAAATCTTTGATGGAAGTATAGAGGGTTAAAGGGGAATCTGCAGGGGAGCCACTGCTGAGGATCTCCAACACTTCAACTGCTGGTCATCTGTTTTGATTGGCACTTGTGTTGGGAGAGATTGTATATTGTGCATTTTTTAGCTATCCGTTTCACTACTTTTAGTAGGATCACATGCAACACATCTTCTGTCAAGGAGTCTGGAGCACCTCTGCAAAGATCAGACTCGTGACACATAATACTGTAGGTCTCTGCAGATTTTCATGGGTCAGGTTTCCCACTCGCTGCATCTTCTCTGTCTAAAAGAGGGCTATTACACGAGCTATTAAACTTCTGCAATGAATGCAGGTGTTTATGCATCTACTGCAGGTTTTGTAGACTTAATACTTAAAGAAAATGTTAACAGTTTTTTACAGTGTCCTTGTTACATATTTAACATGTACTTACTATAGTAACAACAGTTGTGCATATTTACATGCAACTAACCCTAGACCAAATCCTAATCCTACCCAAACACTATAGTAAGTACATGTAGTTTATTAATATTACACTGTACTTAAATATATAATTACACTGTAACAATGACACCTTAAAATAAAGAGTAATCAAAAAATCTCCCATTAATTTACAATGATATAATGCTCAGAATTCAAAATCTAACCAGCAATGATGATGTCACAGTATCATTTGCATACTTGAATTACTTTCTTACATTTATTTGCATATATTTGAAATGCATTTTCAGGAGTCACTACTTCAGTCTTTTGAGTCAAGCAGTCTTTCAGAAACCATTCTGATTTTGTGTTCAATTATTAATTATCAACGTTGGAAACCGTTGTTGCCGCTAAATACTTTTTGTGGATACTGTGATCATTTTTTTCCCCCAGGGTTCTTTGATGAATAGAAAGCTCAATGAGCAACACTTATTTGAAGTAGAAATCTTCTGTAACATTATGAATGTTTTTACTGTCACTTTTGATCAATTTAATTGGTCCTTGCTGAAGAAAATAATTCATTTTTTTTATTTTTTATTATTATTTACCCCAAACTCTTGCATCAGTTTCCACAAAAATATTATGGAGCAAAAACAGTTTTCAACACTGACAATAATGTTTCTGAAGGATCATGTGACACTGAATCCTGGAGTAATGAAGTAATGAGATTAAATTACATTTGAATATATATTCAAACAGAAAATAGTTATTTTAAATTGTAATAATATTTCACATTATTATTATAAATGCGGCCTTGGTGAGCAAAAGAGATTATTCCATAATTATTCCAGACTTTTGACCGATAGTATATGTGACCATCTACAGTTGCAAAGCCAGTGTTGCAATGATTCCGAATGCAGAACGAAAGCCTGAAACAAACTTATCTTAAACTTAAAACACTATTATTTTGCATGCACTGATATTTCCTTCAGGAAATGCAATATGTTGTACATTTTTTCTCACAGTAAAACTTCAAACTGATTGTGAAAATCTGCCCCATGCTGCTCAATGCAGTGTGGCGAAATTAAAAAGTTCTCACGCTCTGGTCTGTAATTATTCCTCCAGGGGTCTGTGCTAAACGCAAGCTTTCATGACACATAAGTAGCCTGCATTAGACGTAGTTCAGCCCCCGCAGAACCAGCTGAACAGAAAGCAAGGAAGCATGTGACATGTGGGTTAAGGGGTTCATCATTTTATGAGTATAATCAAATTCAAAAAAGTTACTGGCTGCCTGCAATCTCAGATAAATTATCTTAAAAGCAAAGATGGTCGCTCTCAAGACGCAGAAGCTCCTTAGGCTAGAATACCTGGTCAAGTGTTCGTGGTACTGTCGTCCCCAAATAATTGTAAGCATGGAGAAGATGCAGGAGACCTAATGTGGCAAATGAGATCTAAGTCATGCTCACGCACCCGCAAAAACATTTTACTCTTCCAGTGCAGTCCGTCCATGTAATCTGTGCAGATGGTGAAACGAACATAAATAATGGACTAACCTGAGAGGTTACAGACCGGTGTCCCGCAGGGAGGGTCATGTGACTGCTTTGTGATTCCAGTTTTCCCTGCAGGTATAAGCGAGTTGTTCTGCAGGTATCAGCAAGTTGTTCTGTTTAACCACCGTGAACACCTACAGTAGTAGCAACCACATTAACGCAACTACCTGCAACACTCATATATGTATGTATGTATGTATGTATGTATGTATGTTGGGTGGTAAGTGTTTAGTTAGTTAGTTAGCAGCATAATCTTAATTTGAATCTTAATGCAACTCTGTCCAAACAACTGCTTTTTAATCAATCTTGCATGTGAACCATTGCACAGTATCCCAGTAAGTATATAAAATAAATGAAACATTAATCAAATAGGAGTAGATTAATTTGGCTAAGCAGGCAGCACATGTGTGATGATATAGCACAGTGGGGAGGGAAGCAGATAATTAAGTGAATTAGGCTAATTTTTAAATTATGGTGCATTTTTTCACCAACTGCTCTCTAAGCATTAAAACCAGGGCTTCATTGTGCAATAGTTTTTGCATATGCTATTGAAACTTACAATATTGGGAGACTCATTTTAACCGATTGGCACATTTGCAATAGTTTTTATTTCTGCTAAGCACTTAGCATTGCTTAAAAAACATTGCATAACCCTGCTCTCAAACTTAAGCCGAACAAAGAAGACCATAAAAATAGTCCTCCAAACCACATCATCTGAAGCAAATGGAAAAAAAAAAAATATATATATATATATGACTCACACAATCTTAAAACATTAGGTTGAACCAACTCAGATAAGGTGCACACTTTCACTTTTTACAGTGTGTCAACATCACTGTAACTCTGATCTATTCGTTCAGTCACAGATGGGGAAACAAGACACTAAACACAAAGACAGTCCATCAAAGGAAATTACCTTTTAATGGCAGCTAAAGTGTTGGGATTAATCGTCCAGAAGGAGATCAAGCTGAACTTCTATCCTCTATCTGTTCACTCTGATCTTTGATCAATAAGGAAACCCTGCTGATCTCGTGCAATGCTGTGAACTGGGCTACACTTTCACATCTCCATAGAAAGGATCAGCTAATTTAATGTGTTAAATACCCTACAGCAAACACGGGCGTTTTGATGTTAACCAAGGTGGTCTATAATACCTGGAGAAAACTAATCATTATCATTCATCTCTCTGAAAGCTGCTCAACAGGAACAAGATGCCACATAAAGGAAATGACACAGTACCACATAAAAAGCTGACTTAAAAAAGCAGCAGACATTTTTTAAATTTACATTTTTAAGTGCCCTCCAACAATAATCTGTCATTGGAGAAACAATAATTTAAAGAAATGTTTGCAATGTTAATAAAACAATAAAATAATAAATACAATTATGTTGTCAAAACACACAGCTGATTTCTAATGTCCATCAATAAACATATGGTGTAGATACAACATCTACCAGCAGTGGCTAACTAAAGCACGCTAACCAGCAGAATCTTGACCTTCTATGTTTACACAGTATTGACTGGAAATGCAGCAGATTCACAATTTATACCATAAATTCATGTGCTTAAAGGGTTAGTTCACCCAAAAATGAAAATTCTGTCAGTAATTACTCACCCTCATGTTGTTCCAACCCCGTAAGACCTTCGTTCATCTTCGGAACACAAATTAAGATATTTTTGATGAAATCTGAGAGCTGGATCACTCCTCCATAGGCTTCTAAGGCATTATAACTTGATGACCCAGAAAATGTATTAAAGACATCGTTAATATAGTTCAAGTGACTACAGTGGCTCAATCTTAAGTTTATAAAGCGACGAGAATACTTTTTGTGCGCAAAACCCCCCCCAAAATAACGACTTTATTCCACTATTCATTTCCTTCTCTCTGGGCCTCGAGTGAATTCATGTAGTATAACTGCGCAGCGCATCTGTGTTGTACGTCACATGCATCACACACATGACCAGCGTCGGCCAATAGTGAGCCTACGTGTGACGTACAACACAGAAGCGCTACGCAGTTATACTATGTGAATTCACTCGAGGCCCAGAGAGAAGGAAATGAATAGTGGAATAAAGTCGTTATTTAAAAAAAAATTTGCGCACAAAAAGTATTCTCGTCGCTTTATAAACTTAAGATTGAGCCACTGTAGTCACTTGGCCTATATTAACGATGTATTTAATACATTTTCTGGGCCAGCAAGTTATAATGACTTAGAAGCCTATGGAGGAGTGATCCAGCTCTCAGATTTAATCAAAAATATCTTAATTTGTGTTCCGAAGATGAACGAAGGTCTTACGGGGTTGGAACAACATGAGGGTGAGTAATTACTGACAGAATTTTCATTTTTGGGTGAACTAAACCTTTAAGGTTCCCAGCCAGCCATGCATTTTTATCCATATTTAATTAAGAGCACATGCAATAGTGAACGTACATGTCGAGGTCTATATATTCTCACGTAGCCAGACCTTTAGACTGACGGCAGAAGGTTCATAGCAGCTTCCTTAGCTAAGGACCTTCCAAGAGTCTGACTGAAATGTAAAGCAACCAATCACAGTTTGTTTTGTTCAGCATCATGTTTAGGGGTATGAAAATGTAAAGTTGATGTCCCTACAATAGCAGAGCGCCGTGTAAAACTATTGGACATATTTAAGAGTCAATGCCACTGTAACGATCACCAGTGAGAATGCCCGGGATTACGATCAGAGGGCACTCCAACCCGGACAATCACCACACATCCACAAACTACATTTCCCATAATCCTTTGCCCAGACAAATCAGCCATGTTCACATTCACCTGTATGTCATTACTTGTTTAGCTCACCCCATACAAGCCTGGTTTTCACATTCATTCCCTGCAAAGTCTTGTTTAGTGTTTGTATTGCAATTCTGAGTGTGTTTTTTTGTCCTCTTTCTCCTGTGTCCTGGTTACCTTGATTCTCTGCCTGTTCCCTCGGATGTCTCTCCTTGCCTCAGCCCTTTTCTGTTCTTGCCTCCTTGCCTCAACCTTCTTGTCTTAGACAGTGCAGTTCGTGACAGCCGCAAACTTAACATACTTTTAAAAATTTAACATTTAGTTGATCATGATCAGTGTTGGGGAAAGTTACCTTTAAAAGTAATGCGCTCTAATATTGCGTTACTCTAAAGAAGTAACTAATGGCATTAGTTACTTTTTATAGAAAGTAATGTGTTGTGTACATTTTTCTAACTTGGGATGGGCTTGCTTATTTGTTTTTTAATAATAAAAAAAAAGTTTTATTTTTGGCACTTTCACACCAAAAGTGAACTGAATAATAAATGCAAATTCATGCCAGTACAAGAGGGCTTTAACAAACCTTTCATCTGTTCTGGCATTCTGGAATGCAGAAGAATAGGATGAAGGAGAAGACATAAAACACAATTGTAATGTTTATCTAAAATAGTTGTTGCTTATTTGTATGGTCGAATTGTTTCATCAAAGATCAGGAGCAAAGACATTGGTTTATATAGTGTGTAATTTAACATTTTTAATTATTGCAGGTTTGCGTAATATTCTTAGTTTGCATTTCACTGTTTGTATTACTTTTGAGGAATGCTGGATCTGTTTTTGTGCCAGTGAGATGAGTAAAGGCATGTTCACATTTAGTCTAGAACTACAATAACATCATGTTTACACACCACACTGCTGGACTTACTCACAATTTCTCAGGGGGACAGGAGAGCTGTCAGTCAATATATTTTGTTGTAAATTTAAAAGTAATGCATTACTAGTTACTTGAAAAAAGTAATCTAATTACATAATATGTTACTTGTAATGTGTTACGCCCAACACTGATCATGATAAGCGCTCATTGTCACAGTTGTTAACATGACCGCTTTCTTCCTCCATGCTGGGGTTTGGCATCACAACGGCTTTGTTTGCAGGTGGACCATTAAATAACATGACACACACGTCTCCCGGAAATCCTGTAGAATTCAAGCAATCAGATTTTGAAACTTCTGAAGTGTTACAATTTTGTTTACCTTAAGCATCATACTTTCAGCTAACGGTCTGTGTGCGTGACATCTGAGGCTGAGACTAAGGTCCACTTAACAGAGTTGGTATTCACTATTCACTATTGGTATTCATGCAGCAACAAATGCAAATTTTACTCATCAGGAAGAGACCTCTGAATAAAGGAGTAAAGAAGTCCACTGTGGAAAAGAAAGTGCAAATATTTGCATAACGGGCAGCTCGCCATTTAAAAAGCAAACAATATTGGTTTGAATGTTTCAAGTTCAACCCACCGACTGACGAAAAGGCCAGTTTGCAGAGTGTTAATGAGCCTGCAGTTCACTGACGCAAATGTCCTTCTCACACCTGAAGACTTAGTCATATAAAACAGTCATTTGAATGTGCATGCAAGCCCATTATATACATCCTAGTTAAATACACCAACTTACATGTATACCTCATTGGGGTTCTGACTAAAAGCATAATTTCACAAGCCCCCTGACAACCTGACATTTTACCTGTGAACTAATGGGCTTCTTCATGAAGGCAGGAGTCTGTTTTTTCTCCTGATTTGAATGGACCACCGCATGTCCTGGACTCCTTAAAAGCTATTGATTGAATATTTTAATATTTCATATAGGTAAATGCAGCAAACGGTTGCCTTTGAGAACTACTTCAGTTTCCATCAATAAAATAAAAAGTTTTTATATATTACATTTGCAATACACTGAGTCACTGGGACTATTTATGGGTTTCTATGTGGACTCAATTCTAACAAATTTGTATGTAAAATTGGATGACTTGTTTTAGTGTCAGTGTCCATTTTCTATTGATGATAGCTAAGATATGGGGTCAGTAATATTTTTAAGGAGGTCCTGTCATGAGAAATCAAATTTGCCTTGATCTATTTTACATATAAAAGGTCTTTGTACCATAAAAAACATCCTGCAAGTATCATAACTTAAAACATCCTCCTCATTTTGAACAAAGCATTTATATAATCCAAAAAACGGCTTTTTTTTATATATTTTATGGGATTTGTGTCGTCACACGGGCAAATACATTCAAATATGCCTTCCTCCAGAACAAGACGTCAACAAATAGTTATACATCATCGCAACCTAGGCCCTGCCCACTGGTGTTCAGTCGCTTAAAGGGATAGTTCACCCAAAAATGAATATTGGCATGATTTACTCACCTTCAAGTCATCCTAGGTGTATATGACATTCTTCATTCTTTCAGACAAATACAATCAAAGTTATGTAAAAAATGTCCTGGCTCTTCCAAGCTTTATAATGGCAGTGAATGGCTGTTTTTGTTTTGAAGTCCATAAAAGTGCATACATCCATCATAAAACAGCTCCAGGGGGTTAATAAAGGCCTTCTGAAGCAAAGCGATGTGTTTATGTAAGAGAAATATTAATATTTACAACTTTATAAAGTAAATTAGCTAGATCCCGGCCAAACAAACATACTGATTCAAGTCTAAAGTCTAAAGTCTAAAGCGCAACTAATGCGAGTAATGCGACATACTGCTGATATTTACACTATGCCATGACACACGCTTCTTCTGATGTCATAAGTGTTATATATTCTTATGTTTTCTAGATAAATACACGAGAGGCAGGAGTAAGCGCAAACCAGTGCTTGCCGTTTTATTTCAACACTCAAATTATACGGTGTTGACATAGAAACAATCACGTAACATAGGAGGATATAAGGAAACCATGAAAGGTCAATTTGAATTTCGTAAATACAGTAGAAAGAAAAAAAAAACATTACTTCAACAGGAACATTTTCTCATAGCTTCAGATGCATACAATATCCAGAAGGATCCTTTTTTTTTTTTTTTTTTTTTTTTTTTTTTTTTTACGAACTAGGGAAAGAGGGTAGACTACCTCTATTCCCGGACATAACCCTGGGGATTATTTTTGCCCCATTGTTGTGGGTTTGTCACTAACTAGAGTGTCAGTCTATTTGGAGGTCGACGTTCTCTTTTAGGATATGGCCGAACAGTAGGTACATTCACAGTTACAGTCTCTTTCACAGGGGTTTGGTTTGACAAGGACTCTGACTGACTGTACCTAGATCAGTCTCTTTCGCCTGACTTGGTAGAGTCTCAGTCTGTGCATTCTCGAGGGTTGGTGTGGAAGAATTCTCAGACAGATCATGGTATTCTGAAGCAATTTCCAGGTAAGGATCTA
Organism: Scardinius erythrophthalmus; assembly: GCF_964197995.2. NCBI lineage: Eukaryota > Metazoa > Chordata > Actinopteri > Cypriniformes > Leuciscidae > Scardinius > Scardinius erythrophthalmus. Next base: position 6,184,222 of record NC_138238.1, read on the forward strand.
TCGTCACCTGTTCTCCCGAGTTGTCATATGAATTTTCAGCTACTGTAATAACTGGTCTACATGCCTTTTCCAGATGAGATGACCATCAGCCAGCTCAACCATGTAAGACACTTGCCCTGTTTGTGCAATCACTACTGCTGGTAGCCATTTGACACCTTTCCCATAGTTACGAGCTAGCACTTTGTCTCCAAGTCTGAAACAATGATGTTTTGCTTTTAGACGTCGTTCCATCTGAAGGTGTTGTTGCACTTGAACAGTCTGTTTTGTTTTCAGGGGTTTCAACAAATCCAGACGCGTGCAAAGTTGTCTTTTGAACATAGCGGCGGCAGGAGACACTTTGGTGGTGGCATGTGGGGTGGTTCTGTAAGAAAGTAGAAAAGTGTTGAGGCGTTGATTCAGCGATCCTTTACCCTGTGTCGACTTAAGAGCTTGCTTCATTGTCTGGACAAACCGCTCAGCAAGACCGTTAGTGGACGGGTGATACGGTGCGGATCGAATGTGTTGAATCCCGTTGGCCTTCATAAAAGCCTCAAACTTCTCCGAGACCAGCTGAGGCCCATTGTCACTGACAAGTCGTTGTGGCAAGCCAAACCGACCAAAAATTGAACGAAGGGCTTCCACAGTTTTCATTGATGACGTGCATTTCATTACCTCAACCTCTGGCCATTTGCTGTGGAAATCAAGAAGAACTTAAAACATATGGTCTTCCAATGGCCCTGCAAAATCAATATGGACTCTCACCCACGGTTCCTCTGGCCATTGCCAGGAGTGTACCGGGGATGGTTGAGGGGTATTTCTCAATCCACACCTGGCCACCAAAGGTAGCTACGGGCAATCCCCTTCATCCGAACAACTCCACAGTGTCCAGAATGAAGATCCTCCAGAACTCGTTGTCTCAATGGTGGTGGAATAATGACCCTTGAGCCCCACAGTAGACATCCAGATTAGACTGTAAGCTCATTTCTCCTGATCACATAAGGCCTTAGGAACAGAGACATTTCTCCCACTTCCCCTCTGAGCACGAGATCCAAAACCTTGGACATCACTGGGTCAGTACGTGTGTGCTTTTTTACCTGAGCTGCCGTTACAGGGGAATTGTCTACCTCTTTGAAGTAGAAAATTTCCGCCTTTGCTGGTTCTGGATGTGCAGTGGGCAATGGCAGTCAGGAGAGCCCATCGGCATTAGCATGATGTTCCGATCTTCCGTACTTGATATCATACTGATGTGCAGACAGAAGAAGGGCCCAACGTTGCATTCTTGCAGCAGCAAGTGAAGGAATACCTGAATGTGGGCCAAAGATGGAGGTGAGAGGTCTGTGATCAGTTAGGAGTGTAAATCTTCTACCAGACAAGAATTGATGAAATTTGTTCACCCCAAAGACAATAGCAAGTGCTTCACGTTCAATTTGGGCATAGTTACATTCTGCCTTGCTCAAAGTTTGTGATGCAAAAGAGATGGGTTTTTCCTCACCTGATGGCATGATGTGTGACACCACAGCCCCGAGGCCATAGGGCGATGCGTCACATGCCAACTGCACTGGCAGAGCGGGGTTGAAATGAGTGAGAGCTTCAGACTGGGCTAAGGCTGTTTTCACCTCTTCTTCACATATATACAGGGTGGGCCATTTATATGGATACACCGTAATAACATGGGAATGGTTGGTGATATTAAAGTCCTGTTTGTGGCACATTAGTATATGTGAGGGGGCAAACTCCTCAAGATGGGTGGTGACCATGACATATACTAATGTGCCACAAACAGGACTTTAATATCACCAACCATTCCCATGTTATTACGGTGTATCCATATAAATGGCCCACCCTGTATATATAATATATAGTATGCGGCCTATAAATCGTTAAAAAGGAACACTTCAGTACACTACACTATCACTGTAAAAAATTTGCTGTAATTTTGCAGCTGTTTGCCAGTAACTTACTGTAGATTTAAATTTATGTTATTTACTGGCAACAGTTTGTTCAAAGTTAAATGAACATTATACATTAACAAGTCTTTGTCTTTAAAGAATAAAATTATAAAATAACAATCTAATGCAAAGCATTCTGGGAACCAGAAATCTTCATCAACCTTTTTCAGTTTTTTTCCTTCAGATTTTGGTTCCCAGAATGCTTTGCATGAGGATGTTATTTTAGGAGATAAAGATAAAGATAAAGACTTGTTAATGTTTAATGTTCATTTAATTTTGAACAAATTATTGCCAGTAAATAACATCAATTTAAATCTACAGTAAGTTACTGGCAAGTAGCTGCCAGTAATACTGTAATTTCTACAGATTTTTCTAACAGTAGATACAAATATATGGATTATCATATGTTACTTGAAACGTTTCCATTGTAGTAAAACATGAAGCCTAATGTTTGGCGCATTTTGCTTTTCAAACGCACAGTGCGAGTAACTCAAACTCAAACGCACAGCACGTGCAGAGACTATTTACTGTAATGATCGAGCCTCTCCAAACTATGAAACATTATTATTACCACATTATACATATCTACGTTTGAGCAGATATCCACAAACACAGAATTTAACAGTAAACACGGGTCTAACCATTATAATATTCACCATATTAGAGTAAACGCTCATACTAGCCTACTTTTAGATCATGCTGTTCTTTATTATTATCAAATATAAAAACATCCTTGTGTCGTACATGTATATAAATTTAGCATTGAAAGGTTGCCTACCTATCAATAGTTCATATTTCAACATGTTTTTGTATATATATATATATATATATATATATATTTTTTTTTTTTTTTTTTTTAGTCAGACACCAGTTTAACTAGTAGCTACAATGCAAAGTTTATGCAACAATAATATGCTTACTATTATGAGTGGAAATTTCTTACCTTCAAATCGTCAAAACCAAAAAAATTATTCTGAAGTAAATCCAAGGTAAACAGCATAGCACAAACACAATGTGTCTTCCAAACTCAATGAAAAGCAGAGGAGTACTGACGTCTCTTATTCTTTGTTTTTAGGTCTGCGTTCCTTCACGTGGACGATTTGCATATCAATTGCTCTTGCGCTCGTGGGTGTGGTCACATTAGAGCTAATGAGAATGGGCTGGAGAAACTGTACATGTCGTTGCTTTCATACGGATTACTTAGTTTTTTTTAATGTCATTTAAAAATAGAGACTTCAAGCTTTGCACAGACATATGCCTCAAGTCTTTGTGACAAACATTTGATGAGTTACAGATCATTTTCTGTCGCGTTTCAGAATGAACTTCACATTGAGAGAGACGGCAGAACGCGCATCATGTTTATTTTCATTATTTTACAAAAAACACAACATTTTGTTTTTATTATGAGTGTACACAAATAAAACAAGACATTTAACAGTTCTGAATGATGTATAACACATAAATGCAAGATAAAAATCAACAGAGTATTTTGAGTCTCTTTTGCACTGATAAGAAAAAAAGCGAGCTGGTCACGCCGGCGCGACCTCCGACCCAAGAGGGTTAACCCTCCGGAGTCGTGTGGAGCACTTTTATGATGGATAGATGCACTTTTAGGGACTTCAAAACATAAATGGCCATTCACTGCCATTAGAAAGCTTGGACGAGCCAGGACCTTTTTTAATATAACTCAGATTGTATTCGTCTGAAAGAAATGCAAATGTTACTGGAAAAAAAAAAATATTTAGGCTCAATCTTTCGTCTATGAATCCATTACAAAGTCTGGAGTAGATTCAAATATACATAAACCACCATGATCGACCACACATTCTCAGTTGAGTCAGATCTCTATGCCAGCACTGGCTTGTGTCACAAATGTACCCAATTCCATTTTTTGGTTTTGATTTAAACAGGCACTCGACTGTGAAGGTGACGAGAAATTCTTCCCCACGTACAGTAAAAGACTGAGCTAATGTGCTGAGCTAAGGATTGAATTAGATTTTTTTTTCTTAAGCATGTCAAACATTTTATTGCTCAAAGTGACATTCCTGGCCATACAGAACCTATAATGAGAAAATAAAATAGGTCACTTCTAAGGGTTGTTGTTCAGTTTCATTCAAACTACATCCCTAGAGAGTAATGTTCGTAGTTATAAAAAGCATTTTTATCCCTCTGTCAACACACACACACACACACAGTTATTTTTTATTTTTTTATGTTGTCAGAAAAAGAAAAAAATCAATCATTCAATCAATAAATACATAAACTAAATAATAAACTGCATGGCAAACAACTAATATACTTACTTTCAAAAGTAATTAAAATTAAAAGCTAGTCCATTATTTAACATAATAATGAGGATAATTTCTACATGCTTAATCATGAAACAATTCCAGCACTAAAAGCCTGTCATTTCACAGACACACATCAACAGCCCAACCAAAGCCCTTCTGTCTCTCTTAACAAGTTCACCATGTTCCTGGAATTGAGCCGAGGACAAACATGTCTGATTTTAATAGATCTTTGGTTCACAGACCCCCCAGTTATCAGAAGTCTTCAGCCTCTCTCTCTAAAGAGAAGAACAGTGAAAAAAAAAAAAAAAAACACTGGCTCATCATTTTGCCATCTTTCTTTATCAGGAGTTAATGTGCATTAGAGCTGTTATCTCTGTGAAGCTATTGTCACGGGTTATTATCTCCACACTAATCAGACATTACAGTATATCTCATTGCATCTTTATTGGGGAATAACACAATTGCAAAACCAGCAGCTCAAAAAATGAATGCAATTTGCATGAATCAAATGTATTATGTAAACATGTTTGTTAAATCGTTGGAGTTTGAGGCTATGAAGAATTTCAGCACTTTAAAGACAGATGAATAGATGTGAAAAATGTTAATACAAGACTCCACATTTCCATTTATTCATTTAGCAGACGCTTTTATCCAAAGTGACAAATGAGGAACATCATAAGCAATGTGCATAAATGTACATACAATAAACATTCAATACAATATGTACACTACAGTTCAAAAAGTTTAGGGTGAGTAAGATTTACATCCAGATGTATTGGATGTAAATCTACATCCTCTGGAATTCTGAGATATAAAGTCAGAATTGCGTGATATAAAGTTGCAATTGCGAGAAAAAAAGTCTGAATTCTGACTTTATAACACACAATTGTGACTTTATATCTCGCAATTCTGACTTTATATCTCAGAATTCTGACTTTATATCTCAGAATTCTGACTTTATATCTCCCAATTCTGAGAAATAAAGTCAGAATTGTGAGATGTAAACTCGCAATTGTGAGATAAAAAGTCGCAATTATCTTTTATTTTTATTTTTTTTGTGGCGGAAACAAGCTTCCATAATATACTGTATATTACTGATGCAAAACTTTTGAATGGTAGCTTATATTGTAAAATACATCTGGTTTCTCTGATTGAACTGAATTTAATTTTAGAGCAAATGCAAGAATTTTGAGATATATTGAAAATATGGGCATGCAATCATCAGATGAAATAAATGAAAAACAAATGAAAAACTACATCAAACATTGCAATACAAGTAAGTGTAATATTTAATGACTTGAGGAAGAGTGTAGAGAAGGTTCACCTAGGGGACAACACATAAAGATATGACTTTGGCTTTCATTATTGAACAGTTCAGAGATAGAACACATCCCACACAGACATACATCCTCGGCGCTGTTAGAAACAGCATCATGTTCAACTAATGACAGAAAATCATACAGCGTTCAAAAAACATGAAGGTGAGTAAATATTGACAGAGTTTTCATTAACCCAAAATAGTTCAGGCTTTTCAAGTGTCACATGGATGTCCATTTTGATGGATAAAATCCAGCAGTGTGGCGATTCTCAAATGTTTGCAGTGATGTCATAAAATAACCATTTGTGTTCTCTGGCGAACCTTTCAGTGAACAGTTCTTAAAATAACCTTTTTATTTCTTCGTGTGAAGAAAAATCTTCTGTGGAACAAACCTTTTGTGGAATGGAAATGTTCTATGGATGTTAAAGTTTCTTCATGGAACAATCAATGTCAATAAAGAACCTTTAATTTTTAATAGTGTAGGCTGTGAACACAATAGCTGCCCAGAACAAAGGGAAAAAACAGCCACTGTGAGGGCTAAAATAATTCAAACATAGAGTTATAGAGAAGTATGAGGTCGGTATAACCTTCCCAATCTTGAGCCAGGCTATTTACCATCAGAATTAATGAGGAGGATAATGGCCAGACTCACAAACAAGTGTCCAGACAAACAAACAGCCGCTACCTGTCCGTTCTGACCTCCACAGCTCTTGTCCTTACAGGCCACCTTTCAGCACACCTGAAAACAAGGATTAGCATTTCACTAAACTTGTCCCTAAACAAATCATCTATGTGTAGCTGCAATACAAATGTGGGAAAATGCTAAAAGTTCAATCTGGGTGGAAACGTGAACTTCTCAATTTTGAAAACCTAATAATGAGACCTTGAAGTGAGCTGTTCTTAAGGCCTCACGGCTTCAGATCTGAAATGTGGGAAATAGAAATAGGAAATATGTCAGTACAGGAAAGAAAACGGCCCATGACGGCACTGCACGAGGTCTTAAAGACTTCAGCTGATGTTGCCGCACTTTCGCTCTAGGCGTCCAATGAGATCATGGCGAGCGCTGGGACAGACTCTGAGATGGAATGACATGGCAGATTCTTCAAAGTGTGTATGTTTCCTGCCCTTGAGTGCAGAAAAAAAAATGGAAGTAAAGGAGTCACGCTGTCTCTCCAGAGAATGGAAAAGCAGGCTGCATCTGGCCCATAGAGTGATGGGAAATCGGGCGGTGAGGCAAGGTCAGCGTGAAGGACTCAAAGGGTGAAAGAGGAAAAGAAAGGAAAATGGCAAACCTCAGAGAGAGCGAGTTCACAAGGAAACATCATGTGATGGAGTTCCTGTAGCTCAACTGATAAAGCATGCCGGTAGCAATTCCAGAATCATGAGTTTAGTTCCCAAAGGAATACACCTACAGATAAAATGTACATTACCATTCAAAAGTTTGGGGTTTGTAAGATTTTTTTAAATAAGGCTGCAGTTATCTGATTAAAAATACCAAAAAAAATCACAATATTGTGAAATATTATTACAATTTTAAATAACTGTTTTCTTTTTTAAAATACTTTAAAATGTAATTTATTCCTGTAATACGAAGCTGAATTTTCAGCATTATCACTCCAGTCTTCAGTGTCACATGATCCTTCAGCAATCCTTTGAATATGCTGATTTGCTGCTCAAGAAACATTTACTATGAATTTTGAAATTAAGATCATTTCTTTCCCAAAAAAACCTGACCTTGTACATACTGAGAATTCACTTTGCAACCCAACCCTGTGGCCACACACTGCCAATTAACAGAATTAAGCTGTACTCATTTCATTAGCATAACTTGACCAATCTTAAGAGTGTAACAGTGGCGACCTTAACCTTAGGAATTTAATTGGAAATGAATTCCTTAAAATAGCTTTTATAAATTTGGGTGCCAGGAAGAATTGAATCCACCAAAATAACTAAAGTTAATAATTGGTAACACTTTTTAATAACGTTCAGTTGTAAGTCATTTATAAGTGGTTAGTTAATGATGAACTAATCATTTACAAAACATTCATATATACTAACATTTCATGTATGTTTTGTAGATTCAGTTAGAAGTAATTTTCAATTGATTAGTTAATGATTAACTAATCTTTAAAAAACATGAATATGCGTTTCATAAATGTCTAATAAATTAGTTTTTTTTTTATGTATATATGTAACAATTAGAGGGTGCAGAAAGTGTTGTATACACATACAGATCATTTGTAACAGGTAAGTAACAGTGTTCAACACAATGATGTGTAAACGCACTTTCTGCATCCCTTAATCTAAAGTGTAAACTATTCATCACTTGTAAATTTGTTAAACAACATTCGTAGATAAGATTCATTGATCTTATGCCTTATTGATTCTTGAAGTGGTTATCTACGAATGATGTGTAACACATTTACAAGTGATGAATAGTTAACACTTTAGATTAGGGGATGCAGAAAGTGTTGTAAATGATTTATTCATGCGTTTACACATCATCTATAACAAGTGTTGAACACTGTAGTAGTGTGCACTGCATTGTAAGTGCTGACTGGTGAGGGTATGACTGGTGAGAGTAAGTGCTGACTGGTGAGTAATGTGTGCCTATATGTGGGTCCACAACGCACGTACACTGCTTATTAAACACACAGCAGCACACAAACTAGACAAATATTAAAAATAAGAGGATTACAATGTAAAAGATTAGTAATGTGTACATAAATATCTGGTGGAATCCGGCTTGTCCCGTAGATGGTCTGCTTGCGCTTTAACCTCACGCACGAGCAGTTTGTGCTCTGGAGAGGCGTTTGGTCTTTCCACTATAAAATTCCGTCATGTAAATAGCCAATCCGCCATGGCGCGAGCACAACTGGCATTTAAAGGGATTGGGAGATGAGACTCTGATTGGTTTATTGCACGTTACGCCCAAAACACACCCATTACTCATTAAGAGAATAGGAACAACCCTTTTAGACCATGCGCCGGAAGCGCCGACCATTTTTCCCGTCGTTAAACTACACTCCCTAAGTGAACTTGAGCCCTGCGCTTTAGACCATGCGCTTAGATCGTGCAAATGGCTTAAAGCTACGCCATCCAGGCGAAAAAATAATAAAAAATAATCTAGTCCCACGCTATACTTTTTTTTTTCTTTTTGAAAGTTCACTTTAAAAAAGTCACAATGTTTCATGTTGACTTTAATGCTTGCAGACAAAATAACTGCACATATAGCACAAAGAGCAAAAAACCTTTAAAACTCACAGTTCAAAATCAGTGGGAATTCATCTTGGCAATTGTCACACTTTGCCTTGGATTCATTGCATGCATGATTTAAGCTAAAACGAGCTGGAGTGAAGTGTTAAAAAGCCACACTTATTTTAGCCATGTGGTACAGTGAGGAGAGTCTGCTAAAATCTCATTTACAAAGTTTGATGTCATTTTCCATTAATGACATATTAAACTCTCATTTAAGTAAGTCAAACTTGTTTAGTCCTAAAAGTGTGTTCCCAATTATTCCTTCAAGAATTACACCTTTCAGACATCAAATCAGATTGCAAAGATATCCAAATTTGTCAAGGGGACGTTCACAGATATGCAAATGTACAAAACTCCAAAACTGTGAATACAAAATCCTGCAAATGAGATTATTTCGCTTCTAGCACTGCAATTATAGTAAGCATCCCACTGTTAAATTCAGTTCTATCTAAATGGAAGGTTTGTTGGGTATATTCCATGCAGTGGCACTTCCACTTCATAAAGCAAAATGAAAATGTCCTTGGGCTTGCCCATGGCTGATTGCCTGAACATGTCTTGCCTTCTGGTTGGAGAGGCATGTAATGAACAACACATGAGCTGGCACGTGTAAATAAATAAAGCTACTCCAAAATAAAAGGTGCTTTTCAGCATAAAATGATAAAACTAATTTCCATTAGCACTGCAACATTCTCTGACAGAACTTTTGAACTGCAAACACCCTGCCAAAATATTTAAAATACTGAAAAATCAAACCTGTAGAAAGTACAGTAATTAGTTAATCTAATCAAGGAAGTAATGACCTCTTATAAAACTATTGATGAAAAGTAAAAATAATAATAATATTCTGTGTATAAAAGACTTATATAATCACCTCATTCTTATTTTCGACTTTGTGTCCTAATTTCCTCAGCAGTGCCCCTTTAAGACACCCATCAGAGCATAATCATTGTGTTTGTTTCAGTCTTGCCCCAAGGTTTGGAACAAATCTATGCTTTGACAAGGTCTGCTGCACTACTGTTTCAATCTCATGAGCAATCCTACTATTTAAGCACGTTTTACTGTTCGTCAGAAGATTAGTGGGCTGACTATATTGCTATACCGTACAAATCAATAAGACAAAAACTTTTAAAAGTTTCACACAGCTGTCTTAAAGGAATAGCTGACCCAAAAAAAGAAGAATGTTTTGTCATTATTCGCTCACCTTCATGTCATTTCAACTCCCATATGGCTTTCCCCTTCCTTGAAATACATAATGAGATGTCTGGCTCAACGTCTAAGAAAATACAATGAAAGTGGGTGTTGATTTATGCAGCTAAGCTCCAAAAATGCCATAAAAGTACCATAAAAGTGTCATAAAAGTAGATCAACTCTTGTGCTATATTCCAAGTGTGAGCAACTAAACTTAACGGTGTTATTGTAATAATAATAATAATAATAATAATAATACTAATAATAATAATAATATATCTTATACACTCTGCAACCTTGAGCTGGAGATATCAAATTTATTAAAACATTTAAATGGAAAAATAAATTAAATAAGTGAGCCTCACCAGAACCCAAACACGATTAATTCTTGTGACAACATCTGTAAGAAAGTAAGAAAAAATAAAGGAAAAAAAAAAAATATATATATACTTTTTGGTAGTAAATACAATTTTAGAATTGAAAATTTCACACAAAGCTATTGCATGACTTACATTAACATATATTCATTTTGCAGATGCTTTTATCCAAAGTGACTTACAAATTAGGAAGACAGCAGGCGATTCATCGTGAATCGATGTTTACAAAGTTTTTGACATTGCTTAGAGTAGCATAAGCTAGCATAGGGAGCTTAAGATAGAATAGGGAGGGATTAAAGGAAAGTGAAAGCATAGATGATGAGGCTAAGTGCTCACGGAAGAGATGAGTTTTATGTTGTCATTTGAATATTGTCAGGGACTCTTCATTCTGGATGAGGCGGAGGTGGTAGCCAGTGCAGAGATATAAAGAGAGGTGTGACGTGGGCCCTTTTGGGTTCGTTGAAGATGACGTGCTGCAGCGTTCTGAATCATTTGTAGAGGTTTGATTGCACATGATGGAAGTCCAGCCAGAAGAGCACTGCAGTAATCAAGCCTAGAAATGACCAGGGCCTGGGCGAGGAAGTTGTGTTGCATGCTCAGTTAGGAAAGGCCTGATCTTCCTGATGTTGTGTAGTGCAAACCTGCATGACCGAGCTGTCTTTGCAATGTGGCATTTGAAGGTCAGCTGATCCTCAAAGATTACTCCAAGATTTCTAGCTGACCTTGATGGGGTAATTGATGATGAACCTAACTGGATGGTGAAATCGTCCTGCAGAGTCAGATTGGCAGGGAGGACGAGAAGCTCAGTCTTTGCAAGTTTGAGCTGATGATCTTTCATCCATGCTGAGATGTCTGCCAGACAGCTTTAGATTTGTGCAGCTGCTGTGGGATCATCTGGTTGAAATGAAAGGTAGAGCTGTGTACTTGGAGGTGTCCAAGTACTGAACCCAGAGAAACCAGTTGACAGACTGGAAGACTTTTTTTTTTTTTTTTTTTTTTACATATTCACTCAAGAGTGGACATTCTTTCCAGTATGTCAGTAATGCTTTGGGGTGCGTTTCCCAAAAGCTGTGTTAGCCCACTAGTTCTATTGAACTTGCAACTATATTTGCTTTTGGGAAAAGCACCCTTGTTTAGTTCCTATTTCTATGAGCCCCCTCGGTCCAAAAATGCTATGAGCTTTGATTGGTCTGCTGGACCAGGGTGAAATGTCAGAAATGACAGTCCACTTACCATAACCGCGAGTTTCAGCTTCTCAGGTGTAAACACTGACACTTGGACATGGTAACAAAACACTATACTAACAAAACTCAACTAGGCATGAGCATATTCTATTTTATAAATGCATAGCATGCCTTTCTGTTATGTCCTTCAGAAATCTACTACAAAGACAACTGTTCAAAGTGTTGAACAGAGAACAGGTGTGATGCTTAAGTTAGCTACAGACCAGCCCCAACATACTCCATAACCTACATCACAGCAAAACTTTTCACTCATTAACTGCTGTTTGGTAAATCCACGATAACCCTTTGCAGGGCCAAATAAAGTTAATTAGAATCTTCCAGTCAAAGCAAAGACCATCTGTTTTGTTAGTGGTAAACATTCATAATTAGGCCTATATATCTAGGAAGAACAGATATATTTAGTGCTAATTTCATAAAAGAGAACTGTTTAGGATATGGATTGTAGCATAAACAAAGTTTAAATGTAAAAAATCATGAGGTCAAGGTCTGAATGGTCAGCCAAATCCAGTAAGCCCCAGATGGTGGATGCTGTAACTACATCATTATGTGGACAAAAAGCACGTTTCTCTAGTGATGTACACTATTTGTATGTCTGGATCCTTTTTGTATTTATTTTTTATACATATAACCACAAATAAATAAATAAATAAATATTGATTTATTTATTTATGTTTTTTTTTTATACAATGCTCTTAAATAAAGTATAATTTAATAGTATGGAATTAAGTATAGTAATGGAATACTGAATATTTTATAGATACACTTTTTAAAATAAAGTTTCTAAAGTTTTTGCAGCATTTTTTGGTTCCCCAGAGAACATTCTAAGTGAACACTTCTAGAACCATTTTCCCAGTTTGAAGAACATTTTAAAAATGTAAAAAATCATTTGTCATTTTGTGGAATGGAAATTTTCTTTGGATGTTAACAGTTCTTCATGGAACCATCAATGCTAATAAAGACCCTTTGTTTGTGATGATAGCACATAGTATACAATGGTAAATCTCAGTGCATGCAAAGCTCATGTCTTTATCAGACTGGGTCAATCCACCATCGGTGACCTCATATGCAGTTCCCATGGTGATTGAGTGCAAACTAATCAAGCGGAAATAGCATGGACTGAAGGTTGAAGACTAATCTGAGAGAAAATACATTGGTCTCACTCTTGATGGGGCTGTAATGGATATATGATTGTCGTATAGCTGAATTGCTGATAATATGCATTGTATGCCAGCATTATTTCTCTCAGATTGTTAAACATTTTAAACATGATAAACACTTAAAGGGGTGGCATAATGCCCTTTTCACAAGATGTAAAATAAGCCTTCCCAGACAGCAACAGTCTCGGCTCAGATCCGGCCCACATCTGGTACACCTGGATTCCACATGGCCCGGATGTGGGCCGGATCTGGGCCGACACTATGTTGCTGCCTGGGTTTGATGTCCCCAAAAAGTGACATGTAGAATGTAACAGGACATTTCTGAATGGTTAGTTGATGAATTTATGAAGCTTATGTGTAGTTATCTTCTAGTCATTGATTAGCATTTCTGTCATGATAATCTATAAATCAAATTCCCGGGGGCAGGGTCTATGTAAATTTTCGGGTTTGTGATGTCACTAACCCGGGAGGAAGCTTGTGTAGTCCCTACCAGTCGTTCTTTGTAGTCCTTAAAAAGTGATTTCTGTAAAAGAAAATATCTCCCTTTGCTTTGAACTTTGAGAGTTGTAACTTTGCAGATGTTGTTTATGCTCAAACAGCGACATTACACACTAACTGACGTTAGAAAAGTGAAATCATAATAAACCACCCCTTTAAAGGTGGAGTGTGTCATTTGTATGCTGTGTGTCAATAATAAGAGTTTTCTGGTTTCACAACTAAAATCATTATTTTGACTTGAATCAGTGTTTTTCGGATTAGTTGAATGACTCATTTATAAAGACTGCTACTTGTCATCACCTACTGACACAACAAAGTAATCTGCATGAACAGTTCCTGTGATGATAATTACTCCACACATTTTTGCAATTACGCTGGTTTTGCACCATTCGTATGTGCGGAGGAGAATTTCTCAGTAGATTGCTTCTTAGCCTTGTTAGCAACCTGCTTATGGATTAGGGTTAGGTTGCACTTCCTGTAACCTAAATACAAATGGCAAGCCATAACAAGACACAGGCACTTCTAAGCAGCTTGTCACTCAAAGTATTTGCCAAGTAAATAAACGAATTATGATGAATAACTAGGCATCAGTGTTTGTTGGAAAGTGAGCATATTTCTCAATGATGTGCATTTCCATGAACAATATTATCGGCAGCAGCTGGCTCACGCTGAGCAAATCTGTCAGCCTGTTTGGGTTAAAGGCAGAAATAATTTATCTAGCTTCAATTATACCCAGACAGAATAAATTCAGTTAGATTCATGCAAAAACTGAATTTGCATTGGCAGAGGCCTCATGACGGCATTATTTTAGATGGTCTTTGGTAGCAGTTGCTGTGGGAGCCACAAGAGAATAGCCTTTTCTGTTCTTTTGCATTCATGCAGTATTTACAATTGTACCTGCCAGAAATCCCACACACACCTCTTAAGACAGTGTGTGTGTGAGAGGGAGATTGGGGTCATGAGGTCATGCCTATAATAATGTTTACCTGTGTGCTGAGAGGGAGATGGGTTAGGTGATTCTGACACCCTTGAGAACGGCTAAATCTGATATATTGTGCTGATATAAGGGCATCAGTTCACAAATAACTGCTTATGTCTCATACAAAACAATGCATGATATACGGAAGAACACACAAAAAAATATGACCTTTTTAATCTGTGTGATCAACAGGTAGAAAAAAAAAACTGGATTGGATTCCATATATGCATAGGAAAGCTGATTCCAAATCAAATTCAAAGACCATTATTATACGTTGGATACACTCATGGAAAGCGATATGTAATAAATAGCAAATCTCGGCTTTTATATAATGTAGCTCTTTATATAATGTTGGATATATAGGTCTATATATATTATTTAGCAAATATCAACTGAAATGAAAATTATTATTGCACAGCAATATATCAAGTTGGATAAATAAGCATATACGCAACTTTATTCATATATAGTATGTTCACAAAGTGATGCACTACATAGAAAATCTGAAATTTAAAGATAATTTGAATTGTTGCAAAATGAAAGCTATTATCGCACAGCTCTATAAAGTTGGATATATAAGTATATCCCACTTTATTTGAATTCATAAAGTACACAGCATTCACAACATTATGAAAATCATGTGGTTAATTTAGTCATATTTAGCAGATTAGAGCTAAGCGATAATATAGTTCACATTTATATATATATATATATATATATATATATATTATTTATTTATATATATATATATATATATATATATATATATATATATACAGTGAGGAAAATAATATTTGAACACCCTGCTATTTTGCAAGTTCTCCCACTTGGAAATCATGGAGGGGTCTGAAATTGTCATCGTAGGTGCATGTCCACTGTGAGAGACATAATCTAAAAAAAAAAAAAAATCCAGAAATCACAATATATGATTGTTTAACTATTTATTTGTATGATACAGCTGCAAATAAGTATTTGAACACCTGTCTATCAGCTAGAATTCTGACCCTCAAAGACCTGTTAGTCTGCCTTTAAAATGTCCACCTCCACTCCATTTATTATCCTAAATTAGATGCACCTGTTTGAGGTCGTTAGCTGCATAAAGACACCTGTCCACCCAATACAATCAGTAAGAATCCAACTACTAACATGGCCAAGACCAAAGAGCTGTCCAAAGACACTAGAGACAAAATTGTACACCTCCACAAGGCTGGAAAGGGCTACGGGGAAATTGCCAAGCAGCTTGGTGAAAAAAGGTCCACTGTTGGAGCAATCATTAGAAAATGGAAGAAGCTAAACATGACTGTCAATCTCCCTCGGACTGGGGCTCCATGCAAGATCTCACCTCGTGGGGTCTCAATGATCCTAAGAAAGGTGAGAAATCAGCCCAGAACTACACGGGAGAAGCTGGTCAATGACCTGAAAAGAGCTGGGACCCCAATGTTACTGTTGGTAATACACTAAGACGTCATGGTTTGAAATCATGCATGGCACGGAAGGTTCCCCTGCTTAAACCAGCACATGTCAAGGCCCGTCTTAAGTTTGCCAATGACCATTTGGATGATCCAGAGGAGTCATGGGAGAAAGTCATGTGGTCAGATGAGACCAAAATAGAACTTTTTGGTCATAATTCCACTAAATATGTTTGGAGGAAGAAGAATGATGAGTACCATCCCAAGAACACCATCCCTACTGTGAAGCATGGGGGTGGTAGCATCATGCTTTGGGGGTGTTTTTCTGCACATGGGACAGGGCGACTGCACTATATTAAGGAGAGGATGACCGGGGCCATGTATTGCGAGATTTTGGGGAACAACCTCCTTAGAGCTCTAACAATGCTCTAACTTCCCTCAGTTAGAGCATTGAAGATGGGTCGAGGCTGGGTCTTCCAACATGACAATGACCCGAAGCACACAGCCAGGATAACCAAGGAGTGGCTCTGTAAGAAGCATATCAAGGTTCTGGCTTGGCCTAGCCAGTCTCCAGACCTAAACCCAATAGAGAATCTTTGGAGGGAGCTCAAACTCTGTGTTTCTCAGCGACAGCCCAGAAACCTGACTGATCTAGAGAAGATCTGTGTGGAGGAGTGGGCCAAAATCCCTCCTGCAGTGTGTGCAAACCTGGTGAAAAACTACAGGAAACGTTTGACCTCTGTAATTGCAAACAAAGGCTACTGTACCAAATATTAACATAGATTTTCTCAGGTGTTCAAATACTTATTTGCAGCTGTATCATACAAATAAATAGTTAAAAAATCATACATTGTGAATGATTTCTGGATTTTTTTTTAGATTATGTCTATCACAGTGGACATGCACCTATGATGACAATTTCAGACCCCTCCATGATTTCTAAGTGGGAGAACTTGCAAAATAGCAGGATGTTCAAATATTTATTTTCCTCACTGTATATATATATATATATATATATATATATATATATATATATATATATTGTAAAATGTGAACTATATTATCGCCTAGCTCTAATCTGCTAAATATTAATTAATTAACCACATGATTTTCATAATGCTGTATTGAAACAAAGCGCTATACAAATAAAATCAACATGGCCATATTTAACCCGAGCTTAAAGGGGGGGGGGTGAATTACTGTTTCATGCATACTGAGTTTTTTACACTGTTAAAGAGTTGGATTCCCATGCTAAACATGGTCAAAGTTTCAAAAGTTAAGTTGTACGTTTGAAGGAGTATTTTTGTTCCAAAAATTGTCCTTCCGGTTTGTCACAAGTTTCGGAAAGTTTTTTTCGAGTATGGCTCTGTCTTACGTAAGAGAGGGCGGAATTTCCTTATATGGGTCCTAAGGGCACTTCTCCGGTAAGAGCGCGGGCGCGCGCGCACTCGTAAAACAGAGCAAGAGAGTGAAAGCAGTTCGCCATCAAAGCGCCCTGCCCGGCTTTTGGGAAGTCAATGTCACCAAAGAAGTGGTTGCCAGGGCAAGACAACCCTGCACAGATTCCCAAAGAACCCGGCGTTAAGGCACCCGTGGATGGAGTTTGTTTTCCTGAGCATAAACGTTGTGTAAGACTGTTGTTCCCTGCATTTCGACGATGATTGTTTTATAAACAAAGCCCAGATCGTCTAATGCTTAAGGATCGAGCAGGATCGAGCAGTCACAATGATAAAGGTTCGCGGTCGTGCGTTGGAACGGTGAGTAAAACTGTTGAACAAATGTCTCTGTGTGTTGTTAGCTCGGCGCGTTAGCACAGCTTTAGCTTCGCCCACACGGCCCGCCCCCAGCCGCTCGTTTTTTTCCGGAAAGACTCGGTACAGCCAATCTTTCAATTAAAAATATAATAAAACAAAAGACTTTTTGGAGATATGAAGGATGCAATATTACTCTATAGGTACTCAAGATTAACAGGAGATTGAGTGAAAATGAGCATTTCACCCCCCCTTTAAAACCATATGCATAGATTTGTTTTTGGATGGACGGATGCATAAACATTTAACAATTAATAAAACACCTGGGTCTCATGAGCATACACCGCTTCTCTTGTTATTTGATATGCACCAGTGCTCTGCCTCAAAAGCCAAACAAATGACATGATTATATTTTAATATCTGGTGTTGAATGATTCTGTTTGGCACACAGACCGTTGATTCAAGGGATACTGGGGGCGAATGTGTGTGTGTGTGTGTTAGCATTTGACGCATTTCCATCGATTCCCAAGCTTAATATCAGGCAAAATGATGCATGTTGGGAGCAGACCGGTGACGTTTGACAGGGCGGGTGATACTGCTAACCTCCATTCATTCCACTAGCGTTCCACCCACAACATGCTCAAACACTCAAGGCAGAAACTGTAATGAGCTTTTACAAGACATTGCTTACATCAATCCAAGCTCTGCACTCATTATACTTTAGAGGTCTGTCTGCCTATACATTCTCATATTCATACCATATATTTCCCATGGATGTGTGCGTGAGCTAAACTGTGGCTTATGTGTGATTGATTATTTCTACAATGGTTTCTAGTGTTGTTTAAAGGTGATACTGTTTACATTTTTTATGGTCTTACATTAATAATTTGTATGAACTATGTTTGGGAACTATGGTTATGCTTAATAAAAATCATTAGCAAAACTATAGCATCATTAGCATGCACCACAGTGCCATTAGCACACACTATAGTATCATTAGCATACACTGTGTACATTAATCAACCAGTCCTTTCCTTTAATGATTGTCATAAGTTGATTAAGTGCTAAATCAGGCCATTTATTTAAAAATGCCATTTAGCAAATGGATGCAAAACAGCATCTGTGGTTTAGTGTGTTGAATCTGGGCCATGGAAATCCTCAGTTGAACCACTGGGGCTGCCAGGAATCTGAAAAATTGCTTTAAACAGTCTAAGGTGGTTTGCAGGTTTTAGCAGGATAAAGTTGGATAAAGAGCTACAACGACAATATGTCCAGGTATAGTGTACTGTACAGTATATTCAATTCAATGTCCAGTTCTATAAGCTTTGCACTTTGCAAGTAGGTAACCTACACAGTACAGTATAGTATACAGTAATGACATGATTTACATAATCTTTGTTTTGAGAGTTATGGAATTGGAGGCCAACCAGGCCCCTCATGAATTCATATACATAGATAAGGCAGGATTCAATCTGGCCAAAAGGCGTCGACCTGGACAAAATGTAATGTGGAGGTGGAAGGTTTATGACCATCAGCCATATGACTAGATGTCCCTCCTTGAAGCCATGGATGCTGGCTCCAAGGGTGGATCCGACATACCAAGCAGTTTTATCCCAGTTGCATCGCCTTGGATGATATCAGATGTGATCTTGATGAAAACATGTGGCCTAACCCTGAAGATCGCAGAGATTAGATACAGTAATTTTATGTTTTTTTTGCCCCCCCCCCTTTTTTTTGCTGTTGTTTTTTTGTTCACAATGCTCTTGTGAGTTTACAGTAATGGATATTTTGTCCACTGTAAGCAATACTGTAAAACTTTTTCTGTTCTATCAAACCGTGTTTCTACTGTACCTCCTGTAGTAAACAGTAAAGGAATAAAAACTGATTTGCTTTTTACTGGAATGCTTATGAATGTGACTGTAATGTACATGTGGACATACAGTTCCCAACCAAGAAATTTAGTGTAAAGCGGTGAATTGTACGTTTTGCATGCACATACACTGTACCTGTAAAACTGAAACATAAAAGTCTATGCAGTTTTAGTAATGTCAACAATAGCCAGTATTTTGAAACCTGGTGTACTTTGATTGAGTGCATGTACCTTGTGAAGTGAAAACAAGTGTTATTCTTTGACAGAATTATTTAATTTTGAGTCAGATTTCCAGTGTTTTGGTAAAGTTAGTGTGTGCGCAGAGAAACATGTTTTCTGTTTTGAAATGAAGAGTTAGTATATATTTAACAAAATGTGTTTTTGAGAAGACAATTAACCATTTGGCCAATTGTGTTTTGTAGGTGTGAGTCTGTGTTTAGAGTTTAGAAAAAGTATCTGAAGTATGGGTAAGCACTTGTTAGCGATTAAAAAAAACTGTAAACGACTTTTTGCAAAAGCAAAACCAGCCAACCAGCTTGGCCACTATACTGATTTACACTACCATTCATCAAAAAATACATTTATAAAGTTACAAAATATTTCTATTTCATATAAATATTGTTCTTTTGAACTCTCTATTCATCAAAAAATTCATAAAAAAAAAAAAACCTCACCATTTCCACAAAAAATATTAAGCATCCATAAACAAAAAAACACTGAAAAGCATATATGGTAATAGGAAGACATTTTGCATTTAAACTTTTCCAATTCCTCATACATAAGCATAGAAATGAGTTATGTACTGATATTTTTCATGCTCTGAAGTTTGGTCAAAGAGGAAGTTTGGTCATGACATTATCAACGGTGACACCAGACAAAATATTGTTTAGCCTGCTGAGAGAGAAAATAAAACAAGCCAAGCTAGAGACCCGTGATGACCAGTTAGTGCTTGCTAGATACCAGGGAAAGTTGTTTTAAACCAAATAGGGTCAATTTTGATTTAGACCAGCACTGCTCATCTAAAACCAGTTAAAGGGATAGTTCACAAAAAAAAAAAAAAAATTCTGTCATCATTTACTCACCCTCAAATTGTCCCACACCTGTATGAGTTTCTTTCTTCTGCTGAACACAAAAGAGGATTTTTTGGGTTGGGTTGACAGGCCCCATTGACTGCCATAGTTTTATTTTTTTTTCTCCATACTATGGATGGGATCCATCAAGTGTTTGGTGACCCCTTTTCTTCAAAATATCTTATTTTGTGTTCAGCAGAATAAATAAATTTATACAGGTTTGGAACTACCCATTTAAGATTTACTTATTTATTTTTTTATTTATTTTTTTTACTTTGAGTCAATCCAGTAGTTTTTAGCAGAGAAGTGATCTTTCTGAACATTAGAACACAAGATGTTTTTTTTTTTTTGATTGAATTAATCATCTAAATGAAGAACTTTAAGAGCTTGTGCGACAAAACTTGAACTCTTACACCTCACTCACAACTTATTGTTATTTCACAAGCACAATGTATTCCTCCAACCCATTTCCATCCAACAAGGTCAGGCTCATTGATTCTGGATATGTTGTCATGGCAATGCACTAAGGTCTGTTTTTAGGTCTGCTTGGTAAATTGAAAGTCTGTCATTTTCTAAATGAGCTTGATAATGCATGGATGAGTAGAACCTTAAGCCATTTCCATAAACATACACAACATGCACACACCCCTACCTCCCTTCCTCCATCACAGAATGGATCCGTAATGGTGTGGATGATGAGAGAAAATGACTCTTTTACTTTGCTTTATTTATAAAAAAAAAAAAAAAAAAAAAAATCAGTCAAGTTAGGAATACAAGAATAGGGCCATTGTAGCCCTAAGGCAGTCGAGTAATGACTTCACCTTCCGTAGGAGTTTACCACTGCAAGCGTCCTCTCCTCTGCTTAAAGGGGTCATATAATGGTACATGCACTTTTACAAGTTGATTGTACTGAAATGTGTGTTGGCAGTGCCTGTACACAACCATTATAAAATGATAAAAATCCATCCAGTGTTTTTTTTTTAATCTTCTTATATGTTTTCCCCTGTCTCAAATCAAGCCGTTCGATTTTGTGATGTCACAAGATCGGACGCCCCTCCCACGATTGTTGATTGACAGCAGCGTTTCAACACAGATCCGCCCTCGCTCGTGAGCGAGTTGTCAATCATAGTCCGCGCGGTCATTGTTGATACACTGGAGCACTGTCTATGAGCAGAATGGCGTCTGTAAGCGATTGTGGTGTTCTGTTTTTGGGTGTAATAAGGAACACAGCAGTCATTTTGATGTTCCTAAATCCGAACCGCTGAAGACGCAGTGGCTGAGTTTCGAAGGGAATATTCCCCACGATCAACGTCAATGCTTTCATGTTTGCGCGAATCATTTCACCAGACTGCTTTACAAACGAGGATGAGTAAAAAGCTGGTTTTGCTAAGAAGCTGCTCCTGAAAAAAAGATCGGTACCAACTATCCGTGTTCCTGCTGCACCTCCAGAAGAAGAAGTGAGTGTAACGTTATATTAATCTTTACATTAATCTTTGCAAATTCTGTTTGCAAATTCTGTTTGCACGCTTCACGATGAATGCGGCTAAGGTTTACACTCAGGGTACATTACGGCATGTTTTCTATGTACGACATTCTCAATATAATTCATAACCCCACGTTTATAATGAACAACGCGGTATGGTTATTGTGTTACAGAACAAAGGGGCGGGGTGAGAAAAGCTCATTATCATTTAAAGACACATGCACTTAAACGGCGTGCTGAAAACAGAGTTGTTTTTGACCAGGTAAAATTAGTGTTTTCTTACAATACTAATGAGAATTTTTAATTAAAGTATATTACAAACTTTTAATTTAGACCCTAAAGAATCATATTAGCTTGTACAAAAATGGCATTATATGACCCCTTTAAAATACATTTGTGTCTAGTTGACACAGCAGTGTCTGTTTATGTGTGTGTGTTCGGAAAAATGTGAACCAATAAATCTAGTTTGCCACAGATAATGCGACCCGTAGGATGAAGTAATGTCGAAATGTCCTGTGTGCTCATTGACAATCCAAGTTAGCAACTTCAGTAAGTCTCTGTGTCAAAAATACATACAGTAATTGAATAGAAGGTTTAACTAATACACCAAATAAAAGATAATAGGCCTAAAAAGTATTTGGACTTGGTACAGTCTACTTATGAGAGTAGTTGCAAATGAATGAGTTGAAATGTAGTTGGAAAGTTAGTTAGTAAAATGTCTAAAGTGAATTATCAATATAAAGTGTAACCAAAGTAAATAAAAAAAGTAAATATTATTAATAAAAATAACTTAATAAATCCACTAAAATTACTTATTAGTTACATTTATTTAAAATTAATGTATATATTTAAATTTAAACTGTATCCATTAAAGGGGTGGTTGATTATGATTTTAACTTTAGTTAGTGTGTAATGTTGCTGTTTGAGCATAAACAACATCTGCAAAGTTACAAAGTTCAAAGTTCAAAGCAAGGGGAGATATTTGCTTTTAAAGAAATTCCTTTTTAAGGACTACAACAAACGGCTGGTAGGGACTACACAAGCTTCTTCCCCTCGGAACACGATTTATAGATTATCAAGACAGAATATGCTAATCAATGACTAGAAGATAACTACACATAAGCTACATAAATTCATCAACTAACCATTCAGAAATGTCCTGTTGCTTCTACATGTTGCCACTTCTTCTTGAGTCTCTCCATCATTGTCTGACTTCGGTTTGAACATAAAAGGCTAAACGTTTTAGAATTTTTCAGTGTGTGTCTGTGTGAGGTAATTAGAGCTGCTAATACACAAGCTCTTGAAGCTACGTCCTCTGTGTCGGGAGCAGCAGCTCATTTGCATTTAAAGGGACAGACACAAAACAGTGTGTTTTTGCTCACCCTCAAAAAGTGACAATTTTAGCATGCTATATAAAAATATCTGTGGGGTATTTTGAACTAAAACATCACATACACACTCTGGGGACATCAAAGACTTATTTTACATCTTGTGAAAAGGGCATTATACCACCCCTTTAAACATTAACAATAAGTTAAAAGTAATTCCAAAATAATAAATAAAATTTACGCCATACATGCACAAAAGGTAAATTTAAGGTCACACTTTAGATTAGGGTCCAATTCCCACTATTAACTAACTATTAACTATGACTTTTGCCTCAATAAACTCCTAATTACTTCTTAATAGTTGGTAAGGTAGTTGTTAAATGTAGGTATTGGGTAGGATTATGGGATATAGAATATGGTCTGCAGTATAATGTATTAATATGTGCTTTATAAGTACTAATAAACAGCTAGTATCCTGGTAATATGCATGCTAATAAACAACTACTGTAGTTAAAAGTGAGAATTGGACCCCAACTAAAGTGTTACCAAATGTTACCTCAAACATCCAATAAAAATGACTAGTTAGTTAAGCATAATATATGAATTTAATAATAAAAAAAATAATAATAATAAATAGACAATTTGTGAGTCAAATGATTGTTGAACATGTCCATAATAAATGTTATAAACTTTGTCTGTGGTTATTATGTTAGGAACTTGAGGGGAACTGATTTCATACAGCCAGTAAAAATCACATTGGGACTAGTTAAACCTCACTGCACAAATGTCTCAGAAAAAATGAAATTAGTCCTGAGCAAAGCTTGCACTGAATTTGTTTGCAGACGCCATGGTTTAATATTTTCTTACACAGGCTTGGCCACTTTCCACACGTCTAATTCAGGTCTGGTCATAATAAGCGGAAACTGTCCGTATGCACCTGCGTTTTTGTATATTGAGTAAGAACTATTCAGTGTGAAATAGACCATCAGCCAATGAGGGGTGACAGAAACCCAGTTTCACGTTCTCATTTTTTACAGCGTGATACATCAAATCTGTCCTACTATAAAGAGAAGGCACAATGTAATTACTCTGTGCACTAGTCTCTTCAGTATCCTCATTCAAAAGGACAACTTAATCATCTTTTGTAGCGATGTCACTGCCACAAATGAAGACAAATGATTAAACTTGAAACAATACTGAAGCTGTGGGAAAAAAGAGAAGAAGCTCAGCAGAGGATATTGGTGTTTTGACTAAATATACAATGATGTGATGTCAGTTAGCCTTACATGTTTCTTTACTACTTATACTGTAGACACATTCATATTTTACTTCATATTATTCCTGGATGTACATACAGTTCACCCAAGAATATAAATTCTGTAATAATTTATTGACTGGCATGTCTTTCTGAACCCATATGCATTTCTTTATCTGTAGAACATGCAGAATTTTATATATATATACATATATATATATATATATTATATATATATATATATATATATATATATATATATATATATATATATATATATATATATATATATATATATATATATATATATATATATATATATATATATATATATATATATATATATATATATATATATATATATTATATATATATATATATACACTCACCTAAAGGATTATTAGGAACACCATACTAATACTGTGTTTGACCCCCTTTCGCCTTCAGAACTGCCTTAATTCTACGTGGCATTGATTCAACAAGGTGCTGAAAGCATTCTTTAGAAATGTTGGCCCATATTGATAGGATAGCATCTTGGAGTTGATGGAGATTTGTGGGATGCACATCCAGGGCACGAAGCTCCCGTTCCACCACATCCCAAAGATGCTCTATTGGGTTGAGATCTGGTGACTGTGGGGGCCATTTTAGTACAGTGAACTCATTGTCATGTTCAAGAAACCAATTTGAAATGATTCGAGCTTTGTGACATGGTGCATTATCCTGCTTGAAGTAGCCATCAGAGGATGGGTACATGGTGGTCATAAATGGATGGACATGGTCAGAAACAATGCTCAGGTAGGCCATGGCATTTAAACAATGCCCAATTGGCACTAAGGGGCGTAAAGTGTGCCAAGAAAACATCCCCCACACCATTACACCACCACCACCACCCTGCACAGTGGTAACAAGGCATGATGGATCCATGTTCTCATTCTGTTTACGCCAAATTCTGACTCTACCATCTGAATGTCTCAACAGAAATCGAGACTCATCAGACCAGACAACATTTTTCCAGTCTTCAACTGCCCAATTTTGGTGAGCTTGTGCAAATTGTAGCCTCTTTTTCCTATTTGTAGTGGAGATGAGTGGTACCCAGTGGGGTCTTCTGCTGTTGTAGCCCATCCGCCTCAAGGTTGTGCGTGTTGTGGCTTCACAAATGCTTTGCTGCATACCTCGGTTGTAACGAGTGGTTATTTCAGTCAAAGTTGCTCTTCTATCAGCTTGAATCAGTCGGCCCATTCTCCTCTGACCTCTAGCATCAACAAGGCATTTTCGCCCACAGGACTGCCGCATACTGGATGTTTTTCCCTTTTCACACCATTCTTTGTAAACCCTAGAAATGGTTGTGCGTGAAAATCCCAGTAACTGAGCAGAAGCACATTGTGAAATACCAACAACCATGCCACACTCAAAATTGCTTAAATCACATTTCTTTCCCATTCTGACATTCAGTTTGGAGTTCAGGAGATTGTCTTGACCAGGACCACACCCCTAAATGCATTGAAGCAACTGCCATGTGATTGGTTGATTAGATATTTGCATTAATGAGAAAATGAACAGGTGTTCCAAATAATCCTTTAGGTGAGTGTATATAGAGAGACTCGTGAGACTCTTATCGGGCGATAAAAAAAAATATCGCCGTTAATCTATTCTCAAAGGTGGGTTGGGAGCTGGGTCTATTATGCAAGCTATGATGACTTTCACCTTGATATTTTAGCGCGGATTCGGTTCGGTGTTCGGTATGCATTTTCAAACCGAACGTTGGACCATTTTTCCTGCCGACCAAAATTTCGTTATTTCAAATGTAGCCGGGTTGCGCGTGGCAAGCGCGCTAATAATGTAAGAGACAATTGTCCGACATCAAATGGCAAACATAATGTAAGCGGAACGAAACTGAGCTACTCGTTATTGTGTGGTTGACGGACCGTTGTTTATCAGTTTGGACCAGTGCAGCGCGAGCCGATCTTGATCAAGCGACAGTGTTACACAGCGCTAAGAGATCCAGTAAAGAAATCATTTAAATTCGCCACAGAAGTAATAACATCGCTGCGAGATCTAGTGAGAAACATTCACATTTATCGTTATTAACGGATCAAACATTGTGCCATGAATGAACTATCCAGTGTCCACAGATCTGCATCATTTACCATGGATTTACTGTAGTAACACTAACTGCAACTATGAAAGTTTGGCAGGAATAGTAGGCTATAATGCTTTCAAGTAACACTACGTTGGTTTTATTTTGACATTATGAATAAAATTGCTGCCCTCAAATATTAATCTGAACTAAAAATAGACCTTTGTTGATAACTACTACAATATTAGGCTATATTTCATTTTTTCCAAGAAGCTGTTTTGTTTTATATGCTCATAAGAAGAATCCATTATAGCTTCATCATTGCTCAAAGTAAAAAAAAAAAAAAAAAAAAAAAAAAAATCTCTGGCATTTCTTCACAAGTTCTTTTAAATGTCACTTTGTATTTAAGAAACACATGCCCTTTAGTCATTATCTGGGTAGCACACATATTCTGAATGCCTTCGGCAGAATTCAAATGAGCCATTTTAATCTAGATTAATATAGATTAATTCCAAGATTACAGTGAGATTAATCTAGATTAAAAAAAAAATAATCTATGCCCACCACTAATATATATATATATATATATATATATATATATATATATATATATATATATATATATATATATATATATATATATATATATATATATATTATTATGCTTTATACACACACACAAAATTATAATGTGAATAATATTGACAATGCATTGACACAAAATAAGCACATTAACATTTCATATACTGTAAAATTAAAAGCTTTACTTACAATAATGTATTGTCTTTGAATAATCTTCTTAAAAATCAATTTACAGCCCTTTAAATAACTCTTTGTCAGGTGTTTGTATGTCACGGTGTCAAAATTTCAGTAGTCAGTACCAATACCAGTAAAATTGTGCAGTTTTACTGGTAAAAACCTTTGAAATAAGAACTTTAAAGAATGTGGTCTTGTTTTGTCTCGTTGTTTTTCACTGTCAATCATCACAGTTTCCAATTCAGTCGCACATTTACATCCGGTTGTCAATCCAGAAACTTTGCAGTGTACTTAGCAGCAGCATGAAAGTGAATGAGTAATAAAGAGAAAGCAAGAAAAGAGCCTCACTTTATAATCATAGGCTGTCAATCTCTAAAGCACAAGCTCACTGAGTTATCTGCTCTCGTGAAAACTCACATTTTAATAAAATAAAAAATCTCAATCATACAATGTATCTATTATTTACATTGTGTTTACACTTTGTTGGTTATAATGAAATGATTCCCAAGCGTGCAGCTTGCGTTCAACAAAACAAAACCTTGTGTGTTTTCAATGACGTTTAGCAGATTCTGACTAACTTACAGAGACCTCTGATATGCCAGTGTTCACGCGCTCAATAGATATGACTGTGATTTGGTACAATGGTCAACACTTGAATATACACACTGTAAATAGAAACCTTTGATGCTCAGAGAGTGCTCGAACAAACACAAACAAGAGCGTTTGAAAGCAGAATCTATCAGCAGGTACCGCATATACCCAGTGCTCGGTTCTACCGGTACTGCAGGAATCGTCAACCTTTTTCTTTAGCACCGGTATGTTTGACAAAACCTAGGTGTAGCAATTGCACACAGAAAATAAAAGTCCTTCTAGTTTGTTCAAGAAAGCTAACCTAATGACAAATCATTTTAAACATTCTCTTAAAATTAACAAACACAAGTTTACCCACTACAGTCAACCTCCCGGGTTTAAGTCTGTCTCATCCCAATCTCTCCATCACGCCCCTGTAGCCAGACCCCACACTGTGGAGCGATTACCTCTCTTCATGTTATGAATACTCTCCACGCTTTCCCTGGCAAGCAGATAGGAAGGGTGACCGAGAGCTTGAACTGCAAAGCGACCTTCTGTTACAGCTTTCAAACATCACTGCCATCTGTTTGCTGACCGTTTAATGGATGTTCTCCATGTTTCTAACCTATGACCAAAGGCAATATCCCCAACTACAGCCCGAGGTGGTCTCCTCCCTCAATGGGGTAAAAAAAATTGGTCTACTTGACTAAACATTGAACAATGATATTAATAATTAAAAAAAAAGAAATCATTAAAACAGATAACTTCAGTAAACTATCCACAGAGGCTTCTTTACTTTTTAAAACACAAAGTTTGCCTGTTAAATCCACAAAAAAGAATATTCATAGGGGTATATATATAAAAAAAAAAATCTTGCTTAAACATTCAATATTACATTCTTGTTGTGTGTTGAATAGTTTAATTAAAGTGTTCAACTTTAATTAAACTATTCAAATAAGGTGAAATGAAAAGTGGAGATAAAATTCATTATAGCTGCGGAAACCATGTTATTTAATAAAGCAATACGCCACCTGAGTTTGTGAGTTAAAGTTAATTGACCACATTAGACACAATGTTAAGAAGCACACATACAAAACAGTGCCATCATATAATAAAACATATCAGGGATACATTGATTAATACTTGTGCACTATGCTTTCACCAAGTAATAATCTGAAGGTCATTGACCTAATTGTAGGGTGTTTGCCATTTAACTTGCCACATTAATATAACATGGTGTGTGTGTTTATCAGCCTTTTACAACAATGTTAAAAGGCTCAGAATTTAAAGTCAGAACTACCCATTTTATATTCATTTTAGGATCATTATAAACATTACAAATGCATCTCCATCTCAGTAGCATTTCCAACTGAAAGGATGTTTTAAGATGCAATGACCGTGTGCACCGTTCTTCAGCTGGCTAAGTCGTTAAAGAACTTTGGCAAACAACAGTCTGATTTTCATCTTAAAAACAAAGTGTTTCCAAGGGCAAAGCGTAGAGATTAAGATTCCAATTTTTTAGCACAGCAGTAAAGTGGCTGGTAGGACAGACACACCTTTTCTTTTTTATTCAGCTCAGAGAGTGATTGTTATTCTGCTCGGCTCGGTACAGTCCGTGGGTTAGTGCCAACGTGTTTCCCATTTTCATTTCTGCATACTCTAAATATTGAGAAGTTTCCTTTGTGACCTCTGAGAAATGTTGTGTTTCTACCATCTAATGACTGAGAATAACAGAGCGTGATCCAACTGTTTGCCATTCAAATCAATCATTACAGCAGAAGCTCGAGGAGGGAAACCACTCTCCAAGTTCCTCGAAAGCTTAAAAAACTCGATCTTTATTATGTCTATTTAGCAATCACACAGAACATCATATCAACCACTTAGCGACAAGCTAACATGTCTAAGTCATTAACGAACGAAAAAAAATATTGAACAAAAGGTATAGAATTATAGAACAAAAGAACAGATAGAATGATAGAATTACAGATAGATTGAAAGAACGGCACAGAGAGAAAGAACAAATGAACAAACAAACTAATGATAGATAGAACAACAGATAGAACAATAGAACATCAGATAGAAAGAACGGCCATTAGAAAGAACAACAGATCGATAAATAGAACGAATGACAGATATGTAGAAAGAAAGAAACAAACAATAGATAATGACAGATAGATAAATACAATGAATGTATGAATTAACGCACGAGCAAAAGATAGATAATTAGAACAAATGAACAAACGGATAGATAGAATTAATCGAAATAACGAATGAATGAACAACAGATAGAAGATAGAACGAACGAATGCACGCACGAACAACACATTCACGAACGAACGGACGATAGAGAGATAGAAAGAAACATCAAACAACAGAACAGATAGAATGATAGAACAACCAATAGATAGAAAGAACAACAGAAAGATAAAAAGAAAAAATGAATGAACGATAGAACGACCATGAGAAAACGACCGATAGATAGAAAGAAAGATGACCGATAGATAATGATAGAAAGAATGACCGACAGATAGAAAGAATGACAGACAGAAAGACAGACAGATAGATAGATAGACAGACAGACAGACTGAACGAATGAACGAAAGAACGAAAGAACGATAAAATGACAGACCCTGGTCTGGAGTGTGAAGTCAGACGTGTCTAATGAACATGCATCATGTATCTGAAAAATGAACGCCTGCCAGTTTTTGGTTCCCTTGGAAATGAAAGCCTTTATATTTCCTCTTTATAATTCAGAAGGAATATGAATTCAATTTGTCAAGCTCTTAAGTCAGACGACAAAGTTTCAGTGTTTGTCCACGGGGTTCAGTATTGGAGAAAAATCATATGACAAAATGTAATTTGCGGGCTTAACCGCTCTAAAGCTTTGCTCTTGGCAACAATAACATCCTGGAAATAATATGCTCGCAGGGAACCTACAAGGGAGCCAAATTTGCCTCTTCATTATATCATTCATATCATCATCACCATCAAAAACAGCACTGCAAAATACAGTTTTCAAGTTAAATGGCAATGAACAGCTTAATTTGGAAAGGAAAATTAGGGGCTTTTTTAAACTGAAGGGCTGTAGGCACACTATTATTAGTTCCACAACTCTGCTTATGATTAGTCATGAAGAAATAATAAATATCCTGCTCTACAACAGTTGAAATGCACAATTTTAGTAGCAGGAGAATGTCATTATGGAAATGTGTGAAATGTGAGCCAGTCACATTTCATAATTTACTGTAAACTAGAAATTAAAGTAATAATTGATTGCCTATTGATACTTTCCCCTGCTTTAAATGATTAGTTCACTTTCAAAAAAATTTGCTGAGAATTTACTCACCCCTATGTCATCCAAGATATCCATGTCTTTCTTTCTTCAGTCAAAAAGAAATTAAGGTTTTAAGGAAAACGTTCCAGGATTTTTCTACACAGAATGGACTTCAATGGCAACCAACTATTCCGATGTTCAAAGAAGGTTCAAATGTCCGTCTCAATGCACCTTCAAAGGCTCTACACCAGTGGTTCCCAAACCTGTCCTGAAGGACCCCCAACACTGCACGTTTTCTTTGTCTCCCTAATCAAACACACCAGATTCAAATCATCAGCTCATTATCACATGGGTTAATGAGCTGATGAGTTGAATCAGGTGTGTTTGATTAGGGAGACAAAGAAAACGTGCAGTGTTGGGGGTTCTTCAGGACAGGTTTGGGAACCACTGCTCTACACGATCCCAGTCGAGAAATAAGGGTCTTATCTAGCGAAACAATCAGCCATTTTCAAAAAAAAAAAAAAAATTACATATATATATATTTACTTTTTAACCACAAATGCCCGTCTTGATGCGCCACGTATTACGTCATCACATTGGAAAGGTCACAATAAAAAAATAAAAAAATAAAAAAAATAATTATAATAATACATTTTTAAAAAGATTTTAAAAAGGAGAAAATGAGATGGAATTTCGCCTTTCCCTACCTTTTTAAACCGGAGTACACAGACAAAAAACTTAGATAGATGACGTAACGCGTGACCTTTCCAACGTGATGACGCAATGCGTGGCACATCTCAAAGATGGTACACGACAAGCATTTGTGGTTAAAAAGTATATGTATAATTATAATTTTTTTTTTGAAAATGTCCGATCGTTTCGCTAGATAAGACCCTTATTTCTCGACTGGGATCATGTAGAGACTTTGCAGCTGCATTGAGACAGACATTTGGACCTTCTAACCATTGGTTGCCACTGAAGCCCATTATATGGAGAGAAATCCTCGAATGTTTTCCTCAAAAACCTTAATTTCTTTTCGACTGAAGAAAGAAAGAGATGGATATCTTGGATGACATCGGGGTGAGTAAATTATCAGCAACATTTTTTTTTAAAGTGAACTAATCCTTTAACCCCATCCCAAAATCTGAGTCCGAACCACCAGAGTTATTCATGTCTACATCATGTCAATACCAAGCTAAAAAAGGACTAAACCAAAAATAATTAAAAGTAGCCTAGTCCATAAGGAACATGCACTATATTCCAATTCTTATGAAGCCACACAATAACTTAAGCCTTCAAGTTGTTATTGACAAACTCTCGCCCTATACTGAAGCTCTAAAATAATAAATAGCATTATATTTTAGTCAGTTGCTGGTATTTGTGTAACGGATGTAGGCCAGTAAGAGCTTGTGTTCTGGTTTAGATCTGGAATTCCTGAGAAAAGAAAAGATACAAATCTCTGTGATTATGGCAGTTGTTCCAATACTATGTATCTTTGAGGTTTAGGTGTGTCATAACCGGAGAGATAGGAAGGAAAAAACAACAGAATAAACACCATAGCAAGAAGTCTAAAACTGTTTCTGAAGAGAAAAAATAACTTGAGGTGTCAAGACCCAACAGGCAAAGCTGTGAGCCAGAGCGCTAAACAATTCACTCACAAGCACAAGTATAGGACAAAATGAACAATACTGCAGCAAAATGACTTTATTGCTTAAATATCGACCTCAGCTTGGAAAAAAAAAAAACTGACCTAAGTGCTGCTTAGGAAGGAACGTTAACTTTAAAATAAATAAATAAATAAATAAATAAACTTTTTTTCTTCTTGCAAAACATACAGAGATGACATGTTAATGATATACAACTTTGTATACAATATACAAAAAGAACATTAACTTGTGCTCATGAGAGAGTCATTCTCCACAATGATTGGCCGATAAGACATACAGTAGCGTGAGATGAGACGGAAGACATACTTAACACCACGTTCACGTTCTTCTCACGGTAGACGTAGAATCCACAGCTAGATCAATGAGTAAGCCCTGATTACAACGACCATCACATGAAGTGTCACACAATTCTGAAATTATCGTACATGATGGGATGTTTTTTTTCATTATTGATCGTACATCGTACAGAGGTCAAAATTAACGTACAAATACGATAACTATCGTACGTCTGGCAACACTGCTTCTTCTTCGCTTGTGTTTCGGTGTTTCATGTAAAATCTACGAGATTTTCAAAAAAAATTCTAAAGTGCCGAGAAAGAAACTTTACCTCAACTCTCTCATCCGTTATCTGTGTCGTTCTATTTCAAAATGCTCCTTTGTCATTCCTTTTCTCTTGTATGTTGCCATCTCAGGGTTATGGTCTGTGCAAGTATGAATAAAATATTGTTTTTTTCCAGAAGCTTCTTGAAAGAGGAAGACCAGAGATGCGCAACCCTTAAAAAAAGCCACCAACTAAAACAAGCTTTTAGTGCAGTGTTATCCACCTGTCACATTAACCTTTTTTCTTTCTTTTATTTGCATTTTAAAAGCTCTGAGTGAGCTTTCAAAAGAGCGAGACGCAGCAAAATGGAAATGAAGATCCAGCAATTGCATACTGTGGTTGTAGAACAGACCGGACAGGCATATATGAAGCCCTTAATCCTAACCGTCAGATACTGTCTGGGCGGCTCGAGAAGGAAAACACATTTATGTCAAAAGTGACTGGTCTTCTTGCCTTTCACAGAGCTGATCTAGACTGTGAATACAATGCCTCAAGATGTCAGTCAACTCTTCCTTTCAACCGAGGGTCAAACAATCACATCGGCCACATGCCTCCATTCAGGCCCTGTGCGCTCCGGTTGGTCACGGCTCTATAAATATATATTACCACCTTGTTTTCCTGCCAGACACTCTGGGACTGGTTGACAGGCAGAGACATTTTAAATGTCATATGGCCATGACTGCATAATGACATAACCATTATGTAGTCTTACCCTGCCTGAGCCTCAACAAGCTCAAAAGGGATGTAACAGACTTCATAAAAAATCAAATAAAATAAAATAAAAAACAATTAGATCAGCGAGGCTTTTTAGGTCTTTAACTAAAGGTTGGCTAAATGCTAAAATACTGCTGTTTTACACCATCTCATGGGACTGTTGAATTGATGACTTGTGGTTGCAGCATGTGTTTTCGAGCTGACAGAATCCAAAGGCTTCCATGCTCATGGTAATTTTGTGGGCAGGTCTGTGGAAAGAGGATGTCGAATGAATGTGTTCAGTGTTTAAATGTGTTAGTAATAATCACATCCAACACTAGTGAAGATTTAGATCTGAACTGAGTTTGAGTCCCGGCTCGTGGACCTTTCCCGATCCCATCCCATCCTCTCTCTCCCACTTTGCTTCCTTTCTCCTAGGTCCTATCATAATAAAGGTAAAAACGACTGAAATGTAGCAGGGGTCTTCAAAATATATCCAGGACGCCGTTTGTTTAATGAGCAACGTGTCACCTTTCTAAATGCCCCCTTTACACGGTTTCACAGAAACTGGTCCCGTCTGTGTTTGTACACAGGATAATGTGTGACTGGAACACCGAACGCTTCTACTAATTACACATATAACAAGCTTGTTAGACCACACTCACGAGCACCAATCCATTTAGTTCTCGTTAGAGAGATCACAAGCTCAGCCACAAAAGCAGTGATGTAATACCATGTAATTAGTGATTTAAAGGTGCATGTTTCTTGTGACAGATAATATATGTTTTCGGATATTAAGGCACTAATTATTCTAATCCTCGGATTGTTTAAGCCCATATGAATTTCTTTCTTCTGTTGAACGCAAAAGGAAATGATAGGCTCTTTTCCCTACATTAAATGTGAACAGGGGTTAAGCTCCGAAAAAGACAAATACAAAATCAGTGCCATTCTCCATTCATTTCTGTTCTATGGAAAATTGGTATTTCAGCACAAATTACTTATCAAATTAGCCACTGACTAACCTTTCAGTGGGATGATGGCTAATGTACTTTTTAGGGCTCTCACTTTTGAGAAAAATCAAATTCGAACGGATATCAAATATCAAGCAATGTATTTGAATATATTCAAATATCTACAAAAAAAAAAAAAAAAAAAACACCGTAACAGTGATTCAATCACAAATTTATTAACTGCCTGACAGTCATAAACAGGACTCAGGCCATAGCCTGTCTGAAAAAAAAAAAAATGTTTGACTTGTTTGAAACAGCAGGTTCTCAACTTAATCTGTATGAAGTGCAACTATGCATAGCCAATCACAAAATTAGGCTACATGGAAAAAAAAGGTGCCGACCGGTTGTGCAGGAAAGTATGCAGTCATTCAATGTTAGACGCCTGGCGATGCTCTGGCCGTCTGCTGTGTCTCTGACTCTGCTGCCTCATTTGGACGGTAACTCGACAGTCTTCCATCTTCCAATCTTCCATTTTCAAAACAGGGTGGCTGTTGGCTATTATTATACATTTTAAAGTCTAATTGGTTAAAAAACTAAACTAAAGTGTGCATGTAGTCCATAAAATCAGTCATCATGACATTACTGTACACACACGCCCATGCAGAGTCAGCTGGCATTGGTGTTGACATCACCAACGAGCACGCACTTTTAGCCAATCAGCGATCAGCAGGCAGATGCGATTGAGCGCGATAAGTTGTAGCTGTATACTCAAGTGATTGCTAATGCCAAAGTGATATAGCCTACTAAACAGTAAGTTGTACACAGTAAAGAGTGAGCAACTCTAAAAGCGTACACGTGGTGGGAGATATCGATGGTGACTATAACTCTGAGAGGAGAGCACAGTTGAATGACTTGAAATTAAATCAAATATGGGACATGAAATATGTCCATGGTCATGTGCACACTAGCCTAACCTTACCAGACATCGGCAACTTTTACACCATCCAGACTGCACTATGCTCGACCCTGACAGCTGCTGAAAAAGGTTTGAATCAACGATTAATCCATTTTGACTGCTAAATTCTACATTATGTTCTGCAATGTGTGCTTGCGAGGGTTGTCATCGGTTAATTTCTTGATTGCCGTTTTGCCGTGTCCATCTGGACATTTTAGTCATATTGGCTAATTCTCCTTAATTATTGCCCTGTTTTGATCTGTTTTCCTGGATTTTTTTTTTTTTTTTAGCATTGTTATTTTGTTTTAAGGAGATACAAATTGTGCTTATCAACCTTGAATGACATGGTAATGAAATTATATCATATTATTTTGACAGTAAAATTTTGGCCGTTTTTTTCTTGTAGTGGGCGGGTTTTGGTGAGCTTTTGGGCTGGAAATCACCGTCCCAATCTGGCAACACTGGGTGTACTATCCCTTTAACTTAGTTTTACTCAGAATTTACATTGTACATCTGTCAAAAAGTTGTGAAAGAGGAGACAGAACATACCAAAGTTATTAATAAGTTTACTTCGGCTAATTTAGGTGAAGTTAACCATAACGTTACTTACCAGTTGATGTTATCACTACTATTCATAATGAAAAGGCTCCAACACACTCCATCGTTGCAGATTGCAGATGGCATTATCCAGATCACAAACCTGAAAATAAATCAAAGCATATACGTGAAAATATTGTTTAAAACCCGCGCTTAAACAAGGGTTTCGTCTATCTCACTTTACCTCAGTATTTCACGTTAGTTCGCTGCGGTAAACGTTAAGTTACCGATGACTCCGCCCGCCTGATGAGCTAACTTGCGTTAAAGAGGCAGAGGAACACACAAACATTATTTTTTATCGTTTTAACTAAAGAATATTTCGGCTTATATAGGTGAACTTAACTTACTCACCAGTTAATATTATCACCGTGACTGCGACCCGGCCGACAGTCAGGAAAAAAAGGCACCAAAACCATTTTGACGGACAGTCAGGGGGAAAAAAAAGCACTAAAACCATTCAGACGAAAACAAAACGATAAATCATGTTAGTTTGCTGTTAACATAAGTAAAAACATTTGAAAATGTTTGTTTTACATGAAATATAAATCATATACTAACCTTTTTGGTGAGTTACATGATCTTTTGTCCGTGCATTAACTGCCACTTCACCCCTCAAAAAAACACTTGAAAAGAAATCTCTCTTGCCATTGGTCAGTTTTTCGAGGGCAAGTTCACTACTGTAAATTGATTTACAGTATGGGAAGAATTACAGTAGTGACCCTATATGTTCTCATAATCCTTTGCTGTTTACAGTAGCATACTGTATACATATTTTACAGTACCTTACTGTACATATTACAGTAAAATACTGTTCAAATTACAGAAATCCGTTACAGTGCACCATGTGAGAAATAGTCAGGTTTGTTTTTCTCTTTTCGTGATTGCTTGAATTGGCCACAGTGTGAGTAAAAGATGGAATGTTTTAGGACTACACCTAGTGAAAGTCAAAGAGAGTCTGCCTCCTCAATTTTCACCCTTTCAGTTTAAGACTGAGTTTCAGTTTAACATTCACACATGCACACACACACACACACACACACACACACACGCACGCACGCACGCACGCACGCACGCACGTTTTAATGTTTTATGGGGACTTTCCATAGACATAATGATTTTTATACTTTGCAAACTATTTATTCTATCCCCTTACACTAACCCTACCCCTAAACTTTCTGCGTTTTCAAAAAACATCACTTATAATTTATAAGCTGTTTTTCATGGGACCAACAAATGTCTTTGATTCTTATGTAGACAGATAAACACAAATTACTTTTATGGAACATGCCATCTGAAATCTAATCTGAAATGTAACCTGAACTCAATTTCTCAACTGTGGCTTATCTAAAAATATTTATTTAGTTATAAAAAAAAAAAATGTAGACGCTTTTATACAACATCTACAGTTAACTTAATGAACCAAGCAAAAGTAATGATTTTACGTTCTACCGAAAAAGACTTCAATTTACAGTTCGATGGCTATTTTTCATCACATCTTTATTTAACCGGGGAAAAAACACTCATTAGCAGGACTAAATTGCCATGCGGGATGAATACCATTCAAATGTTTGGAGCAAGTATTTTTTTATTTATTTTTTAAGATGAAAAAACTTTCATTCAGCAATAATGCATTTAATTGATCAAAAGTGACAGTACAGACTCTTATATTGTAAAAAAAAAAAAAAAATCATTTCAAATAAATAGTTATTTTGAACTTTCGATCCTTCAAAGAATCCTGAAAAAAAAAAAAAGTATTTGTTTCCTCAAAAATATGAAGCAGCACAACTGTTTTCAAGACCGTAGTAGTGATGCTGAGAATTCAGCTTTACCATCTCAGATACAAATTCTAATAATATTCCAGTCTTGCTGTTTTTATTGTATTTTTGATCATAAATGCAGCCTCGATATGACTTCTTTCAAAAACATTAAAAACTCTCACCAAATAAACATTTGAATGACTGTATCACATAAAAAGATATTAAAATCAAGTCAAAATATCACTGAGAAGTTAAAGTAATATATTTATACATACTCAAATACTGTTGCAGTTCTATATGTGACCCTGGACCACAAAACCAGTCACATGGGTAATTTTTTTGAAATTGAGATTTATGCATCATTTGACCGCTGAATAAATAAGCTTTCCATTGATGTATGGTTTGTTAGGATAGGACAATATTTGGTGGAGATAATGAAAATCTGCAATCTGAAGGTGCAAAAAAATCGAAACATTGAGAAAATCTCCTTTAAAGTTGTGCATTTATGTTCACGATTGTGCTGCATTCACTCACAGAAATACATGTTTGATCTATTTACGATAGGAAATTTCCTAAATATCTTCATGGAACATGATCTTTACTTAATATCCTAATGATTTTTGGCATAAAAGATAAATCGATCATTTTGACCCATACAATGTATTGTTGGCTATTGCCACAAATATACCCGTGCTACTTGTGACTGGTTTAGTGATCCAGGGTCACATATATTCAAATATGGAGCATCAAGACGTGTCACAAGACTCATCCTCATGTCATATCCCTTAAACCATCACACAGCATAACAGTATAAGTTGAATGACCTGCTATCTTTTAACCTTCAGAAAATATGTGTGGAGTACGAATTTGGGTTACAGATTCAACGCCAGAAAAAGTGGAGTAAGGAAAGGAGGCAGAACATCGAGGGCAGCAGAGAGAGAGAGAGAGAGAGAGAGAGAGAGAGAGAGAGAGAGAGAGAGAGAGAGAGAGAGAGAGAGAGAGAGAGAGAGAGAGAGAGAGAGAGAGAGAGAGAGAGAGAGAGAGAGAGAGAGAGAGAGAGAGAGAGAGAGAGAGAGAGAGAGAGAGAGAGAGAGAGAGAGAGAGAGAGAGAGAGAGAGAGAGAGAGAGAGAGAGAGAGTGTGTGTGTGTGTGTGTGTGTATGTGTACGTGTATTTGGGTTTTGGTCACGGCTCAGCAGGGTGATCTTCATATCTGCTCTGTCCAGCCTGACTCTCTGGAGTCACCTTTTTCTCTTCTGTTTCTCCTCTGTTGCTTTCAGCACTTCATTCATAATCATCTATTCATTCCAACACGAATACCGGAAACGCGAGCCGACTGACAATACCGTGGGACTCAAGTTTGCGTGATGTGTGCTGGTACTAATCCTTAATTTCATTCTTCCTTCTGACAAATCAGGTACAAGAACAAAATCAAACACATGAAGGTCATGGAAATCTTCCTAGAAACAGTCAGCTCCCCTCAGCCAGGTGAAAAGCTTTTTTATTTGGTAGTAGTATTAAGTTAGGAATAATATCAGCAAATGGTGTTTTAGTTGTTGTATGACTATGTTTTTGAAATTATCTTTTTTTTAACTGAACAAATCATTCTCATTCATTTTCAATTCACTGCTGGCCAACAATGAAAACAGGAAACAAAGGAAACAGAAAAATGATCTCAGTTATTAAAATGCATTATTATTTAGTTTAAGCTATATTTAAACTATATATATATATATATATATATATATATATATATATATGTGTATATATATATATATATATATATATATATATATATATATATATATATATATAGGCCTGTCACGATAACAAATTTTGCTGGACGATAAATTGTCCAAGAAATTATCGCGATAAACGATAATATTGTCGTTCTGAGACCATTTTCATTTCATATAATTATAATGGCATAATAATGCAGGTACACCTTTTCAACGATCTATAAACTTTTATTTCTAAAGAATATTAAACATTGAAAACGGAAAACATTTTAAATATCCCAAAAAATGAACAAAACAACCAAAAACAATGAAAGCAATGGACTCTTAGTGTCTGTTAACAAAATAAATGTCTGTTAATAAATAAAATGAAACAAAATTGCACTTCAAAAAATATTAAACATTAGGCTTTAGACATTATTAAATAGTGATACATTCCATAACAGGCAAAACTGACAGTTAGGACCTTTGTAAACAAATAAAAAAAAGCCTCAACAAGCCATATCGCACAATTTTGCACTGTTACTCCTGTTACTTTGTCCTCCTGTTACTTTGTCAAGTGATTGTGTACTGTCGGGAAGGCATGCTACGCACTGAAAATACTTGGTTAGGATTAGGGGTGAGGAGTGCGTGCGTATTACACGCCATAAAGAGCGTATCATATGCACGCAAAAACTATTTTTGGCGTATAAATGGCACGAGAAATAACATTCGTGGTATAGATACGCATTTTCATGTGATCGGGCTCGCTGTCGCAACTCACAACTAGCGTCTTCTCTCTCTCCCGGCAGTAGCCGCAAACACTCCCGCCGGCGCTTTCCCATACAAAGACCATGTGACTGAGCGCCGCGGCGCCGCCTTCTCACACAAAGACCATGCAACTGACAACAAGAGGGTTCACTCCTCCTATACGCTAAAGAACCGAGCGAGAGTGGTCATCCAGTCTCTTTGGTAGAGAGAGAGAGACGAGGAAAACAAACAAGCATGCAAATGGAATTATCGCGGCCGGAAAAATTATCGAGCTCGTTTTTTTTTATCGTGCGATTAATCGACTTATCGACTATCGCGACAGGCCTATATATATATATATATATATATATATATATATATATATATATATATATATATATATATATATATATATATATATAATTATCTTTTAGATATATTTTATCTAACAGAATGGATGGATCTACTTTGTTGCCAAGTGTAAAAAACAAAACAAAACTGGACATGCATGAATCTTAATAAAGGATAATACTGTTGATAATACTGATAAACGACTGAGTGAATGATTCAGTGTCAATAATGCATAAAAAGACAGTGACTAGTCACATAAAGACAGAGCCAATGACGCCACAAAAGCACATATAGTCCCGAGCACTTCCCGAATATCTGAGCTGCAATGCCAAAGACAGAGCATTTAAGATCACTGAAAAATTAAATAATAATAATAATAATAATAACAATAATAATAAAATTACAAAAACAAGAGAATCTGACACTGGTAAAACATGTACTATAATTCAATTAAATATTTGTATGTTATACTTATATATGTTATATCGCTTGCCAAAACAAAAACAATATTTTTACAGAATTACCATCAATGGAAAAACATGTTTTTGCAGCCAGAAGGTGTCGTTAACAACGGCTGCGTCCGAAAGCTTAAAAATGCTGCCTTCGGAGGATGCATTCAAGGCATTAAGGCACGTCCAAATCCAATAGTTTACCTCATTTCCTGTGTCCTAAGATACCTTCATCTGATCGATTTTTGAAAGCCTCCAGGTATCCTTCGCTACCTTTGATATCCTACAATTCCATTCCATTCCGTGACAGTTAAGCAAAAGATGTCATCTGAAAGTTGCAGTTGGTGGTCAGTTTGTATTTCAGTGTGTTTTTGACAAACGGTTTCCACTTTTGAGGTCATTTCTAGCGAGAAATGACTATTGTAGTAATGGAATATTTGCTTGGTTATCACCAAAGCTCTCTCGATTTT
The DNA here is from genome assembly GCF_964197995.2 of Scardinius erythrophthalmus. Taxonomy (NCBI): domain Eukaryota; kingdom Metazoa; phylum Chordata; class Actinopteri; order Cypriniformes; family Leuciscidae; genus Scardinius; species Scardinius erythrophthalmus. Next base: position 6,226,257 of record NC_138238.1, read on the forward strand.
GCTGTGGATCATAAAACTGTTACGTTGTCTCAGAAGTCTGTCTGAAATCAGTTCTGTGAGGTATCTTCATGAGCAAGTGTAACGGAGGCCAGCTAGTATAGTTGCTGTGCGAGTAAACCTCACTCCTCTGATCTCAATAGGCGTTCTAGCGACAGATGTTAGAGGCTGCAGTCTTGTTAGAGCACCTGACTCTCCTTGTTAGAGCGCCTGACTCTCACGCCGGAGACCCGGGTTCGAGGCCCACACAGAGCGGGGCGAGTAGGACCTGGGTGGAGGGGTTACATTGGTGCCGTGACCCGGAGGGGGGTGAGTGTAACGGAGGCCAGCTAGTAGTTTCTGTGCGAGTAAACCTCACTCCTCTGATCTCAATAGGCGCTCTAGACGCTGCAGTCTTTAGCCTCCTTGTTAGAGCACCTGACTCTCTCGCTGGAGGCCTGCACAGAGCAGGGCGAGTAGGACCCATGTGAAGGGCTTACACAAACATTGCCTGCAAAGTCACTGCCTGTTAAGACAGCAAGGCAACAAGTCAGTTGCATAAGCTTTTGGACGTAGCCAACATGGCTGGGCATGTTAACAAACCAATCCTTGAGCTTACTGGGGCCAGAGAAGAATTCTCACTACTATAGGCCAGATATTCTTAGGTTAGCAGAAGCCTGAGAAGATTCCTTTGTAAAACGAAAGCGCTTTAGTACTGCTTTTTTTTTTTTTTTTACTTCAAATTTGGAGGGAGTAAATAATTCATGAGATAGTGGCTTCGTTAAAGGGAAACAGCACAGCCAAGCCCTGTTTGGAATAGATACACCAAGAGGAGCTGAACCGTTATTGAAGTTCAGATAAAAAGTGCCACAGGACCCTTAAGCCAATTTGAAAGCACTGGCAGAATGAACCCCGCTAGAAGAGGCTTCCTTGCATGAGTTAGCAACGTTTTTGACAGCAGAGCACTTCGGATTACCTCTCGGAGAGCTCTGGCCCATGTCTGCAGTCTGAAAGCCCATGCCGTGATCAAAGCACGTGTGATCAGATCACTATCAAGCAGCGTAAAGGCGTTAAAGCGGCAGAAGATAAAGAAACGATGCTTTGGTGTGGGAAGGGAACATATTCACACCAATGACATGATAGGAAAAGCGTACTAGTCTGATTAACTGTGCCGCAGCGGGTGTCAACAGATTCCTGTAGTAAAACTGAAAAGTTTTGCACTCTTTGAGGTTCACCCTCATTTTCCCTTTAACTCCACAGGCTGTGACTCAATAGACGACTTTTTAACATGTCCCTGTCCGCAATCACAAGTCGTCATCACCACAAATGAATGCTGCCACTTTCTATAGAATCAAACTATTTCTTCACCGCAAGCACTGCATCTTAATACCAGCTCATACACGCACACCCTTGGCACTGTCAATATGAATGTTGGGCTGCCATATCTACAAGATCCAGAGGAAGGAAGAAAGGAAGGAAAAAAGCAAGATAAGCTGAATAACGTGGCACATAAGCAATCACGGAAAAAAATAAATGGCAAAATTGTGCATTATTATTTGTGCATAAAACAAATAAAATGAAAGTTTATTATATAATGTGTTTTTAAACGGGGCCACAAGGGGTGATAGAGGGTCTACAGAAAATGTATGAAAAGAAAATTACTAAATGTATCTTAAGAAATAGAAACAAATTATGAATTTAATTTGTGAATTGTAAAATGTATTCAAAAAAAAAAAAGAAGAAAAAAAAAAAAAAAAAAAAAAAAAAAATTATATATATATATATATATATATATATATATATATATATATATATATATATATATATATATATATATATATATATATATATATGTATAAGTATAAAAAAATATTGGTGTCATTACAATGTATTTAATATTAATTTTATTAATAATTCATACTTCAGTTATTCCTCAAGGATGCAATAAATTGATCAAAAGTGACAGTAAAGACTAACATTATCACAAAAAAAATCTATTTGAAATAAATGCATTTTTTATTTTTATATTGCTCTTGTGAAATCCTACAAAAATGTTTTCAATGTTAATAATAAAATTATTTTTGAACACAAAATCAACATGTCTCTTTTTCTCTCTTGCTACATTTCAAAATATATTACATAGAAAACAGTCGATTGTAATTACAGTTTACAATATACTGTTTTTTTTTACTGTATTTTAATCAAATAAATGCAGCCTTGGTGAGCATAAGTGATTATTTTAAAAAACATTTAACTATCAATCCACAACTTATCTTACACATCTAGTATATTTACATATGCATTAAAAATGTGCAAAGAGACACTTTCATAGTAAATGTGTGATTTTTACTTAAAAATACAGAGGACATCACACATCTTACAGCATTTTTGAGAAACACATGCCTTCACTACTTTTACTTAACAAAATACATGCTACTAAAGGCTAGTGTTTTAAAAAAAATAAAACATTAGGTGGACCATAAAGTGAACATCTTGTTTTTTGCATCCATATTCACCTCTGTCCTGCTATGCTAAGGACAAAAGACAGAATTGACTTTCTGTGGTGGTGAAGGACAATCAAAGACTCCCTGGCATCTGCACTCCAGAGTTCCTGTTTTCCTTTCAGTGCCAAAGGTTAAAGCAAGAAGGAGACCGCAAAGATGGAGCAGCATACACTAGAGTGCTAACAACAGGAAGCCAACCACTAAATGTCTTATCCCACCTACTGCTTTCAACCTCCCACGGCATTCTGGGAAACTCAATAAGATAATCTTTGGTGAGGGAAAAAGAAAGAGATAGGGCATGACAGGATGAAGGATCTGAGAAAAAAACAAACAAACAAAAAAAAAACATTGAGAGCGAAGGGGCAAAAATAGATTTGAATGATAATGGCAAACACACCTGCAAGCAATCATAGGAACCGAAAGGTCATCAAAATGCTCCAGTCACACTGTCCGAATCATGGGGACAATGCACAGGTATCATGTGGCTAGGAATTAAGGATTATGGCTCCTCTCATCCACTCAAAAATGCAAAATACTTCAAATGTACGGTTAAAAACGCTAATGCACTTTCCATCTAGACGTAATGACAGTATTCATTGTGGATTGATGGATTTGCATTTATGTTCTTAGAAGACACTTTCTTGCCAATCAACCAACAGTGAAGACCATGCATTACCGTAAACTGTGTAGTTCAAACTGAATATATGTTCTGCAATCTTTATTCATATTTATCCATGAGCTGTGATTTTGCTCCTGCAATTTAGACATTTCTAGGGTTCTCCCTGAAAACATCTCCTCTGAATTATTTCCATCTCAATCACTTAAGCTGCTCACCTGCACCCACATCTCTGGCTGGGTTTCCATCCGAACATGAAGTGAAGCTTTTCAAAGTTGGCAACAAAAAAGAAAGAAAAGAAAAAATAATTAGGTGTGTTTCCATCAAGTTGTTCGAGCTAACCTAATAACCAACAGTAAATAAAACACCATCTGTGGAAATTAGTCATATAGCTTTTTTTTTCTATTATGTGGCACATAATAGTAAATAGATTTTAATAAATTAGTGTTTTCTACTTCGCTCTGTTCCCATCTCATCTGAGTTTGGACAGACTTTATTTAAAAAAAAAAAAGTGGAATGTATATATATATATATATATATATATATATATATATATATATATATATATATATATATATATATATATATAGACAGACAGCAGCATAGCTCAGATCCGTACATGTGGATTCAACACGTACCAGATGTGGGCCGGATCTGGGCCGACACTATGTTGCTGTCTGGGAAGTGACTCATAGGTATTTAACAGGCCTATAACTGAAATTGGATATGGTGTTCTTGCATTGATCACAGACTGATTTGCTCAAATGTTTTTTGTAATTGCATTTTTTTTAATGTAATAATACACTGAGGTGCAAATAGTATCTGCAAATAAGTCAAATAGCATCGCTTAGCTATCGCTATTTGCACTTGGTGCGTCTCCAAATGCATCTGGCCAAATTTATAGTGTTAAATAGTGACAAACTGCATAAAAAAATGTAACACAGGAACATCTGAGCAGGTACTTGGCAAGTCATTTTCCACCGAGTTAATTCACCTGAACCATCCAAATAAACAGATTTACTATTAAAGGACGTGTCTTTGCAAGTGCCACATAGAAAGAGCACTTCAGGAGATGCTGGATTATTACCTCAGCAAGCTCGGCTGTAAAGCTGTACACAATACAATGTAAAAGCACAGTGGAAAAAGCAGTTTGTAACAGAAAAAAAAAATGGTTTTGAAAACAGAAGATCTATTGTCACACTTCTAACAGTGATGTAGAGCATGCATGCATCATTGGCCTGTTTTGTTCTAGTTTCAAGGCATGAGTGTACTTTTATAGAAGTTCTATTTTTAACTACATGTTTATTAATATTAATAAGTGTTTATCTTGCAGAATGCTTCAAGAAAGTGTTATAAATGTGTCATTTAGATTATCCACCCATCTTATTTATGGAATAACACATTCAAAAAATAGCACACTGGAATTTCTCACTTGATCTTACATTGATAACACTCATATTTTAGCTCCATATGGAACGACGGTGAGTTAATATGGGTGACCTTTAAACAAATTATGCCAACTAGTTTTGTATGAATGGAAACTCTGGTTAGAAATGCTGAAACAGCTGTCTTTTTTGCTGTCTTTAACATTAAACAGCTTAATGCCAATTATCTAAATAAATCAACTCGAAACTCAAAAATCAACTCGATATTTCTGTTGCTATTTTGCTTATTCTTACACTCTCTGAAAAATAAATAGGTAATAAAAAAAAACAATAGGTTCAGATTTTAAATTTATGCAATCTGTTTTAAAACAAAAAAGAAAAGAAAACACTAAAAACGACAAATTACTATTACGTACAAATTACTATTAAGATACTATTCAGTAAATTTTACTCCTATTGACCTTTTGATCATTGTCAACTCAATCTGCCAAAGCTGTTAGCTGTAAGTGTGCAACTCAATTCTGCTGGTTTGGTCTTGAAGAGTAATAGCAAACTGTACCAGCAGTTTTGAAACGCTCAATTCTTTATTTAATGCATCACTTTGCTCAGAAATAGAAACTGTACTCTGCAAATGTCTGCCATTCCCATTTTGAAATGTTCTATTGAGAAATCAGAGCTTCAGTTCTCTTCTAAACCTGATAAAGTGAAATTTTGACAATTAGACTAACTCAAAACACTCCTTACTCCTACTTGCTCGCTTAATAAACACCAGTTTTATTTCTGAGTCTGTCCATGACACATCCTCTCAATAGTAGGCTATTCATATGTAAAAGCACATATACATGTTCATACGTTTAATGGCATGCATGTATTGTCAGCATCTTAAATGTTGATTCTGACATGCATTCATGAAGTTCATGGACTTTTTATTATTATATATTATTATTTCTATATTTTTTCCTTAGTTCAGATCAATCTGCAGATTATGCAATTACGATGATTACGCCTCTAAAGTTACCCATCTGTAAAAAGGTTTCTAGATTTCGTCAATATGTTAATATTGTACATTTCAGTGTATATCCAAGCATTCAAGACATATATACAACATACCACCAAATAAGCCTGTCCATACAAATTTGAATGAGAAGACCCTGCAGTGTCAAAAAAAGTAAGAAACTGCTCACATCTAGGTTCTGACAATATGGCAACCTTTCCGCAACCTTTCTGACTGTATCAATCAAAATTTACTCTCCTGCTATTGATTTACAATAACAAGCTATGCCCACTAAGTCAGTGGGAATTCTCCAATGTCATTTTAAGGGAGAACACTTAAATTCATTGATATTATGAAGGTTAAAGAAGAATAGATTAGGCCTTCAACTAAAAAACTCAAAATCAATATGGCTAGTAACATTTCGTGTATGATTTATTAGTGTTAGCAGGCAACAAACCCTCTTCACCAACAAAGGTGAAGTGTGTTATTTGTACGGTCACCGTGATTTTGCCAAGTAAGGCATGTTCCTGGCTCAACATATTTTGTTGATCCTGGAACAATTCTGTCTGAAAGTTTAGTCCTAGCCCTAAACCTAACTTTACCCATGAGTTATCCCTAAAATCAGAGGGAAATGATAGGTGAAAAACACTGATGTAGAACTTAACATAAACTGTAAACTTGTCCCTCAAATCTGATTGGTTGATTGGAATGTTGTTCTAGGATCAACAAAGATCACATTCACCGATTTGTACACCAGCAAACAAAATTCAGAAGGTGAAAAATGTACTTCTACAAAATTAATTCATATTAATATCAACTCAAGAATAGTCTACTGTATGCCATTCAATCTCTAGTTTAGTCACATAATATTTTACTCTTCAAAGGACTTTGTGCCTGGAAATTAAATGTGGTTGAGAGTCCCAACTGGTTGCTACAGAGATCAACACATCCAAGTCGGTTCCCTGAGAGATGGCAGATTATTAGCCATATTTATACAACAGAGAAAAGTAATGGTGACATGTTGATAGATAAAAAGAGATTTATAAAAACAGCTTCAGGGATCTAATCTATTGGAATTATCAGCCGTCTAAACGGTTTAGACAGCTAGCTGCACACAAAACACCTGTACGCACACACACACACACACACACACACACACACACACACACACACACACACACACACACACACACACACCTTTAATTGTGAAATCTGTTGTGATTTTCTTCTTGCACTTCCACAAAGATCAATTTAAGAAAATTAAACACTTCCAAATGGTCACACAATTACACAACAACATGGAGGTCAAAGTGACATGCTGACACCTGCGTATTGCATTCACATTTTGCTTACAGACAAGTTATCAAAGGGTTGTAACACAAGGACAGTCCACACTGTTTCACCCAGAGAAGCCTTTAAACCACAAATGACCGATTGCCATGGAAACAGCTGCAGAAATCAAGTGGAGGTTACCTAGTGTTGGGTCACCCGACCCATAAAAAAAAGAAAGACTTGGCCTGAAGGCCTGACAAAAGATTAAACCCTACAGCGCCCTCCATTGGCCATCAGTGGTAACCAAACTACGATGGGATGCGCACTGGCAATGTTCCCTCTAATTTTTGTTCTTGCTGAGCAAAACCCAAATCAATTGGGCGGACCGTTCAGCCACCTGAGCACCTGAGACACTACATTTACCATGGAGCCCAAACGTTGGAGACACACAGAAAATACTGGATTCAAAATCCAATTTAAACCAGAAAATAGAGAAGAATGAACAAAAATTAAAATAAGGAAAAAAATTATAATTTTAAACAAAGGAAAGTTCATATTTCTATAATGAAGTCAAATGATGAAGAAATACTATATTGTGCACTGTATTCAAGACTTTGTCACTGTAATTTCCTGTAGAAGGGGAGAAAAATAATAGTATTATACTTAAATATAAATGTATAAATATTTATATATTATAAATAGTATTTACAAGTAGGACTAGTATTTTTGTTATCATTATTTTATTATAAATAGTTGTATGCTTAAAATGATTTATAATATAAATAATAATGCAGTGCCCATGGGCTGTTATACACATAATCTAAAAAATAATGTTGGCTCAAACAAAAAAGCCAAACATTTTTTTTTTTTTTTAGTTATGACAACTTTTAATGAAATAACATTCAACCAGCAAGCTACTTTGAGTTAGAGGCACTTAACAATTTGTGTTAATGCTACAAATTATTAGGTTTAAAAAAAAAAAAAAAATTACATATATATATATATATATATATATATATATTTTTTTTTTTTTTTTTAATGAACAAGTAAGATAAACTGGTATTAGCGCAGTCAATGTAGTATTTACCTTAATGTTGTCTCTTCAGCACAGTAGTAACCAAAAAAATATTTTTAGGCATTACAGAAACTTGTTTAAATGTCAAACAAAACAGCTTTAGGTATTTTCCTTCACAGAAAACAAATAATGTATTATCCTTATTCAGTCCCATGCAAAGCTGGGAACTAGAAATCCACTGCATAATTTCTAAAGTTATCAAGAAAATTTCGTTAAGTTACTTAATAAAAGCCAAATAAAGCAGAGTTTTAGTTGCAGACAATATTAAGTTGATGTAATGATAAACATTATTGCATCAACAGAACTCAACAAAATACTCTTTGCAAATTAAAAGGTTTAATTAAAACAATAAATTAGAACTCACAACCATGCATTTATTTAAGTTGTGACTTAATTTTTAGATGTGAAATATCTTGAATCAGTGGACATCTTGATGGATTCTATCCATCCATTTAAACCTCAAACAAATTTTGCAATCTCAAAAAAAAATTAAAGCTGCAAGCAGCATTTATCGGGGTTCAAGCAGTTAAGGCCTTTAAGGCCTTAAAGCACAAAAGCTTTAAAATCTATTAAGTTTTATTTAGCAAGCATGTAACCACTGACATAATAGATGGAAAAGACCATTTACAGCCAATACAGGCAATGTAACATAGGAAATACATGGTTTTAAAGCTGTTTAACATTTATAGGATTTCTATACATTTCTGCACTGGTTTGGTTCCGATCGGGCGAAAAACCTAGGACTAGTTAGTAAAAGTACGTTGTTGACAAAATTCAAAATGGTGGAAAATTTATCATGGCGGAAATTAACATTATCTAAATCTCGAAGATCGGATCAGATCGGATCGAATAATGATAATCGATTCAAGATCTTGAGAATCGGAATCGAATCGATTCTTGAAATTTGAATCGAAACCCAGCCCTACACAACACTGTGTAGCATGTAGTGCGCAACTTGACTTGATGTGCTACACCTAGATATAGTATTCGGTAGGGCATAATTAAATCAGAAGCAAGGATCATCTACTGGAGGGAGGAAATGGTGCAACAGGAGAGCAAATAGTTGACAATTTTGTTCTGATTCAAAGAGAAAATTATATTGATAAATTAAAAAGTTCTCTTTGTAGTTTGTTTCAGAAAGATGAGTGACAAATAAGAACAATAGAGAGTTAGTAAATGAAAACAGACATCACCGACTTGTTTCTTTTTAATGATTCAACAGCCTAAAAGCTTCGATTAAATTAGGTGAAGTTCGAAAGTGGAGCTTAAAGTTAAAAATAATTACCACCTAGTTTCATCACATCTATCTTTTTAACGAATCAGTGTTTTTGAACATGTTTGTACATGTACGGTTTAATGACTCAAAGACAATCCGTTGCTGTAACAATGTGATTGTGCACTGAGTGACAGCCTTTCAATGCGCAGAGACGCTTAGTTTTCGCTACATTCGTTACAAAAAATGTCCTTGATTTTTGTGCATGCTATACACATCGTAACACTTATTTATATAGCAACACATAAATATAAAAAACAAAAACAAACAAAAGAAAATTGTAGTTATCCTACCAGTTGATGGTTTCAAATTACAGTTCAAATGGGAAACAGGTCCATGGGCACTGGTTAGCATTTGTGCATGTAATTGCATCCACTAGGCAGACGATTCACCTTCACAGGATTATTTATGGCACAAAACAGGATACACTTGCCGATCACGTTCACATAGGGAAAAAAAATAGAGAACAAGAAAACGCAGCCTTGGAAAACACAAGGCAAACGTACAATAATTAATTTCTGACTCAACATTTCAGTAACAAATGACATGCACAGCTCAAATGACACATTAATCCAAATTTATTTAACACATCGATTCGACACTCATAAAACAGTCACTGTCACAACTCATGATACAAAGATGTTAGCTACACGCGGTAGCTTTAGCACACGGCTAACTAGTTCAGCTCGCGCTGTGACTGCGGCCTAGTCAACTCAGCTCATATCAAATCATTTCTGAAATAGATATCTGTCATAAGGTAACATATGACAAAAAAAAGTCACTCACCAATACGAGACTGCATCACATATTCAATTAAAGAAGATTGTTCAATAAAGATTATCACACTATAAATCTTTACTCCGATTTCACCTTTTACACCTTTCTCTGACGACAAGTTGATGCATCCAAAGTTTCCAAGTGCACACAATCACAGTTCCCGATAGATTATGATGATCATTTAGTACAAGGAGTTTCTGAAGGAAGTTTCCGTGCTGCTGTCTCATCTGATCTATTCTGTTCTCTCATCATGCTGACAGCAGCAGCGCCTGCGCGAACAGTGGGCGGGCCTTAAGAATATGCCGCTACTGTTTATTTGTTTATTTATTTGGATCCCCATTAGCTTCCACAATGTGGTTGCTAGTCTTCCTGGGGCCCATAAAAGTGCTAAAACGTGTGTACAGTTAAAATACACAAATATAACATACATATAACATAATCACACATATACATTTATCCACATATACACATTCACGCACATACAACATTTAGAAATGTCAATACCTATAACCGTCACAAATTAACTGGTGTAATACTATTAATTGTCATCTGTTTTAGAATCTTCTTGAAATTACATATGTTGGATATATGCCTTGTTCTTAAGTCCAATTTATTCCAAGCAGATGACGATCTAACTAAAACTGTTCTTGTCATACAATTGGACCTTGCAGATGGAACCACTAACACACCTGAGCTCACCTGACGCGTAACATGTCCGTGACAATACCCACTAAAAACCAATTTGTCTACAAAAGATTTTGGATTGTTTTTAAATAGAGCATTGTGCATATAACAGAGAAGACTTATATTAAGTTTATCCTCCACCTTTAGCCAGCCCAAACAGGTATGCATTTTATCCACACTTGAGCGAAAAGAGCAACCAAGGGCTACTCTTGCGGCTCTGTTCTGAACGATTTGTAATTTTTTCAGATGTCCCTTTGCAGCACTGGACCAAATTACTGGGCAGTACCCCAAATGTGACAGAACTAAAGACTGGACAACTGTTTTCATAACTAATGGTGGACAATATACTGAACATCTCCGGGAAAAAGCAATGCCTTTGGCCATTTTAGACACAATGTGGTCAATCTGATCAGCCCAAGAGAGCTGACTATCCAGCTTCACACCCAAGAGTTTAGTCTGACTCACCTGTTCTACCCCAGATGTATCAATAATTAGATTTAAGTTGCAAGGCTTGCCAAGCATACGTTTAGTACCAAAGACTATACATTTAGTTTTAGATATATTAAGAGCTAATTTATTAAGTTTCACCCAATTTGTAATGGCATTAAGTTCATTCTGCAAGGTGCAACTTATGTCAGTTATTGTAGGTGATGCATAAAACATTGTAGCATCATCTGCATAAAGTACAACATCTGCTCTTGAAACAGCATGTGACAGGTCATTAACAAACACAGAAAACAGCAATGGACCCAAACAGCTGCCCTGAGGAATACCACATGACAACTGTTTACAATCAGAAAAGCTCCCATTAAAAAATACCCGCTGACTTCTACCAGAGAGATAACTGCATATCAAGGACACAGACTGATGTGAAAACCCATAGCACTTAAGCTTAGACAGTAAAATATCATGGTCAATAATATCAAAAGCTGCTGTAAAATCCAGCAGCACAGCACCCACAAGCTTTTTGTCATCCATAAAAGTTAGCCACTGGTCTACCATTTGTACCAATGCAGTGTTAGTGGAGTGTCCTGGCTTATAAGCATGCTGTGAATTGGAGAGCAAATTATTTGATACAAAATACTGCATCATTTGATTAAAAAGTAACTTTTCAAATATTTTGCTCAATATAGGGAGAATGTTAATTGGTCTACAATTTGATTCGGTGAGACCTAATCTATCATCTTTCACTAAAGGTATAATTTTAGACTGCTTCCAAATTTCCGGAAACACTCCACTTAACACAGATCTATTAAAAATGTGACTAATAGGCTTACACAAGATATTAGCAACAGTTTTAAAAATTTTGCCATCCAAATGATCTATACCTGCAGTTTTTTCCTCTGGGAGAGAGAGCAACATCTTTTCAACAATTTCCTCTTTAACTGTACCAAATGTCAATGAACAAGATTTATTCCTCATAATGTTCTTCACATTACTACAAGGTGAATCCTTAGGGTATGATAACATACTAGATCTTAAATTTGCTGTTTTCTTTATAAAAAAGTCATTCAAATGATTTGCTATATCCAAAGGTTTAGTAATTATTTCTGCTGCTGTTTCCAAATACATATTAGAACACTTTGGTTTTTTACACATTATTTCATTTATAACTTTCCACAATTGCTTACTATTATTTGATGAGTTACTAATCTTCTGGCTAAAATATATTTTCTTTTTTAATCTATTTAACTTTGTCACTTTATTTCTCAACTTACAATAATACCTTTCATCCATATCACTTTTAGATTTTAGAGTTTCAGCTTTGGCATTATCCCTTTCCCTCATTATAGATTTTAACTCTGCATCTAACCAAGGAGCATTATTGCCTTTTATCGACCTTTTTCTAATCGGAGCATGTTTGTCAACTATTTTCACAAACCTATCCATAAAAATACGTAAAGAAGCATTAACATCCTCTTCGTCACAAACCGCCGACCAAGTGGACCTTTCAACATCTTCCACAAACACATTAGGATCGAACGTTTTATAAGACCTTCGATAGACAATCCTTGCACCAGATTTAGGCAATTTAGTTTTCTTTGTTGTAATGATTAAATTATGATCACTGCATCCTACTCCAACTGAGATGACATGTGAACACAACTCATACACATTTGTAAAAATGTGGTCAATGCATGTTGATTTAAATTTACCATTCAAAGAAATTCTTGTGGGTTGTGTAACAATCTGCTTAAGGTTAGAAGCATTAGCTATAGTAATCATCTTTCTACGTAAATAACACTTCTTTGAAAACCAATCAATGTTGAAATCCCCAAAAAGAAAGATATCTTTGGTTTGAGCAGATGCCTTCTCAATATTATCACATATCTTTTCCAAGTAATCTACATTTGAACTGGGAGGTCGGTAACAGCAGCCCACTAAAATGGGTTTGTTAAACTGAATATTTAACTGTAACCATATCATTTCTATATCGCTGCCCATCAAATCTTCCCTTGGAGTGACTGCAATATTTTCACTAATATAAAATGCAACACCTCCACCATTTTGATTTCTATCTTTTCTAAATAGTCTATACCCCTCAACAGCTAGCTGTGAATTATCAAAACTGCGGTCTAAGTGTGTTTCTGATAAGGCCAATACATGAATCCCATTGGAACAGATGTTTATAATTTCATGAACCTTATTTCTGAGACTACAAATGTTCAAATGAGCTAAATTTAAACCTTTCTTAGGCAAGTTTGAAAGTACATTTGTCATATTAAAAAGATTTAAACATCAAAACAAAAAACATCAGGAAAAAATCTAAATAAAGTTCAAGAGCAGTTATTCAGATGCTTGCTTTTGTCCATTTGCCGGCCAAATTATAAGCTTATCATACCTTAAGCTGGCTCTTTCACCTTTCTCTCTTGCTTCTTTCAGTTTTGGCAGCAGTTCACGTCTTCTCTGCTGCACCAAATCAGAAAAGTCTTCATTGATATAAATGTTTGTACCCTTTAATTTCTTGGTGGAGGAAAGGATGCGCTGTCGGTCTTTAAGTCTAAGAAGCTTCACAACAATTTTTCTTGGCTTTCTTCCCTCATGGAATTGGCCAATCCGGTGGACCCTTTCCATCTCAATTGTAGAACTATCCAGACCCAAATTATTAGACAGCATTTGTTGAATCTTCATTTCTAATCCACTGATTGTTTCGCCTTTTTCCTCTGCGATCCCATCAATCAGTAGATTAGATCTCCTTAACTGATTTTCAATATGATCCAGCTTCTCAAACAGATCCTCCAATTCCTGCTTTGATTTTGAAATGCTGCTCTCAAATGATCTCATTTTTATGTCAATGTCATTCTTCTTAGCTTTCATCTCATCCATGATACCTTGTGTGAACTGCAGACTAGTTTTCAGTTCTTGTACCTCTCTAATCACACCATCCAGCCTTTTCACATTTCCATCCATAATGATTTGAATGAAGCTCTTGAAGTTTTCCTGTTGTTGTTGTAACATTTCCTTGTAAAATTCTCTCTGCTGATCCATCATGTGGGTCAACATACCCATAGTTACAACTGTATCATCCTCTGATGGTTGTTTACTACCTTTGGGAGGCATGATTCCACAATCTTACCAAGATGTACTGAGATAGAAGTGGCAGGCCCACCAAGCCCAGAAGCCTCTCAAACAGTTGAAGCGATGAAAATAGTCCAATTCACTCGCCGCACAAGTCCAATATTCAGAATGTGAAGACTAAATGCATATATTGACCAAATGTTGACCTTAAAGTAATGGTCCAATATGTGATTACAATGATTTGTATTAGATTGTAGAGAGCTCGAGAACTCAGAGACAGAGCATGGCAGCCATCAGAGGTAAAAATGTTGTGATGCTGTTGGCTCTCAGGGGTGGCAGTCACTGCAGCACAATCAGTGATTGGACGAATCGCGTGTTTTTGCCCAGTGGTTTTTACCAGTGCATCAAGTAAATAAAAAAAAAATGGATGTAATTGAAAAAATAAATTTGTCCAGAACAGAGCGACAGGACTGAATTTAAACTGTTATAGAAGAGCTAATATACTGAGAATGAACTGGTGAAGGATTGTCTCTCTGCTTTATTTTATAAGAAATATTTCTGTGTCTAGAGTTCCTAATGCGCTGTACTCTCAACTTTTGTATAATAGTACTAGTCATATTTTTTTACACCAGGCATGAATAAAAGGAATGTTTTTTATTTCCTGTTTCGAAAACCACTGGAAACCAACGGACAGTAATGTATAGAGGAATGAAAATATGGAATCATTTACTATTGATATCACACATTTTTACAAGAAAAATTAGTTTTAAAAAAATATTCAAAGGAATATTTAATGGCAAAATATATTAAATTGTTGATTTTGATATTTGGAATGGATGATGGGTTAGTGCGTTTCATTGACTTGACTTTTTATTGTTGTTGATTAAATGTAGTTTTGTATGATTTACTTTTTGGGACCCCAGGAAGAGTAGCCACTGCCTAGAAAGAGGCTAATGGGGATCCAAATAAACAAATAAACTTATAACATTGATGGAAAATACCATTTACAGCCAATACAGGCAATTTACTGAGGAAAGTTTTTTTGACAGTTATAGCACCACATCTTGCCTGATCTCCACCACTTCAAGTGTCCTCAAAGTGTGCCCATGCATGTCTGTCAAATTTGTTGTAAATATCTCATTTTGTTTTGAAGTTTAGACACTTCTGTTTATGAGAGAATAAAAATGATCCATGGGTGACAATGATTTAAAAATTTTATTTGTTTATTTATTTTTGTCAGTTCCTATCTTAATTGTGACATTTGGGCGTTATTGTTTAGCTATTGATCTATGTTTTCAAATTTTAAGAAATTTGGACTATCGGTTTCGAAGATAATTGCAAGTTTTTTAAGTGCTTAATGACAATGATACACAAACTATAAGGAGAAACCTGGCATATTTGGTATTGTTGGACTCGGGAAGGATTGAGGATTTCAAAGGACTAACGGTTGGGTGCGTTTATAGCCATTTTCATAAATTTTTTTCCATGTTGTAGCGCCACCAAGTGGCCAATCGTCGCGATTTTTTTCAAGTAATCTCAGATTGAGCTCATAAACACGTTTCCCAAGATTAGCGAAAATATCTCTTTCCATTCACGAGTTATAATTGTTTTAGTAAAAGTGGCCCTGGTGCCATCAAACATTTTGATTTCCCTTAGCGACCGTGAATTTAAATTAAGAATTTTTTTGATGATTATTGATAGTCTCTGTCCAGAGAATATTTCTGCATTGGTTTGGTTTCGATCGGGCAAAAAATCTAAGAGTAATTCGCAAAAGTAGGTTTTTCAAAAAACCTCAATTTACTCAAAATTGGAGCATGAAGGGCAAGCAAATCTGAGGCATGCATCTGGTCCGCCTCGAGCCAAGGATTCCAGCGATATAAGACACTTGAGCCTACGCCTCACGGTTGATGAGTTATGAGCCGTTTCGTACTTTTGCCCGCTGTAGCGCCCCCGTCAGGCCGATCGGGGCGGGCCTTGGTGACGCTGTCGGCGGTGTGAGTACTATCAGCCCCCAAAGTTTCAAGTCTCCACGACTTACGGTTTGGTCTGCCCGATCAGTTTTATGTCTGAATGTTGCATCATGGGAAAATTAACAATTACAATAGGTGTTCAGCACTGAAGTGCTTGAACCCCTAATAAGTGGCTAAAAAAGGGCCACAAAAAGGCCTCTAAAAAAAAAACTATAGGGTCTAGGCGCTTGCCGTCTGCGCTGCTGCGTTCCAAAAACTTTATCCAGCCTTCTAACATGTGCCTCGGAGAGGAAAAAGAACGTTTGTTGCCCTTTTAGCTCATTTATCATGGAAATGTGGTGCTTTTTTTTTTTTACCTTTTAAACTGTGACACCCCCACTGATGGCCCGATCTCCATAAAAGTTTGCACGCTTCTTTAGAATAATATGGCGCATGTGCTCAGCTAATTTGGTGAAGCTCTGCTCTTTTCCTCCCATTTTTCAGTCATTTAAATGTCATTTTGCATAGGGTAATACAGAGGCCTTCTCACCTTTATGACAGTTAAAGCGCCACCAATGGCCCGACGTCCATGAAAGTTTTCAAGCTTCTTCAGGATCACGTGACGCATGCGCATGCCCGATTTTGTGAGCTTGTATGCAAATCAGACAGCAAGATGGCCGCTTTCAGCCATTTCATGTGTTTTTTCCATAGAAATACATCATTTTGACACCCTTTTAACAGTTATAGCGCCACCAAGTGGCCAGTCGCTGCGCCCTTTTTCACGCGACCACAGAATGAGCTCGTACATGCGTGTGCTGAGTTTGGTGCAAAAATCTCGTTCCGTTCACGAGTTATAGCCAATTAAGCAAAATGGGCTCCTCCCACTTCGAACATTTTGGCGGCCCTTAGGGACCGTGAAGCGAAATTTACACTTTTTTTTGATAATTATTGACAATCAGACTCCAGAGAATCTTGCCGCACTGGTTTGGTTCCAGTCGGGCCAAAAACCTAGGACTAGTTCGCGAAAGTAGGTTTTTGGAAAAACCCCAAATACCCTAAAATTTTCCCAGGGTGACGAGCAAATCCGAGGCATGCATCTGGTCCGCCTCGAGCCAAGGATTCCAGCGATATAAGACACTTGAGCCTACGCCTCACGGTTGATGAGTTATGAGCCGTTTCGTACTTTTGCCCGCTGTAGCGCCCCCGTCAGGCCGATCGGGGCGGGCCTTGGTGACGCTGTAGGCGGTGTGAGTACTATCAGCCCCCAAAGTTTCAAGTCTCCACGACTTACGGTTTGGTCTGCCCGATCAGTTTTATGTCTGAATGTTGCATCATGGGAAAATTAACAATTACAATAGGTGTTCAGCACTGAAGTGCTTGAACCCCTAATAAGTGGCTAAAAAAGGGCCACAAAAAGGCCTCTAAAAAAAAAACTATAGGGTCTAGGCGCTTGCCGTCTGCGCTGCTGCGTTCCAAAAACTTTATCCAGCCTTCTAACATGTGCCTCGGAGAGGAAAAAGAACGTTTGTTGCCCTTTTAGCTCATTTATCATGGAAATGTGGTGCATTTTTTTTTTTACCTTTTAAACTGTGACACCCCCACTGATGGCCCGATCTCCATAAAAGTTTGCACGCTTCTTTAGAATAATATGGCGCATGTGCTCAGCTAATTTGGTGAAGCTCTGCTCTTTTCCCCCCATTTTTTAGTCATTTAAATGTCATTTTGCATAGGGTAATACAGAGGCCTTCTCACCTTTATGACAGTTAAAGCGCCACCAATGGCCCGACGTCCATGAAAGTTTTCAAGCTTCTTCAGGATCACGTGACGCATGCGCATGCCCGATTTTGTGAGCTTGTATGCAAATCAGACAGCAAGATGGCCGCTTTCAGCCATTTCATGTGTTTTTTCCATAGAAATACATCATTTTGACACCCTTTTAACAGTTATAGCGCCACCAAGTGGCCAGTCGCTGCGCCCTTTTTCACGTGACCACAGAATGAGCTCGTACATGCGTGTGCTGAGTTTGGTGCAAAAATCTCGTTCCGTTCACGAGTTATAGCCAATTAAGCAAAATGGGCTCCTCCCACTTCGAACATTTTGGCGGCCCTTAGGGACCGTGAAGCGAAATTTACACTTTTTTTTGATAATTATTGACAATCAGACTCCAGAGAATCTTGCCGCACTGGTTTGGTTCCGGTCAGGCCAAAAACCTAGGACTAGTTCGCGAAAGTAGGTTTTTGGAAAAACCCCAAATACCCTAAAATTTTCCCAGGGTGACGAGCAAATCCGAGGCATGCATCTGGTCCGCCTCGAGCCAAGGATTCCAGCGATATAAGACACTTGAGCCTACGCCTCACGGTTGATGAGTTATGAGCCGTTTCGTACTTTTGCCCGCTGTAGCGCCCCCGTCAGGCCGATCGGGGCGGGCCTTGGTGACGCTGTCGGCGGTGTGAGTACTATCAGCCCCCAAAGTTTCAAGTCTCCACGACTTACGGTTTGGTCTGCCCGATCAGTTTTATGTCTGAATGTTGCATCATGGGAAAATTAACAATTACAATAGGTGTTCAGCACTGAAGTGCTTGAACCCCTAAAAAAAAGAAAAAGAAAAAAGAAAAATCCACATTTTTTTTAAGTTTTTCTTCAGCATGATTTTTTGTCTGCACAGGGGCAACGTCAGTAATGCGCAGCAGTGCACACATGCAGCTAAGAGGGAGAATTGCTCAGTGGGACTATTTAAAAGCTTGTCAGATTAGTAAAATTTGTTTGAGAAGACGTCAATTAATGAATGATTGAATTTATTTCAGGATAACCCCTTGAGATGTATCATCTCATTTTCAAGGGGGTCCTGCACCAATGTACAGACACAATAGTTAATCACACACTAAAAAAGACACAGATACAAACATATAAACAAAACAAAACCTCGCTCACCTGCCCTTACCCACAACTAACATAGCACACATATTAATGGATATTTAACAAGTAATCAGCCTACACTAATCGGTCAATTATCAATATGCCTTATAACAAAATGTAACATACAGGAAAAGTCACATCTCACATAGAAAAGTAAAAGAGAATCAAGTTAAAGAAAAAATGACAAAGAAAGTCATAATTGTACACAAATTAATAAAAATTGTTTTACATGAATCATTTATATGTAATAACATTGGTGTCCCTAATTACAAGAACATGTAGTTTTAAGAAAAGAAAAAAGTGACGACTTAAACAAACCAAATATAGAAATAGACCTCAAAAAAAGAGGAAGGTTATTCCAGTCATGAGGTGCTTTATATTGGAATGCTCTCCTACCAGCTACAGAAAGCAGCCTTGGTACCGTAAAAAATGTTGGGCATTGGAGGTTTCTAAGTGAGTACGTTGAGCAATACGGTATTAAGTGCTGTTTAAGGTATGCAGGACAATTAAAATAAACACATTTAAAAATAAACAGAATCCAGTGGTAATCCCTTCGTGATTTAGGTTGCAACCAATGAAGTGAATCATACATAAAACAATGATGAGTTTTAAATGGACAGTTCAATATAAATCTGCAAAGAGAATTGAATACGACATTAAGGGGTTTGAGATTGGACTCAAAGGTATTAGTATAAACTATGTCTGCATAATCAATAATTGGTATTACCAGCTGAGAAATAATTTTTTTTCTGACTTGAGTTGAAAAACAATTAATTGATCTGTACAGAGTGTTAAGACATCCGTATACTTTCCTAATTATATTATCAATGTGTATCTTAAAAGTAAGGTTAGAGTCGAGCCAAAGGCCCAAATATTTAAATTCTTCCACAATCTGCATAAGGGACCCATCTAAAAACTTTAATTCAAAACTGGAAGCACAACGGCGATTTTGTATCGTGGAAAACACCATGCAGCAGGACTTCTTCATGTTCAACAGAAGTTTATTAATAAACAGCCACTGTTGTACTTTATCAAAGTCAGATTGAAGAATTCTTTGAACTTGCAGCAAATCCCGATTAGAGGTAAAGATGACAGTGTCATCAGCATAAAGCTCTAATTCACAATGAGAACAAACTTGTGCCAGGTCATTGATAAAGATTGAAAAAAGCAGTGGGCCTAAAGAAGAACCTTGAGGAACACCTTTATCAATAATTAAATAATCTGACTGGAATCCTTGGTAAACAACACATTGACGTCTATTATGCAAATAAGAGTTGAACCAAAGTACAGCATGTTTATTCAAACCAATAGAGTAAAGCTTATCCAGTAAAAGGTAATGGTCAACCATATCAAATGCCTTTGAGAGATCAATGAAAGCAGCTCCAGTGAAATGACCATTATCAAAACCCGAGAAAACATCATTTGTAAATTTTAACAAAGCAGTTGAAGTAGAAAAATTGGATCTAAAGCCAGATTGATGTGGAGATAAAATATTATAATTATTAATGTACTCAGTTAGTTGATTAAAAATTAATTTCTCAAATATTTTAGCAACTGCACAAATGATAGAAATCGGACGATAATTGTTCATATCAGATTGGTCTCCACCTTTGAAAAGAGGGGTCACTCTTGCAGCTTTCCATATTTGTGGCACAGTACTAGTAGCTAATGATAGGTTAAAAAGATCTGCTAAAGGAAACATCAATATGTGAGCTGCAATTTTGACAAACTTAGCTTCCAAATCATCTGGTCCTGTACTACTCTTTAATTTAAGGTTCTGTAATACATTAAAAACATCACTGGGCATGATCTTTTTGAATGAAAAAGAACCAGCAGGCATAGAAGAATAGGAAGACCATGCCAGACCATCAAGGCAAACAGATTTTGAACTACATAAAGACGAAAAATGATTATTAAAGGCATGAGCTATAAGCAGAGGATCAGATAAAATGTCCTTATCCTTGCATATTTGTTTCACAGAAGTCTTTTTATTTTTGTTAAGAATATTATTTAAATGATTCCAGAAGTGCCTAGGGTTATTGAAATCACGAGAAAAACAGTCTCTATAATAATTAGATTTGGCATTCCTAGTTTCAGTTTTACATTTATTCCTTAACTGCCTGTATATTGTCCCATCCGATTCAACTTTTGATAAACGATATTTAACCCAAGCTTTGTCCCTTTGTTTGAATAGTTGAAGTAAATTAGAATTTATCCATGGTAAATGTCTACCTTTGACTTTAATCGTTCTCACAGGAGCATGTTTGTCAATTACGGTTTTTACTTCAGTATAGAAGAAGTTCCATGCCTCTTCCACAAGTGGAATTAATTGAAGCCTGTCCCATCTAATATCTAATAGATCGCGTATATAATAATCAACATTCATATTTTTACATTGCCTTATTGTGATATATTTATAGGGAGAACTCTGTATTTTAATTTTCCAGATGCAGTATATTATAGAATGGTCACTAAAGCAATCTGATAAAACACCCGATTTAATAATCCTATCCGGATTGGAGACAAGGATCCAATCAAGCAAGGTAGAAGAACGGCCGTCAACTCTCGTAGGTTCTTTAATTAACTGAGTAAGGCTTACACTGCCTAAAAGATTTCTGTCACCTGAAGAAGACCGATCCAACCAGTTATTGTTAAAATCACCTAATATGATCAGTTCATTATGTTTGTCAAGAGAATTAATAGTAGCCAAGATACCATTTAAAGAATCAGTGGGAGCAGAGGGAGGTCTATAAATATTTCCAATAGTAAGCTGCTTATTTTCATGAAAAATGATATTAGTAAAAAGGCACTCAAAGTTAATAGGCTCAACATTTGGAAAGACGCGCTCGGCGACCAGATTTGTATCAACGTAAGTAGCAACACCTCCTCCTCTTAATGTCCTATCAGCTCTATATAAAACATAATTATCAATTCCCACCTCATCATTAGTGATTCTATTATGAAGCCATGTTTCAGAGATAGTAATTATATTCGGTTTATGTAAAGCAGCCCATACCCTGAGAAGATCAATTTTACTAGAAAGGCTCCTGATGTTGAGATGAATGACTTTTAATCCTTTAATTAAATCAATAACTCACAAATAAGTAGTAGGCATAACAAATAGGGTATAAAGAGCAGGTGGCGAGAACAACAATTATAACAATTTTAGACAAACAAAAACAACGACAAATATAAAACAAAACAGACAACAAGCAAAACAAATAATCCATAATTAAGCAATAAAAAAAAAAGACTCAGAGAGTCTCAAAAACCCACATAACTAAGAATAATTGTTTTCTATAGATAAAATATTTTTACCTTATTTTAATCATTTATCCTATCATTACTAATCATTTCACAGTGAATCAGATAAATCAATAACTAGACCATTATATTTGTACAATATTTTTATCATTTATCAGTACATAATAGTTTCACAGCGAATACTTCAGATAAATTAATATCTAAACAAATTATGACACAATGCATGTGTCAAAGACTATTATGTTCTAAAGTGCCAAAACTAAAGACTCAAATTAGCTACTCATAAGCAGGGCAAAAGGACAAACCAGATCAGGTCTCAGACTATCCACCAGCCATCCGCAGGGACAAAAAATAAATAAATAAAATAAAAATCATAATAATTAAAGCAGAGAAGTCAAGACAGGACTACTGCTGTCCAAACGCTACCAATAAACAACCAAGCCTTCAAAAAAAAAAAAAAAAAAAAAAAAAAACAGCGTATAAATACAGTTGAGTAGCAAATTTAAATAAAACAGCCCAAAACTGCAACACATAGTGAGGAAAAAACAACACCAGTGAGTTCTAATTAGCAGGAAGGAGTGAAGCTGCATAGACTCTGGCTTCATCAGCTGAGGAAAACATTTTCCTACCTCCCTCCTTCGCATTGATGGAAAGTCTTGCAGGAAACAGTAGCGCAGGCTTAAGTCCAAGTTTATAAAGGTCCGACATAACTTCACGATACTTTGATCGCTGTTCCATTACTTCGGGAGTGTAATCCTCATAGATCGCGATAGATGTTCCACGGTACTGAAGCCTTCCCCTTCTAGCTCTGGCTTCACGTATGATAGTCACTTTCTGCTGGTACCTTAAAAGGCGTATAATAACTGGCCGAGGCCGCTGACCTGGGCTCGGTCTAGCAATGAGAGCACGATGAGCCATGTCACAATCCGGCAGAGAACCCAGAACATCCTCACCGAACACCTCCATCAGAAGCCCCGCAAAGAAGGAAGTGGGCTGTCCGCCCTCAATTGATTCAGGTAGGCCAAGTAGCCTAATATTGTTGCGGCGACTACGTGATTCCAGATCAGCCACTTTAGCCAGCAATTTAGCGTTATTTGCCGACAATGAAACACAGGAAGTTTCCAAAACTGAAATACGCTCATCTTGTATGTTAGCATTGCTCTCAAGTGATGAAATTTTCTGAGCATGATCAGACAAAGTCTCTTGCATACAGTCAAGTTTAGCTTCGAGCGAAGAGAAGGAAGCTTTAAAATCCACAGCGATAGATTTCCTGAGATCATCCAGGAGGCTGGAAAGAGTCGCCACATTAAGCTCACTGGTAATTTCGTCAGTAGCAGCCGATCCTGCATTTTGTTCCTTCCGATTTAATCTAGTTCCTTTAGCAGCCATAGTGAAATCAGCTTATCAAGTTAATAGCAAACAACAGAGTCGTGGGAATGAGACTCAGAGCTGCCGCTACACCAACGCACTCGCCGCGGCCATATTGAATGAACATGTTAATTCACCAATTAATTCACTGCTTCCTGTCTTCCGACCCCTGGGTATCTCCGGGATGAAACAATCCCGTACATTTTTAAAACACACAATCAGCAGCAGAGCAGATAGCCTGTAGGTTTATTTTGTCTTAAGTGTTCACTCATATTCAGAGGGAGGTTTTTTTGTTTGTTTGTGTGCGTGCGTGCGTGTGTGTGTGTGCGTGCGTGCGTGC
Organism: Scardinius erythrophthalmus; assembly: GCF_964197995.2. NCBI lineage: Eukaryota > Metazoa > Chordata > Actinopteri > Cypriniformes > Leuciscidae > Scardinius > Scardinius erythrophthalmus. Next base: position 6,250,169 of record NC_138238.1, read on the forward strand.
GTGCGTGTGTGTGTGTGCGTGCGTGCGTGCGTGCGTGTGTGTGTGTGTGTGTGTGTGTGTGTGTTTTTCCCCTGGCTACCCAATTAGCTGCAGCAATTCACACAGTCCATCCCACCAGCCCCGGCGCATCCGTTGATCGTTTTGAAAATGTTACAGCCAGTGCTGAGAAGATAATTACTATCATCAAACTGTCAGACCATCATCCTTTTCAATTTACTGCAAGGGCTTCATCAGCTGACAGCCAGTGCGTAAAAAGAGTGAAGGACTGAGGCGTGCGATGGGATCACACGTTGGGACTCGAGGGAATGTTTGTGTGGAGCTGATACAGAGCTGACCTGTAAATCGTCTGGGGGCTCATTATTAGTGATGAATTCACATGACGCAGCTGTTTGGCAGAAGCAGTGACGCTGAACTATTGCAACTCTGGACAATAGACCTGATTATCAATGTTCATACAGATCATTTTTTTAGTTTCACAGTCATTAATGGGGTAATTACAGGTGGAAGTGTGGGGAGGACTAAAGGCGACTACACACTAGAGCACAGGTCACCAATTACTGGACCTGCGATTCCACCCAGACCGTGAATCATTTATTAGAAATGTATATAATTATACTGTTAGGGAGCAGTCGTGGCCTAGTTGTTAGAGAGTCAGACTGGTAACTTAAGGTCGGGGGGTTGATTCTCAATAACGGCAGGAAATGACTGAGGTGTCCTTGAGCAATGCACCTAACCCCCAATCGCTCCCCGGGTGCCACAACAAAAATGGCTGCTGTGTGTTTGTCCACGGTTTGCAGTGTGTGTTAGATGATTAAGGGAATTTGACCTTTGTTTTTCCACATATTTATACTCCTGTGAAACAAGAAGTCATAGCTAAACATGTTCCTAGTCATCCTGGTGTGCTAAAAATTTAAATATTAATGGGAATATACTTCAGAGATTTACTTCACATTTATTTCATAATGTGATTTCCTCCCCACTTTCAATTATTTTACTTCAATTAAAGGTTAGATTTTTGTGATTTGTTTTTTTTTAAATGAAAGATCAAAAGAGTAAACAATGTAGATTTATTTTTTACAGCCATCTTCAATCATATTGTCAAGGGGTGCCAATAATTCTGACCACAACTAAACAAACACTGTTTTGGTAATATGTATAAATAACTGGTAGAACCACATTTTCATCATTCTGAATTCAGATGTAGTTATTTGGGTTTATTTATTCACAAAAATTTCCTGGGGTTTGTTTACGCTGCTTTCATGTAATGCTTTCAACTTAAATGCATGACATTGTATGACTAATGCCCCAGTGTTACGAATGCATTTGATGGCAGCATAACTGTTAAAAGGTATTAAGGCTGCAAAAGTGAAAATGTACAATAATGCCCATGCAATAATGGCCATTGCTTTGATTTCACATCCAAATAACACCGAACCCCAAAAAGTGAAGACTGGAACATGTTATTAAATCACTCTGAAGTTTAGAAACATATAAAAATTCAGCATTGGCTATGAATCAGTTTACATTTTTTTTTTTTTTGAATCAATAGTTCACAATGAACATCTATAGTATTTAAAAAAAAGCCCAAAAAAAAAAAAAAAAAAAAAAGTTCAACATCAACGACGTTTGGTCATGACATCTAATGTCATACTTGCACCATCAAGTGTTATATTTAATTTGAACAATATATTGAAATACTAAGTAATAATATTCAGTTTTGTTTACCACACAGATCCATCATTTTACTTCAGATTATTTTATTTTTTTTGGGACAGACATGTCATTATTCCACACCCCAGGGGTGAGGGGACTGGAAATGAATTATTTGACGTTGAATAGATTCAGGAATGTGTCAAGCTTTCAAAATAATCAAAAAGTCTCCTCCTGTGGTACCATGTTTTAGCTTGGCTCGTGTCTTCAGAGAGAGAGAGTGATCTAAGCGCTCTCTGTTCTGTCTACTCGAAGTCTAGAAACAGCAGGATCGCAATTATGATCCAAGGATAGGATGAGATCATACCTAAAATCACCTACTACTGTACATTAAATGCCTTGTACAAGTATGTTAACTGTCTTTCTGACACATGCTGAGCTTCTCCTTTCCTCTCTACAACATGCTGTGCTGGTGCTTTATAGATCTGCCTGACTAACAATGTCATGATGTTAACTTATAATAATGTTAATGATGTTTTTATTATTTAGATATCATGACCTTTCATGCGAATTCCCTCTTTGCAGGTGAAATGAGAAATAGATCTTTTCAGCAAGGCGTGGGTTTGCAGTCTGGTCTAATATAGCTTTTAACTGCTCCATACTTACTTACTCTTAGCAAATCTGCTTTACATTGTGACAAGTTGACTAAACAATCCAAGCCTAGATATGCCGCACAACCTGTTAAGGACTGAAATGATCACGTACCTTGTTAAAAACATATGCAAAGTGACAGGAGCTACAAACGATAAGAACAGCACATGGTTTGAGAGACTTTACCACATTTTACGCTTACAGTATTTAGTTTCTCAACGCTAAATAGGTGTCACTGACATACAAGCGTTTCATTTTATTACAGTAGATGTTTTACCAATGACTTGTGGTCTCTGAAAAGTGCGAAATAGCTCTGATACATTACACTGTGGCATTTAAACTCATGGCATTAACATCTCCTGTGACCTCTAAGACTCTCACTGTCAATAAAAAAAGCCCAGGAAGGATAAAAAGCCATAATTCAACAATTCTCTCCCTGTTTTCCAGTTCTAATTTTTAACCTGCCCTCTTCAACTTCCAAGAAACCCATTTCACATGGAAACTCCTACGGCATTCGCGATGCTGTTTTTTAAAATTGATGTGCTGCACTACTGAAACAGCATGAGAAGTATGGCATAAAGGGAATAACGTTTGCCTAATAATAAAGAAAGTGTCCGAAAATGCACCTCTTTTCCTTTAGCATGTTAAAGCGTGCCATGTTTACTCTGGAGTCTTGAGTGCAAAACGATCAACAGGGAACCATTTATTCACAGTGCAAGTGCACTTTAGACTGTAAAGCCTCTCCTTGATAAATAGAAATACGTAGATTCCTTTTGTTCCCTTTCGTTTTAACCTGCAGGTTTTTTATTTTTACTTTCAGGACATACATTTTTTTTTTATTTATTCATTCACTGAGAGCAGCAGTGTATTCTTGCAGTGGTTATTCTGCGGCGGCTGGCAACCAATGTCCTTATTCTTTATTCTTTTGTCATGCCCTTCACTTGCTAACTTCCCTCCTTCTCGTTCACTCGGATTTACGTCATTGCTTACGTTGCACGAGTGCCCACTATTGGTGGAAACTTCAATAGGCTGTATTGAAACTTTCTAAGCCCTTGATCACTTAGAATCAGCTATGGAGTTGATTTATTATCGCTCGATCGGAACCAAACCAGTGCAGTACAATTCTCTCTCTAGATCAATAATTATATAAAAAAACTTAAACTTTACCCTTTGGGTAGCCATAACAGGATCATTTAGAAAATTGATATGGCAAAAAACACTCAAAAGCCTGTAAATCCTAAACGAAAACTCACTAAATTGCTTAAAGGCCTCAAATGCTTGAACCCCGCTAAACACTGCTCGCAGCTTTAATTTTATTTGTTTTTCCCTTCAAGAATTTGTTTAATGCAGCATCCAAATGTATATAGGTGTGTTTGGGTTGTTTTAAACTAAAAAAAAGTGCTTAGGGAAGTTTGCAAGTGCGTGTCTAAAAGTGGACTGGTAATCCCCTTCGCAAGACAAATATTTGTTATAAATTTTTTAAAATGACACTGGTTAGTTAAAAGTTATTGTAAAAATGTCTCAGAAAAGTGAATCATTGACTCGGATATTTCCCTTGTGTCACTGAAACTAACTCACTCACAGATCTACACAATGTCAAAGGGACATTTGCTGGCTGGAAGTGTAACTGACAGGTGTTGAATTTACAATATTAAAAGGGAAATAGGAACGTCGTGAATAAAATTCTTTGGACAGCCACTCGGATCATTGTCTATTCTGCAAATATGTGTGATCCTGTAATAAAACTAATATATTTTCCTTGACTGGTCACAGGGCGCCTGCATTCCCTGAGCAAGAAGCATGTTATCGAGCTGGGACATGACAAGGTTATGACCTTTTCTGCAGGGTAACACTCTCTGCCACGTATATTAATGGTAATATATGTGCTACCTGACACTCCAAGATAAAAATTTATGTTTAGACATTGACCTGCTTCTGTCGCAGCCACGCAGTATGAAACATACTGACATATGATGGTGTTTCACCTTCAATTATCATGACTAAGTATGAGTTGAGAGAGGTAGGATGGGAGGCATGACCAAAATCTATATCATAGTGAATGTGCATATGACAACTATTTTACAATAGGCTTTCGGGAGGCCACTGTGATTTCATCTGAGGGGTCCAACCAACCACACCTCTGTCAAAATTGAGGGAGCGAGGGTCTGTCCATATAAACTTCCCTTGTCCACTTCACGAAGTGGAACGCACTTCAAAATGGCGGCAGGGATTCCCCCGAGGGGAAGTGCTTAGGGTTTCTAAAGTGTGTGTCTAAAAGTAGACTGGAACGCAGCCTAGAATGCAGCCTACTTCATATGTATACTTCAGGCAGCTCCATATCCCACAATGCAACACGATTGTGACGTCAGTGCGTATTGCGTTTAATTTACTCCACCACAAACAACTATATGATATATATATATCTATTTTTTTTTTTTTACTCAAACACACCTATATACATATAGAATGCAGCATTAAACAATTTCGTAAGAAAAAAAAAAAAAAAAAAAAAAAAAAAAAAACACCCCATAAGGGAGTCTAAGTGATCAAGGGCTTAGCACGTTCCAATTCAGCCTATTGCAAAGGTTCCGTCAGTAGTGGGCACTCATACAACGTAAGCAATGACGTACATCCGAGTGAATGAGAGGGAGGGAAATTAGCGAGTGAAGGGCATGACAGTTTGGGACTGGAACGTAGCCTTAGTCACAGTTATATCCGGTTAGTTTCTGTTTTCATGGACTTTCAGTTTGTTGTCATTCATCACATGTGTTCCTTTGTTTAATTTTCCCACCACTCATCAGCAGTGTTGGGTGTAACGCGTTACTAAGTAACGCGTTACTGTAATAATATTACTTTTTTCAGTAACTGGTAGTGTAAGGCATTACTCGTCTGAAAATAGTAATATTATTACAGTTTTCCCGAGCTAGTTACTTGCGTTACATTTGCCAGTAGCACCTTCATCACACACAAGGCACACAACACAGAGAACAGAAGGGAAGGGGAGGAGGGCGTGAATGGAACAGTGATTGGTCTGGGTTTGGCACGAGGTATCATTTACCATCAGCGATTGGTCGACACGCGGCAGTTAAGGCCAATCAGGGATGACTTCCCTAATGAATATTCATGAGTCTTCCCCTACCATCCTGGGAAAAAAAATATAGCGCCCCGGACGCGCGCGCGCAACCCGTTCACTCTCACCGCCTTCAAACAACACAAGCGCTGTATTGCTCTCTCTCCCTCGTAAAAGGTCGGAAGACCGGTTGTGTTTTATAGACAATTTTGCATATAAATGACTATTTATAGGGCTTGAATTACAACCTGAAACTGCGCATGCGCGGGTAAAACTGCTGTGGTGAAACTGTGGCTCTGCGGCTCTGCAGACAGATATTATTGGGGCAGATGGGGAAAAATGGAAGCGTCAACAACGGCAAGTACAAGTACAGTTGTTTGTAGTTATTTGTGCTAGACAGTGCCAATCTGTTGTTGGCGTAAAAGACCTTAAAGAACACTCCTCCTTTGTATGTTCTCCCTCCATCTGATGCATCTCAGGCAATTATAGAGTAATTAAGAAAAAAAAATGTAACTAGTAATATAACTAGTAATATAACTAGTTACTTTCTCCAGGGAGTAATAAAGTAAAGTAAGGCATTACTATTTTTGAGAGTAATATGTAATATGTATATTACTTTTTTGAGTAACTAGCCCCAACACTGCTCATCAGTAACCATGGACATCACAGCTGTTCATCATTTAGTTCATCACCATCATGTATTTAGTTCCTATCTGTTCACTTGGTTTCTGTCGGTCGATGTTCGCGTACGCTAGTGTTTTGCTGTAGCCTGGCAAGCCTTACCTACATCAAGATGTTAAGTCTGGCAACTCACCATAGACACGGCTCAATCCGAGGGGCGGGATAAACGGCTGTCTTTCAAATTCCCTCTGCACGCAATAGGACAGCGCTTCAACCAACCAGAGCGTTTTCCCAACAGCGGAGCTAACGTTGATAGATTCAACTTTTGAATCTTGCTGGCAAAACTACAAACACATCTTCCTTTTTTAAGAATGACTTAAGTGCTGTTCTTTGCTCTTTTCTCAAAGAAAAACTTAACTCCAAGTCCTCCAGAGTCGCGGCCAAAGCCGATACGAAAGACCGCTGTTTGCCAGCAGCAGCTCTTCTTTGTTCCCTTTCGAGGGAACTCGAACTGCGTCGGTGACGACACTAGGGGAACGCCCTTCAGCGTAGCGCGTCTGAATTTATGAATGAAACCGAATCCAATCCTATTGGCGTTGCGTGATGACGTAGCGTGTGACGGCATATACGGATGTATACAAAAGCACGCCGGCACACAGAAATGTCAGCTTTTTGCTATTCAGCAAGCGCTTGTGTGTGTTTGAACTAGCGAATCTGAATATTGTCCTATTTTACATCTCATCATGGCAAGCGAACAGTTTAAAAAATGTGTGTTCCCATGCCCACGCTATCTTACGGCTGGGGATACACACGAAATGTGTGTGTCTTGTTTGGGAAGGCAGCACGCTCAAGCAGCTCTCGAGGGGGCTGCTTGCGCTCATTGCGAGTCTATGTCAGTGAGAGTGCTGCGTTCTCGGTTGGCTTTATTTTCTGAGGATGGCCAAATGCGTCCTCCCCGCGGTACAGGTCCCGCATCTGCCGAGGCAATGCGGCGGCTTGCATCGTGGGGATCGCAGAGAGATCTTTTAGACGACAGTGGGACTGCCGAGGCACTTTCCCACTCTTCGTCTGAAAGCTCAGGTTCCCCTATTCCCCGCTCGGGAGCCCGCCTCGCGGCTTCTCCCGCTCGGGATGATGACCCAGTTTTACACCTCTCTGATTCTGAGGAATTAGATGTGATGAATGTTGATGGGGGGGATCCAAATGAAAGACATGATACTGTTCAGCCTGCACCGAGCTATGGTGAGTTAGTGGAGGTTTTAACGCGGGCTGTGGCCAAGCTTGATATTTCTTGGCCACAAGAACGGCAGGAAGCGCGTCCAAAAAGCAAGCTTGATGAGCGCTTTCTGCAGCCCCGCACGCAACCTTCACGCCGGTCTCTCCCTTTCTTTCCGGATTTACACAATGAGTTGTGTAAATCCTGGAACAGACCTTTTTCTGCACGTCTGTCTAACCCCCCGATTTTAAATTACAGCAATATTGTGGGGGTTAGGGATAAGGGATATGGGATGATGCCTCGGGTTGAGGAAGCACTGGCTAGCTACCTTTCACCCGACCTTGCGTCATCCCTGAAGACACCGGCGCTGCCTTCTAAGCCTTGCCGCACCACATCAGCTTTGGTGGGCAGAGCATATATGGCGGCAGGTCGGGCTGGTGCGAGCCTGCACACTATGGCCATTTTGCAGGCGTACCAGGCCGACCTGCTGAGGGATATGGACCAAGGCGAGGGTCCCTCGGCTGAGGATATTGCGGAGCTTCGCAGGGCCACAGATTTGTCCCTCCGGGTTACCAAGGAGACGGCCCGTGCCATCGGTCGCTCCATGTCAGCTCTGGTAACCACGGAGAGACATCTGTGGCTCAACCTGTCTGGCATTAAGGAGAAGGACAGGGCCTTCCTCCTTGATGCGCCTGTTTCTGCCTCGGGTCTGTTTGGGGAAGCTGTCAACGCCGTGGTTGACAGGTTCCAGGATGTTAAAAAACAAGGTGAAGCTTTTAAACAATATCTCCCTCGCCGTTCAAGGTCCAGGAGGGCGGCTGCTAGAGAACAGCCACAGTCGTCTGCCAGTTCCTCTCATCGCCAGACACAGAAAGCGAGTGTCGCCTCTAGAGCTCCCCCTAAAAAAGCTTGGGACTCTAGACGTCGCTCGTACCCGCAGCCCCCTGAGAGGACGGATCTGAGGACTGTCCTTCAGTCCAGGAAGGCTAAGGGAAAGAGGTCCTAGCTTTCTCGAGACCTCAAAGGGCCGCCCCCCCCCCCCGAGAGAGAGAGCGATTGTGGTCCCCTCTCTCGTTGGGCCCTCGGGAAGCTGGCGTCAGTATCCCGCCGTCTTTGACGCTTCGGGACACGCTAGCTCCCAGCGAGCACACACTGGTCTGTCTGCCCCAAAGGCCTGCAGTCAGTCAGTGGTCGGGTTCGCACACTGTGGGTCGTTGTCGGTTCTCCCCTGCCGGTTCTCCGCTTCAGGGGACCGTCAAAGACCTGCACAAAACACTGGACACCAGCCCCGAGGGGCTGGTTCCCTTGGTGAATTTTGCGGAGGCATGGCAAAACCTCGCGAATATTTCTCCATGGGTCCTGCGCACTGTAGAAATTGGGTACAGACTGCAGTTCCAGGTCCGCCCACCAAAATTCAACGGGGTGGTCTGGACTTCAGTGCACCCAGAGCAGGGTCTGGTGTTAGAACAGGAAGTTCACTCGCTGCTGGCAAAAGGGGCCATAGAACATGTTCCCCCACCAGTCAGGGAGTCCGGGTTCTACAGCCGGTACTTCATAGTTCCCAAGAAGGATGGAGGGTTGCGTCCAATTCTAGATCTGAGGCACTTGAACCGGTCTCTGAGGAGGTTCAGGTTCAAGATGCTCACCATTCCCATCATCGTGAGTCAAATCCAATCCGAGGATTGGTTTGTCACGATAGATCTAAAAGACGCCTACTTCCACATCTCCATCCTTCCATGTCACAGGAGGTTCCTGAGGTTCGCTTTCGGGGGCGAAGCGTACCAATATCGGGTTCTTCCATTCGGCCTAGCACTCTCCCCTCGCACATTCACCAAGTGTATGGATGCAGCTCTGGCCCCGCTGAGGCTCCAGGGCATCCGTGTGCTGAATTACATCGACGACTGGCTAATCCTGGCCCAGTCTCGAGAGTTGGCAGTTCGGCATCGAGATGTCGTCCTTGGCCATATTCAGCGCTTGGGGTTGAGGCTCAACACGAAAAAGAGTGTGTTGACACCCGCCCAACAGACTACGTTCTTGGGGGTGGTATGGGACTCGACGACGATGCAGGCACAAATGTCTCCTGCACGTATCGAGTCCATATTGACCACACTAAACAGGGTGAAGCTAGGCCACACCATCACAGTGAAACACTTCCAGAGAGTGTTGGGTCTCATGGCAGCAGCGTCCAGCGTGATTCCTTCTGGCCTTCTGCACATGAGAGCCCTGCAGTGGTGGTTGAAAGCCAAGGGGTTTTCCCCGAGGGGAAATCCTTTCCGCATGATAAGGGTTACGCGCAGATGCCTTCGTTCCCTATCAATGTGGAAGAAACCTTGGTTTCTGTCCCAAGGTCCCAAGTTGGGAGCGTTATGTCGCCGAATTACGATTTCGACAGACGCCTCCCTCACGGGCTGGGGCGCGGTCATGGACGGCCGCTTTGCGAGAGGTCTCTGGCAGGACCATCATTCCTCTTGGCACATAAATTGCCTAGAAATGTTGGCGGTGTTCCGGGCTCTGAGGAGCTTCCTGCCAGACCTCCACGGTCGCCATGTCCTTGTGAGAACCGACAACATGTCGGTGGTGTCTTATTTGAACCGCCAGGGGGGTCTGAGGTCGCGCCCTCTGTGCAGACTGGCGCATCAGATCCTCCTGTGGTCCCAGCGGAGACTATCGTCTCTCAGGGCGATGTATGTCCCGGGGGACCAGAATCAGGGAGCAGACGTCCTGTCGAGGCAGGGGCTGAGGCCCGGGGAATGGAGACTCCACCCCGAGACGGTGGAGTTGATATGCGAGAGGTTCGGCCCGGTGGAAGTGGACTTATTTGCGTCTCGAGAGACGACACACTGTCCCCTGTGGTTCTCCCTCACGCATCCAGCCCCGCTGGGGTTGGATGCCATGGTACAGACGTGGCCGAGGCTACGTCTGTATGCCTTTCCCCCGATCGCTCTGCTCCCGGGAGTTCTGGAAAGGGTCCGTCGAGACGGTGTCAGTCTACTATTAGTAGCCCCGTTGTGGCCGGCCCGAGTATGGTTCTCGGATATCATATCACTCCTGGCAGGCCAGCCATGGCAGATCCCTCTGAGGAGGGACCTGCTGTCCCAGGCAGGGGGCTCAGTTCTCCACCCTCGGCCCGAGCTGTGGAAACTGTGGGTCTGGCCCTTGAGGGGGCACAGTACCTAGAAGCCGGCCTATCCGCAGGAGTAGTTGAGACTATTCTCAGTTCCAGAGCTCCCTCCACGAGGAAGTTGTACGGCCTGAAGTGGAATGTATTTTCCATTTGGTGCAGAGAGCGTGGATTGGACCCAGTTAACTGCCCGGTGGCTTCAGTACTGGAGTTTCTCCAAGACCGCTTTTCTGCCGGGCTTACCCCATCAACACTCAAGGTTTATGTGGCTGCCATTGCGGCTTTCCACGCTCCTCTGAGTGACGGGCCTCTGGGGAGGCATCAGCTGGTCGTACGCTTCCTACGGGGAGCCTGGAGGATGAGACCTGCGACTCGCACCAGGTTTCCCACCTGGGACCTGGCAGTGGTCCTCGAAGCGTTGGCTGAGGCCCCCTTCGAGCCGCTGGAGTCGGCTGAGGCCAAGAACCTGACTCTCAAGATGGCTTTTCTCCTTGCCATCACCTCTCTTAAGAGGGTGGGAGATCTCCAGGCACTCTCGGTATCTCCTCAGTGCCTGGAGTTTGCTCCTGGGAGAGTCAAGGCCATCCTGCACCCCAGTTTGGGCTATGTCCCTAAGGTGCCAACCAATATGGCTAGGTCTACGGTTCTGCAGGCGTTTCATCCCCCACCTCATGTGACGGCAGAGGATGGAAGACTTCACCTGCTCTGCCCTGTCAGAGCATTAGACATTTATGTTCAGAGGTCTTCACAATGGAGGAAGGCGGACCAGTTGCTGGTGTGTTTCGGATCCCCCAAGAAAGGGCTTCCCGCCTCTAAGCAAACCATCAGCAACTGGATCGTTCAGACTATTTCCCTGGCCTATCAGGTGCGCAATCTGCCTTCACCTATGGCCGTGAGGGCTCACTCTACTAGAGGCATGGCGTCCTCCAAAGCCCTCCTTTCAGGGACTCCTATCCATGACATATGTGAGGCGGCTGGCTGGGCCACTCCGCACACATTCATGAGATTCTACAGTCTGGACCTTCCCTCTACACCCGGTGCACGAGTGCTTTCGTCCTAAGTTGTGCCTGAAGACAGCTTCACACTAGGATGAGCGGGGTTCGTTGTGGTATAGTGGGTATCTCGTTCCCCTAGTGTCGTCACCGACGCAGTTCGAGTTCCCTCGAAAGGGAACGTCTCGGGTTACGTATGTAACCCTTGTTCCCTGAGAAAGGGAACGATACACTGCGTCGGTTCGCCACACCTCACCCCGCCTGGAGCACTTGCTTCATAGCAAAAGCTGACATTTCTGTGTGCCGGCGTGCTTTTGTATACATCCGTATATGCCGTCACACGCTACGTCATCACGCAACGCCAATAGGATTGGATTCGGTTTCATTCATAAATTCAGACGCGCTACGCTGAAGGGCGTTCCCCTAGTGTCGTCACCGACGCAGTGTCTCGTTCCCTTTCTCAGGGAACAAGGGTTACATACGTAACCCGAGACGTTCTCAAGTAGCAGGGAACCGTCGCAACGCTGTCGTCATCATGTTAAGCCTGCCCCGCCTACTCTATACGCGATGTGATTGGCCTGACCCAATTTAGGTTTTACAGCCATGAAAGTCAACGGAGAGTTGCTAGACTACCCTGGCTGCAAAATAATATTTGCTGCCGCTAGGGTGTGTCTAGATTTCTAGGCTAGTTTTGCTGCACATGCCTGTCAAACTTTTTGTTTGTATAAACCCAGTTTATATTTGTATCCACTCTTTAGTCTATCTTCATTTTCTGAAAAACCATTAGTGCATACAGTATTTGCTCTTATGCATTAGTAAAACATACCTGCTATGTTTGTTGGTTCCACGAAAGTTACCCCATTATTTATTCACCCTCAAGCCATCCTAGGTGTATATGACTTTCTTCTTTCAGACGAATACAATCAGAGTTATTTAAAAAAATATATCCTGGCTCTTCCAAGCTTTCTAAATGCATTGAATGGTAAATGAGATTTTGAAGCCCAAAAAGTGCATCTATCCATGATTAAAGTGCTCCACGCGGCTCAGTGGGTTTAATATAGGCATTCTGAAGCGAAGTGATGCGTTTGTGTAAGAAAAATATCCTTATTTAAAACTAAAATAACTAGCTTCTGGCAGACGGCCTATGCAAGTCGACTTACGCCAAAGGAGAAACACTTGCTTCTCCGACATTTCTCTTTAAAGATTATCGATGGATATGATGGATAAAAGCACTTTTTTGGGCTTCAAAATCCAGTTTAGCCTACCATTCAATGCCATTATAAAGCTTGGAAGAGCCAGGACGTTTTTATTAATATAACTCCGCTGTATTAGTCTGAAATAAGAAAGTCATGTACACCTACGATGGCTTGAGGGCGAGTAAATCATGGAGGGATTTTAATTTTTGGGTGAACTATCCTTTTAAAATAAATTGTAATAAAAGCTGCATCATGATGAAATTGTTAAAGAACTTCAGAAACTACAATAATTAAATATTTGGCTTTTTATTTATTTTATTTTATTTAATTTTTAACAATGTTGGGTAATATCAAAGCTATACCCGAGACCATTGTCCTTACAAATAATTTAGAAACTTCAGTATTTGTAGATTGTGGCATGTGAATTGAAGCTTGTTCAAAGTAGATTCTGGATATGAAGCATGAAGAGCAAGGAAAAGAAAAAGGAGAGAGTGACCGATTGGATAACATGATTAAGTATTTTCAGAGTGTGACTTTAACATCACAAGGACAGGAGATTTGAACGTAATAAACCTCAGATGGGATGAAATTCAAATTTACCTTAACATTAATGCACACATTCACACACCATATAACCCCCCGTCCCCTGTACAACCCAGATACCAGAGGACTTAAATGAGATTGAGTCTGAGTGTCTTGCCACAAGACAGGATGGCATAAAGTGTCTGGCAAAGAGTGAAAACAATAACAAAGCAGGAAAGAGTTCAGGGGAAGGTCTGTGCTGACCTTCACAACAGAGCTGTAGAGAATGTGATTCTTCTTCCCTGAAAGAATGGTTCCAGAGAGACAACAAATATGCAGACAGGTTTCAAGTGATATTCCTTCTTATAATGTCAGTGTCTGTGCAGTAATCGACAATACTGATGCATTGTATATTGAAGGCCCTGGTGTTGCTACTTTGAATTACAGACACATATGCACATTCAGCATCATGCTGTTGCTTGCATATTGTTAATGAGCTTGATTTATTGTAAGTTACAATTACTTTGTCATTTTCCTGATTACTAAACCTGGAGGCCAGAGTAACACCTTGAACTCTTCATCGTGTTCCTCAAACCATTCCTGAACAATGTGTGCAGTGTGGCAGGGTGCATTATCCTGCTGAAAGAGGTCACTTTCACCTGGGAACGCCATTGTCATGAGGGGCGTTCCTGGTCTGCAACAATGTTTATAGCCGAACCTACAGTATGGGTCTCCCAGCAGAACATTGCCCAGAGCATCAAACTCGGGTCCATTGATCCTTGTTGTCAAAGTCGCTGAGATCTTAATTCCTGCCCTTTGCATTCTGCATCCAAAATGTTGATTACAAGAACTGATTGTTTGCTTATCTAACCAGACCTTAATATGTTGCCTTGTTTTGTCAGTTCAACTTGGTTGTTTGAAATAAAATAAATGATTTAAGACTACTGATTATAACTGAATTTAACCAACTGTTTGAAGCATAACTATCAGTTGATGTAACCTCCAGCAAGGTAAAATGACTTAATAAGTTTGATATCATCTTTTTCGTTTTATGTGATGAAAGCCTTTTTCCACTTAGATGTATTCACTCAAAAAATGAATTAATTTCCTTTCCTTAATTTAACTGAAGACATTTTTACACAAAACTTAAATTAGCTTATTCAAATTAAATCAGTTGAGTTGGGTCAACAGTATCGTTTATCATTATGCACAATATATATAATGAAGCATTAAGAAAAGACAGAAATCTTGCAGAACACAGCCTGATCACAAGCACTACTCTTCAGCACAATGGTAACAATGGAAACAAATCAGTAACAGAAACTCCTCTGAATGTTCAACATTACTGAACATTAAACATTAAGATCGTAGAGCCATCAATGGTCTCTACGATCTACTTAGGATTATGATGCTTTTGGGAAATGCAGCCCTGGGCAGTGGATCTGTAGTTCCCAGCATGCTCTTGTTTGGAAATGGCATTGTAACCCTTCCCAGATTGATGGGCAGAAACAATTGCTTCTCTAAGATCACTGCTTCCTCCTTGGCATTGTGTTAACACACACCTGAGTGCTCTAGACCATAAAACGGCCAAAATGTCTGCTTTTATAGAGTTGGTCTCACTTGCTAATGATCGATTAATCAAGGGCATTTTGATTAGCAGCCCGGCTGTAACTTACCCTCTAAATTCCTATGGAAGAAGAATAGGGCGTGCTTCATTTGTCACACATGGCTTCTCCATTTTGTCTTTATTTTTGTTAAATAAACCATGACACTGTGTAATATGTCATGTGTTATTGTTCACCTGAGGTTGCATTTACCTAATTTTAAGACCTGCCAAGGACCAGATGATTTTTCATTATGTCCTGATATAAAAACCATATAATTCAAAAAGGTGTACTTTCCTTTTCACATGACTGCGTATCAAAAGAAATAGTATTACTATTATTTTTACATGGTTTACATGTAAAAATAATAATATTAATACTATTTTTTTATAATTACTATTTTTTAAATTTGATCTCTAACAAGAAATTAGCACTGTATCAGATATTCACTCTTCTATCTCTGAAACTCGTTTCCTATCATTAGATGTGCAATAAATATGTTAACTTCTGTATGATAGGTGCATTCATGGTGCTTTTCCTCATTTATAAATCATTTTGGATAAAAGTGTCTGCTAAATTATTAAATTGTAAATTTGTGCATAAACTTACTGTACGTTATCTGCCCACAACATCCTAAGTGTTTCCAGCAATTGTGGATTCCTGCTGTTTAATGAGCTCCAGAGCTCACTGCAAAGATCAGCAGATTTTATCACTGTCCGACTTTCCCATGGAGAGAGTCATTAAGCAAATTAGTAACGACAGGTGCATTTGCATATTCATAGAGTGCCCTAGCCTAGATCATGCCCCAAGACAAACAAAGTAATACAAATGCAACCGGTACAGAGGTTTTCCATTGACATGCCTGCATGATGATGTTTGGTTTGGTTTCACAGCAGTCTGAGTTCATGACATATGAATAACTGATATAGAACGGTACATTATGAGCCAATTTTAATTAGCTCTACTACCAAATAAATTAACATCCCAGTGGATGAATAACCAAAATATCTGTTTACTATGGTAAATCCATCTCGTCTACTATTTCTGTGAAAGACAATTATTTGTATATTGATTGATTGCTTGTTCATCTGATAAAGTTCTCTATTCTAATACTTGAATATCTATGGACTCATCATGGTTGTATTGCACAGAGACTGATGTGCTAACAGTGATATGGTATGTGTGTGTGTGCCTTGTATGCAGCCTTCTTTCATTGATTGGCAGTGTGTGATTCAAGAAATCTCCTTCCGACTCAGCGGACACCATGATAAGATCAAAGAGTATATTTGATAACCCATCTCATTTTCAGCAGTCTCTCTCGGCTCTGTCTGTTATATCACCATATCTCAAGCACAATCAGACCTATAGTTTGGGATTTAGAAAGTCAGGCATTGGGTACAAGTTGTTGTCTTTTGGATCTTTGGATTCTACACAAACCCAGAACAGGTTTAAGCAATTGAAATATGTTTTTTTTTTTTTTTTTTTTTTTCAAGTGGTGTTTATTTAAGAAAACTGTGTTTATTACAGGACTCAACTGTAATAGCTCATGTTTAGCCCTAAAGTAGTTTTTTTTTACAACAAGTACAAGTCTATACAAGTTCCTCTTGGGACTACAACGTCCATGTCCTTGTGAGGAGAAAATAATTATGAAAATCCTTGTGTCTTCAAAAAAATAAGAAATTCATATTCAATTTGAAATCATGATAAATAGATTAAATACATAACAAAACGTTACAACCCGTCTCAACAGCCTCACAAATAAATAAATAGAATCATAAATAACATTCAACAAACATCTTTGGCCAAACAAGGCCCGTGTAGACAATTCCTCCTCAAAACTCCCTCCAACGAAGCTTCGGTTAGGGACGCCACTCATCCTTAAGAAGGGTGACAAAACAAAGCTAAACCTTAAAAAGAACAATAACAAACCAACTCCATTGAGGCACTTTTTAAGGATGTCAGAAAAACTTTGCATTTCTATGTGTTTTTTTTTTTCCTTTCTTTCTTTTTTTTTTTTGAAAATGAAAGCTGATTAAATACGACCAAAAAACCTCCAACATTAATTTACAGATAACCTGACGGCTGCATTTTATTCTGGCTTCCTTTATCCTCTCTTGTTTTGAGTGCGAAATAAAGGCAAACTAAAAAGTTCAATATACAAAATAATACAATGAAATCTTGTAAAAAGAAAAGTCAGAGTTAAACACACATCTACGTTTGTTTCAAAGCAAAGAAAAGAAAGAAAAAAAAAGAAAAAGAAAAAAAAAACATCAGTGTTTGTTTTCAGTGGCGGTGCTGGATGTTACGTCTGATTGGCTCTCTGATCGTTCTCCGAATATCCCTGCGAGGGTTTTGAAGCGAGGCCCCCACTCGTTGAGGTAATCGTAGTCCTCCTCTGTTTCACCCTTTACAGACTCTATAGAGCTTAAACTCTCAGCCACAGAGCCCTCGCCCTCGTAGGCGTATGTGGCCAGCGAGTCGTATGGCGGGGCGGAAGTGTCACCATCGTGCTCTTGCAGCCGCTGACTGATGAAGTTGCTGATGTCAGCGCTGTTCTGAGAGGCTATTGGCCGCTGTGGACACAAACCCAACTCTGGCTTAACGTCTCGGCGAAACAGATTTTCCTTGATGACTTTGGGGTTGCGGAGGGTGCCCATGTCGAAGGCGTGCGTGTCCTCCTCGCCTCCTCCTTCATCATCGTAATGGATGACGTTGTCACGGATGTCCTCTTTGGATGTCATGAGAGTCTCTTTCTTCTTCTGCCGCCGAACCCCCACGTAGAGTACCACGATCACTGCAGGAAACACACAAGCAGAACGCAAATGAAAATACATCACCAGGAGGCTTTCAGAATGTGATACAACAAGGTCTCTAAAGCTCCCCTGAAATCGAAATTGTGTGGCTTTTAGTCTCTGACTGTCAGGTTTGATGTAACTAGTAATAGTGAATTAAGTAATATTTTATATATTTATATATCTTATGCAGACTTTTTTTTTTTACATAAATATAAAATATAAAAAATATATAAATACAATACAATTTGACTGTCAGGTTTGAGGTCAACTATCTATCTATACTGTATAAAACCATCTTTTTTATCTTATACTGTTTTTTATACTTTAATATAAAAAAAAGATACAGATACAATTTCATACTTGTGAATTTTGTTTATAAATACAGATAAACATAGTGTATAATTACATACAGTTTTATACATTTTAAAAAGTTTTTCCTTCCTGGAATCAAAATAGGAAATATGTCAACAGGATTTCAGCAACTCCTTCTGGGAGCTATTTTGTATATTTTTATTTTATTTTTGGCATATATTCAACAAGGTGCAGGTCCATACTGATATGATCATCATCATGCAGTTGCTCCAGATTTGTCTGCCATTAACCTCTGACCTCTGGCATCAACAAGGCATTTTCGCCCACAGAACTGCAGTTTGCTGGATTTTCTCTTTTAAGGGCCATTCTCTGCAAACCCTAGAGATGGTTGTGTGTGAAAATCCCAGTAGATCAGCAGTTCCCGAAATACTCAAGACCAGCTACTTGAGACCAGTGTATGTACACACCCACTGTGTAACCCCTGTATGTAACCCATACAGTCCTACTCGCCCAGCAATGAGCAAGACTCAAAAGGTGTCTCCAGTATGGAAGGCAGGAGTGCTAACAAGGACACTAAAGACCGCAGTCTCTAACATCAGTCACTAACAAACCAGTGTTTCCGGCATGGGAGGCAGGCATGCTAACAAAGACCGCAGTTTCTAGCGTCTGTCTAAAATACCTCCCAGAAGGAGTTGCTGTGCTGATTTTATTTCATTTTATTTTCCTGAATTTGAGTAATGAACAAAAAAAAATATTATTATTTATTGAATAAGCATCTCCCAATATATATCACTGTGTTGCATATTAGCAACATTTCGGCAAATTGTTTTGTGAGCAAAAAAGGTACATTGACTATTGTCCATAGTGTATATTGATCTACAGAGCACAGTTCACTCTGAACTCACTTTCAAACCAAGCGGCTTTCTGTACGTCAGTGCAGAAAATCCACATGACCAACATGACCAAGGACCCTATCATACTCCTGCAATGCAGAGCCAGGCACGACGTGAGTTTTTTTTTTTTTTGTTAGTTTTAGCCTGACGCAGTTATCATTTTCACGTCCTGCGCCACATTGTTTAAGGCAAGACACGGCAGGCAAAAACATAGATTTTTCATGCAGTGGTCAGTTTTGAGATTTTGGGCTTGTTTACTCCTTCAATATGTGTTCTTTCAAGCTGCTATAAAGAAAACATTATAAATATACATTAAGATGTTTATTTTATTACATTTTGTTTACTTGCAGCAGTACGTTTCTCCCGAATTTACCAAGAAGTTAGCATTCCAATGGGACATGCAGAGTTCCGTCTGTTTACTGAAGTCTGTCATGACCGGTATCGTTGTAAAGCTCTGAGTCTCCGGCACAACGCTATGTAACCCAAATATGGGCATATCCTTTCTATCAGTAACCAATCGTGAATGTGCAAAGGGGGATTTAAAGCTAATGACGAAATCTCATTTAGAGCTATTTAAATCTTTAAATGCTATTTTCTCAAATATTTTTTATTTTTTTTGTCAATCTATGTAGGCTACCTATGTACACCAAACTTTCCAGTTATACACTTAGCAGTATTCTGAAGATATTTTCAGAAGGATTTGTATATAAATCATACCTTGCCTGATTTATGTGACATTTTAATAAAAAAAAAAAAAACGAAAATCGATTTTTTTAAGGATATGGACAGTATATTTTGATTTCCTAGGTAATGAAGGCATATATCCTGAAATCCCTCTGAATTTTTTTCTTGTGTGTAAACAAAATGAAAAAAGAATTTTGCACCTGACTTCATCATATGTTCAGATCTATCTACCGAAAATATATGCAAAATTGTGCATATTTAATGAGATAATGCCTAATTTGCATAATTAAACAAAAAACTTGTACTACATTTTTTTATATACTTGTGTAAGTAATGAACTGAGGAAGTTTCATGGTGATATCTATTATTTAAAAATGTTTCCCTATTCACCTGTTGTGTCTCGCCTTATATAGCAAATGCATTTGTGCCCATTTGTGTGCCCATGGGTGTGCTGGTCTGAAAACGAGGTGTGTTCTGGTGCATTGTTGGCGCGTTGCTATTTTGAGGCAACTGAAATAGAGGCGCGGTATATATATTTTTCATTTAAAGCTGCAGTCCGTAGTGTTTCCTCTTTGTTGCCATCTCTGTTCAAAATCTGAAATTTCAGTTATTCGCGGAATTATCAACTTTACGTGGGATGTGCCTCGGCATGGCACAGCACGGATGAATTTTAAGGAGAATGTGCGGCTGTCAGTCACAGCACCGGTGTAGATACTGTCATTCGCAATCACAGATTCTACTTTTTGAAAGTATGACCAACATAAGAATTTTCACTGGAAAATGTAATCTGAACAAGTAAGTAACATCCACTTTTGTTCCGACCAACTAAGGGAAAAAAGCATTGCAATAAATCGCACTGATTAAATCTAACGATCGCTTATCATATCACGTCAAACCGTGCAAATTATACTTTGTTCTCAAATTGTTAATGTTAACAACATCAGCGAAAGACGCAAAGACATGCTTGAATTTCCGTCAGAAATCCACCCGTACCACTGGAATTAAAAACATGATTACAAGCTTACGGTTTTGAATCGAGCTAAGGCAAGCAGATAGTTTTGAACACTGGCTGGTTATGTGCTTGCTCAAAAATGTATTTTGGATAATTTTTAACCCAAAAAAGTTACGGAATGCAGCTTTAAAGGGCGTATTAGTAATATGCGCCTATAAGTGGGTTCACAACGCACATACACTCTGCTCATTACACACACACCGCTTGCAAAATCCGCCATTGCGTGAGTGCAACTGGCTTTTAAAGGGAATGGGAAATTACACTCTGATTGGTTTATTGCTCGTCACACCCAAAACACACATTACTCATTAAGAGAACGGGGACAACCCTTTTAGACCATGTGTGCCGATTTTTCCCGTCGTCAAACTAGCAAAAGGGAATTCTAAGTGCATTTGCGCCGTGCGCTTTCGACCATGCGCTTAGATCGTTAAAATAGGGCCCCAAATCTGCAAGGGGGAATCTTGCGACCTTGGGTAAAATTCCCAATCACATTGATTTCTACTTGATTTTGTGTTAAATTGACTAACAGCTGTAAATGTGTCTGCATCTTTAGAAAAATGCACAAATCAGTAAATCAAATCTGAAAATAATGATATCAAACATTTGAGTGATTTAGCTCATGCATATTTGTTTTCAGGCTAGGTCAAGCCAATATGTATGTGACAAGGGAAAAGAAAAAACAGCCGTTTAGCTCATTCCTCCTCCGGCATAGCCGTCTTCTGTTCCTATAGCCACTGTATTGAGTGTTGTGATTTCTCCCATTTCTACGGGTGACTCAAATCGTTCTCGTTATGCTGCCTGTACAATCAGGGAGTGAGGCAGGCAGAGGCCAGTGGAAACACTCACTCATTTAATCAAGACGACAACCCCCTCATTTGTCAGAGTTTTCCATGATTGGCAAACAGCTCCTGACTGCAGTCATCATTTAAAGACGGAATGAAAGCTGCAGCAGTAATGTGTGCCCTCAATCTGATGGACTCTCTCACCTATCATGTGTGACTATTTCAGAACCCAATTCCTCTCGCTTTATTATTCATTTTATATTGACTGGCCACAGACGATCCTCAACTGGATGGATGGATGGATGGATGGATGGATGGATGGATGGATGGATGGATGGGTGGGTGGATAAAACAGAGCCATGATCATGACATGCTGTGTCTCAGACTGTGCTGTAATGGAGATCTGGAGTATTTCATATATGTTCAGGAGGTTTCTATGTACACAAGTTATCACCTATACTATGTTTATTAGTATGTAGCAAATTAGAGGAAATTGCTATAAAAACAAACAACAAGGTTGTTTATATATAATCTAACAGTCTAGATCAGGGTCTGTGAGATGACAGCGCCCCCAAGTGACAGATATTTGCATTGTAAGTCTCAACCATTGTCAAACATGTAGCCTATTTTCTGAGTCAATGTTTGTGATTTGACTGGCATACGCAGGAGATAGGTTAGAGATTGATAAGCCCTCGTCCTCGGTACGCTGATCTCTTGCTCGGTCTGCCATGACTGCATCCGTGGAGAGGGAAATGGGTCAGTCTGACAAATGAAGCACCGATAATGGCTTATCTCCAGCTCGACAATGTGTTCTCTTTCTGCGCTGTCTGTGATCCTGGCTGGCACCTTTAGCAAGGACGCAGTGATGCTGAGAGGTGCTTGCCGGTATCTGTGAGACAGGTCAGTCTGCAAGAGCGCTGCAGCAGTCTCTTAAATACAAGCTGTCACGTAATGGTAAAAGATGGATTGACTGTTTTTTCTAAGTGGTGTGAAGATCAGCTTAATGAAATGATGACTGGAGGTCTTTTTACAACTGGAAATGGTGTATACAGTGGGAACAATTAAAAGGATAAGACTTGCATGCATTTTTTTTTTTTTTTTGTGGAACACAAAATAACATTTTGAAAAATGTTGGTTACCAAATGGATTGGTTCCTATTTGACCTCTTTTGTATGATTAAAAATTACAACGGAAATCAATGGAAACCAAAAGATGATGCCAACATTCTTCAAGTAAATGATTTTTCATTTTTGGGTTTACTATCCCTTTAAAGAGAGATTTGTAATGTCAGCTGAAAAGGAAATCCATTTGTCGAGCAAGTTATTACAAAACAACCAATTTCCTCTTATTTGTAATACAAGCAATGCGATTTGCATTAAGAATATTTTGATGTCATGTTATGTCAAAAATAACTAATCAACTTTTTCTTCGAAAATGTCGCCTTCTGTTAATACAACTCATTCCAGTTTTCTTTTAACCATAATGGCTAATGCAGGAAGGCCTAAATTGTATTTGAGGTCTCGTCAGACCCTCTTCTTTTGTGATTCAACTTAATTTGCTCTACTTTGAAAAAAAAAAAAAGCCTTGTGTCCTTTGTAGGTGTATTGTGGAGGTATAAAGAAAGGAAATGAGTTGAAATTTGATGGAGACAGAGGAGTTAAAAGCATGAATGCTGAAATAGCAGAGAGGAGAATGGAAATGAAAATAGTGACATCTAAACAAATCAAATCATCATCAACAGGAAGCTGGACCACTGCTTCTTGAAAATACTACTGTGTTTTGTGCACGTTATTTTTTGACAGACATCGATGTATTGATATTTAAATGATGGATCGTAAAGTAATAATTATTTATTTCTTAGCCGGTAGGTGTTCAGTGAAGTGATTGATGCCCATGAGTGTGTTATGTCGATGCTTTTACTTCTAATATTCCAACCAATAGCCAGATTACGTTTTTGACAGACGTGATAACATGCGTAAGTGCGTATGTTTGCTTTCTGGGTAATTATAAAACGTGCTGGAGGCGTTTCGAAATGCTTTTTAAGTTATTCATTACACTTATTTTACGGAATGAAGTTTATTGCGTGGCATAAATGTTATAGACATTTTTGGCTTGTCAAAAATTACATTCAGCTTTCGCAAATTCATTAACTTTTGAAAATTAAGTGAATTTTTTTTTTACCAGGAAAGGAGTGGCTTTGATGCACAAAGTTGTCGTGTCTTATAACACTTTTTATTTAATTTTTAAACCCCTGGAAATGCAGATCCTGTTGTAAATAATAGTGGAAACTCACTTTTCCATTATTACCCCTTAGCAGATCTATCTATCTGAATATAGATGACCTCAGTTCTACTTAATTGTCCACGTTCCACTGCATTTGGCACACAGCTGGAAGTTCAATCCTGACCTTGCAGTCTGTGCTGATGACAAAACTTATATCATGCAGACTTGTCCACGTTCCGGTCCAGCTCGCAGATAGTCTGTGTGTTGTAATTTTCCTGAAGTATAGGCTTAAGTGTCAGTCCGGTGGACATACACATCATTTCCGACAGACTACAGTGAGATCTGTGTCTGAGGTTCATTCGAGGACAGCCGAGTGCTAACCTCATTTTGTTGAGCACGCTCTTACTTAATGACCAGCCAGCCCACACAAATTACCATGGAAACGAGGCCATAAAAGTCTCCACTTCATTCCTCACCCCTCCACCCCAACACCTCGCACATCCCGTATGCAAATGAAGTGGGTTTATAACTCCTGAGATTTCCCCCGTCTTGACCTCAGGGGTTAAGTTAACATAGAGAGTAATTCAGCCTGCATGCGATCTGATGTTAATGACACTCGGAGATTTAGGGCTTTCACTATGACATTGATGGGCGAAGACGAGAAAAAAAGGGAGTCCAAGAAGCGCCTAAAGCCAGCTGAAAATATACTTTTTAAAGTGCATGATTGATTAATGTTATTTCAAACAAAGACATAACAAACAACAACTTTTTCGACTGATGTAACAATTTCTCAAATCTTCCCTCCAACTGCCTCATTCTTGCACTTTTCATGATCCAATCAGTATTTTTCTTTATCAAATGCTTTTACTTTGAGATATTTCATATTACAGACATAAAATAATTTGTGAATGTGCTTCATGGCTAAGTTCAAGGTAAGTGTGTAATTTTAAAAACTCTAGCATCACAAAATGATATTGTAAAAATAATGCTGTTTGGAATACTATTACTCAGTATATAGAGTAGTATGTATACTGTGCACAGTATGCAGCTTTTCTGTATGACCTAGAGTACTCCAACTGCCAAAATGATCTTCCATTTGGGTGAGTGATAAACTGGAAGAATCTATTTCTGGGCTCATTTTTATACTTTGCACCAAATTGGATTCAAATTGCAAAATGATTTTCAAAATGATAACTGAATGCTAAGGTCACGTGACAGGCACAGTAAAGTCATGTGAAAGCAATGTGGCATATTAGATTTATTGTCAATTAATGCATTCTATTTCACCTATTTTTTTTATTATTAGTAGGCTGTATATAGTATATACTGTACACTATTTGTAACATGTAAGCTAGTGTTCCATTCCAAAAAATAAAAATAAAAAAATAGATAATGACTGTTTTTTTTTATTTATTTATTTATTTATTTATTTATTTGGAAATATTGTGATTCAAAAGTGCTTGTGCTATGACAGACACTATCACAGTTCCTTTAGTTATCTTTCAAAATAAGGCCCTGGCAGCTTTTGCTTTGCAGTATGCATTGTCACTCCATATTGAGCTGGGATTACATCTGGTAAATGGAGTATGGACAGGCAGCTCTCTCTCTCTGTCAAATGCTCTGATGGATGGATGTTTTCTTACCCAGCAGTATGACGATGCACACCAGAATAGCGATCAGAGCTCCGGTACTGAGGCCCACAGGGAGGAAAATGGCTTCAGCGCTGCATGTTAATAAAGATCCCTCGGTGTCACAGCCACAGACGCGGATGGTGAGAGTACTGGTACTGCTCAAAGTCTGGAGGCCGCCGTCCTCAATCACCACAGGAAGGTGGTAGATCTCCTGAGACCACCTTTTAAAACCACTACGCAGGGCCACGACCCCAGCAGTGTTATCTAGGTAAAAAACATAAATAAATAAATACAGCATACATTTTAAAAATTGTCTTGCCAAAATATATATATAGCTATATTTTTTTGCATTTTTATCGAAAGAAAAATAATGATTTTTTTGTAATATTAATATTATGATTTCATTTGGAATATAAATATATGTATTAATAATAATATTTTAATTATTTTAGATATAATTATTCAATATTACATTCATAAATAATATTTATTAAATATATTTTCATATGATTTAAAAGTATATATATATATATATATATATATATATATATATATATATATTATACATTTAAAAATATATTATTTCTATTAGGTTCAGAAAGTGACAAGGGGAACAAAAATTACCAAGATTACCTTACCTACACATTTTCCTTTTCATTAAGCTTAATAATAACCCCCAAACACAGAAAACCACAAATTGAATGTGCTTATGAACACACAGCCATTGATTGTTTGGTGATTTTGTTACCTGATAGAGCTCCGCAGGAAGTATGCTCATTATAAAGGATTGTTATTGACTTATAACCGCTGCATCCTTCATCCGGATGATTTTGTGCATCACAAAAAGCTCTCTTGCATGATTTTTCATAGTGAACAATCTATTCAGTGTTTAGTGTACTATGCAGTCTCAACAGGGATATCACACTACAGCTGAGTGCCGAATCCCCCTCAGGCGTCTAAATAAAATGCTTTATCTCTTTGAGGAGAATGTTTGAGCCTGAACATTCATCTGCAATGATTTCAGGAGGTAGAGAAGCTCTTTCACAATCTGCCTTCTGGTGACCTACTGTAACACTGCTGGTCAACTGAGATTTATATCTTCCTGAAGGCTACTCCATCTCTCTGACTCAGTTCCAAACCCTTCCAACAGAATCGGACATGTTCATGCTTCTAATCTGATGATGTGGTAAACAAAATGCAGTTTTAAATGGTGCTTTTTAAAAGAGATAAGGCTACTTCTAATGCTGAATAAAATTTTTATAATCATTTATAACATTTCCCTTGACAGCTGCCATTTTAAATGGCATGTTTTACATTGCATACATCTTTTACAATTACAGTGTTATCTATCATTGACATCATTAAACTTGAATAGGTAAATTTACACTCAATATAGACACAACTAAATCTATTAGAATTTAACAAAATATTTAATCACAAAAAGATTTTTGTGCTATAAGGGACTTATGTACGGAGCCCCTGAGGGGACCTGTGAAAAAAAAAAAAAAAATAGGACTTTCGCGTGCGCACGAGAAACTTTCGCGTGCGCACGGGAAACTATCGCGTGCGCACGGGAAACTATCGCGTGCGCACGAGAAACTATCGCGTGCGCACGAGAAACTTTCGCGTGGGCACGAGAAACTTTCGCGTGGGCACGAGAAACTTTCGCGTGCGCACGAGAAACTTTAGGTTTGCTATAGCGTCATTAATACAAATGTAGAAATATGGATGATGTATATATCATTTATGTTGTTGTTTGACATGTTTAAGTGTTTATTTTAACAAAAATCTCAAGCAAGGTGCTATTAAAGACAAGACTTAGAGGCATATTTTAGTCACTATTCAAATAATTGTATTAACTTTGAATATACTTTGAATAAACTTTGTATTTGTATGTGTATTGATAAAAAATAAACAACAGGCTAATAATCTTCTGCTACTGAGATGAAGGAAACATTTTTTTAAAGAATTAAAGTTCACAAGATTGCTATTTATCTTGATCAAACTGTTCCGTCATCAGCTCTTCCTCAGTTCCGCACTGCAGAATAAAATAGTCATCCTCTGCTGCAGTTGTACGGATTCTTAACGCATTTATTGCAACCACATTTCATCTTTTTCTCATCAAACAACCAGATTAACGAATGCTTCGACACAACCCGTACCGAAGAGCCTAGACAGGTCTTTCTTCTGTATACTGTATACAGGGTGAATGACGACTGTTGGCCTACCATGGTCGCCCTCGTCAGTAAGTTTTAAATAATAATAATAATAATAATAAATTAAGATATAAATCAATATAATTCGTTGTATATTAAATATTTTAAACAATAGCTACAAAAAGGTAATTGACTGTATAGTCCTAACGTTCATGCATGAACTGTCATTCAGACTTACTGTCTAACAACCAGAGAACAGAGAACATCAGAGATATTAAAATACATACTCTTCTGAGTTTTATGATGTAGGCCTTTTTTTATTAAAATGTATCGGCCTATAATTTATATCTCAAGGATGCGAGCTTGTGCGTGGCGCACTCAGTCATGTTGAGAGGGAAACACGCATTATATTATTAGGCTAGTCTATTCAGAAATAGTGTAAAAGACCTGTAAATAAAATACAACATTAACATTATAAACACTATTAATAACATATAGGCTATGCGTATTTTACTTCCCCATAGCCAAATCCTTAAATGAATGGAATCAGAAAACAACGAGAAATGAAAAATAAGTAACCACTTATAATAATAATAATAATAATAATAATAATAATAATAATAATAATAATAAATACATAGTAGTCTATAAAAATAGCCCATTGTGCCCTTTATTACAAACAACTTTTAGCCTATTTTAAACGCCAAGCCTAAACGAATTTATTTGAATCGAAACTGAAACTATACCGCAAAGTTGGGTTCGCGCATCTTTCGTTCGGTCCAAAGTTTAATACTGAACAGGAATTAATAATCATTTAGTTTGTTCCTCAGTTGGGGAACAGTTGTTCCTAATTTGTTCCTCAGTTGGGGAAATAACTTAATACTTTATCGTTTCATACTCTGTCATTCGAAACAGTAAAATGTATATTTTTATTTGTGTACATTCAAAATGACTACAAAATGTCATGCCTTTGAAAAAGAAAGAAATTCAAGGAACAAATTCAAGTGATGGCGCCGGCGAATCGCGATATTAACAACATCGGTTCACTTCTGCCATTAACTTGACATCACAGCCGGTTCATTATTAGCCTAAATGATTATTAATTCCTGTTCAGTATTAAACTTTGGACCAAACGAAAGATGCGCGAACCCAACTTTGCGGTATAGTTTCAGTTTCGATTCAAATAAATTCGTTTAGGCTTGGCGTTTAAAATAGGCTAAAAGTTGTTTGTAATAAAGGACACAATGGGCTATTTTTATAGACTACTATGTATTTATTATTATTATTATTATAAGTGGTTACTTATTTTTCATTTCTTGTTGTTTTCTGATTCCATTCATTTAAGGATTTGGCTATGGGGAAGTAAAATACGCATAGCCTATATGTTATTAATAGTGTTTATAATGTTAATGTTGTATTTTATTTACAGGTCTTTTACACTATTTCTGAATAGACTAGCCTAATAATATAATGCGTGTTTCCCTCTCAACATGACTGAGTGCGCCACGCACAAGCTCGCATCCTTGAGATATAAATTATAGGCCGATACATTTTAATAAAAAAAGGCCTACATCATAAAACTCAGAAGAGTATGTATTTTAATATCTCTGATGTTCTCTGTTCTCTGGTTGTTAGACAGTAAGTCTGAATGACAGTTCATGCATGAACGTTAGGACTATACAATTATTACCTTTTTGTAGCTATTGTTTAAAATATTTAATTTACAACGAATTATATTGATTTATATCTTAATTTATTATTATTATTTAAAACTTACTGACGAGGGCGACCATGGTAGGCCAACAGTCGTCATTCACCCTGTATACAGTATACAGAAGAAAGACCTGTCTAGGCTCTTCGGTACGGGTTGTGTCGAAGCATTCGTTAATCTGGTTGTTTGATGAGAAAAAGATGAAATGTGGTTGCAATAAATGCGTTAAGAATCCGTACAACTGCAGCAGAGGATGACTATTTTATTCTGCAGTGCGGAACTGAGGAAGAGCTGATGACGGAACAGTTTGATCAAGATAAATAGCAATCTTGTGAACTTTAATTCTTTAAAAAAAATGTTTCCTTCATCTCAGTAGCAGAAGATTATTAGCCTGTTGTTTATTTTTTATCAATACACATACAAATACAAAGTTTATTCAAAGTATATTCAAAGTTAATACAATTATTTGAATTGTGACTAAAATATGCCTCTAAGTCTTGTCTTTAATAGCACCTTGCTTGAGATTTTTGCTAAAATAAACACTTCAAAACATGTCAAACAACAACATAAATGATATATACATCATCCATATTTCCACATTTGTATTAATGACGCTATAATGCAAACCGAAAGTTTCTCGTGCGCACGAGAAACTATCGCGTGCGCACGCGAAAGTTTCTCGTGCCCACGCGAAAGTTTCTCGTGCCCACGCGAAAGTCCTATTTTTTTTTTTTTTTTTCACAGGTCCCCTCAGGGGCTCCGTACTTATGTGAATTGGTGAATATTTTTTTTGACATGAACAGTCTGTAAAAAATGATTCATGACGATGGTATTTTACACTTAAAGCCCTGTTTACAGATCGTTTCTGATGAAATAGAACGGTTAAGATTAAAATTTGGACTCATGCTGCTGTCCCGAGAATTTTAGGTTTATTTCGCTTTCCCCCAAACCTCTAGAATGGGTGTATAGGTGCACTGGAACAATCCTTCATAAAACGCATTAAACTTTCGTTTACAAAGACCTGAAACTCACCGAGTGGTCAGGGGTGTTCACTGATATGCTCACACAAAAATCGCTGCAAAAGATGCTTTCCAACAGGTGTTATCGTAGTTTTTGTCCAACTCCATTGACTTGTATTGAAAGAGCTGTGTGAGGTACGGTATTACTCCGCCGCTTCTTCTTCTGCTTCTTCTGTGTATTCAATGAAATGCCAGTGGTTTGCTTGCAATTGGCAAAGGTGCATTATTGCCACCAACTGGGCTGGAGTGTCTATTATTCAAGCTCTCAGCGGAAGAATCTACGGGTGTGAGACGTTTGGAAAAATAGATCCACAGTTTTACAACGAATGGTAAAACACCTGTTGGAAAGCATCTTTTGCAGCGATTTTTGTGTGAGCATATCAGTGAACACCCCTGACCACTCGGTGAGTTTCAGGTCTTTGTAAACGAAAGTTTAATGCGTTTTATGAAGGATTGTTCCAGTGCACCTATACACCCATTCTAGAGGTTTTGGGGAAAGCGAAAGAAACCTAAAATTCTCGGGACAGCAGCATGTGTCCAAATTTTAATCTTAACCGTTCAATTTCATCAGAAACGATCTGTAAACAGGGCTTTAAGTGTAAAATACCGAACTTACCCTTTAAGGCGAATCAGACTTCTCTGCACTAGTAGATTATTTTGACAACAGTTTCAGAAGACAGAGACACAGCATTGATTATATATAGGACCGCATTATTTTCTTCTGATGATAGCGCAGCTATGATCTCTAAAAATGTGATTCTATGTCACAAAACTAAACAGAATTGTGTTTTTCACAAGAGATTTTTCCTTGTAGCAACACTCATGCTCCAGTCATAAAGGTTAAATGGCAATAAACAATGTCGCTGTTTGTGTTTTATAAAATCAGTGCGGTTTAGTTGGTGTTTTAATGTTCAGAGAAATGACATGTTGTCAAAAGACTTCGCCAGCATCCTGGTGGCTGTAAGTTGCTGGTTATGAACTCTGATCAGCCCACCTGACCTTGTCTCTGTGACTTTATGCTGACCGCATTTTCTTGACGGGTGGGCATTTTCAAGAAAATCTTGCATGTTACAGGTAGGTCTTTTCACCTTTTTTTTCTGAACTGCCCGCAGCGGAAACTGTCACCTTGTCCCAGTAAATCACATCTTAAGTGTGCATCCATGCCTGAAGTGAGGACAACCATTTCATAAGGCCAAAAATAGTGAGCGTAGTGGAAGAATAGCACGTCAGCTGCGTTATAATAAACAATTACATAAAACACAGTGTCATGATTTTTCTTGAATTAAATATTTTTTAACCTAAAGATTGCATGCACAAAGAGCAATTTTTAGCATATAAGGGATATGTATATATATATATATATATATATATATATATATATATGATTTAATAATTAATAATTAAATTGTTAATACAATATACATATATGTATATATATATATATAAAATATGTACTTAGTCATTTTTTTAAATAATGCAACACTTATTTATTGATATAATTTTGAGTAATGTGGCCCTCCATACACTTGTGTATGAAATTATACATACATTTATAATTGTATATGTTTTTTTCTTCTTTTTTTTTTTTTTTTTCTCTTCTTCCAAACAGATCACTTGACTAGGAAATAACAGCCATACTCACTCCCAAAGTCTCTGATGGTGAAGTTTTTGGTCTTCACTCCCTCTTGAGGAGATTTGAAGGAAAATCTTTGTCCGGCTTGAGGGAGATCCTGGTCAGTTGCACTGATGACCTGAACCACCTGTGACACAAAGTTAATCGAAAGATTATTGATCTTTAATCAAATTAACCCCTTCCTCTTTTAGCAACATCTCTTCTCTGATAGGGTGAGGGCGGGGCAATGTGTCACTCACATGAGATCCACCAATAGCAGCAAACTACAAACATCCAACAACCAATCAATTCCCCATGGACAAAATCAAGCCCTGCCCTACATTCTTCTCATTCCAGAAACAGTTTCACTCAGATATGTCACAATATGGAATAAAAGACGAATACAACTTCTGTTTAAATGTTTTATGGTGAATATTGAATGTTCTAATGATTTATGAAGGTTATTAGTGAACACAGGCAAATAAACTCTTGGGAAGTTATATTACACTTTATTAAATATACATTATTAAAATTGAAATGAATATATTCAGGTATTTATGGACAAACTATAGTCATAAATAAACATTATCTTTAACCATGGGGGTGTTTTAAAAGACAGAGAGTGTAGAAAACTCATTTTCCATAATTAATGGAGATATATATACAGCCACATAATATACTTTATACAAAAACAACAACCCAATTTACAGTATATGAAGCAATTAAACTCACATCATTAAATGAAGCATAATTAAAAAACTAGTCACAAGCGGATGAATGTACGCATCAGCCGGAAACATGTGCTCAATAATAATGTTTAAAACACTGCTCCTGTGGTTTTTCTTCTCCATTCTGCATCTAAAACCAATTAGTCTGCTTTCACATCCAGTGATCATGAAACACTGTGCACTAACATCGCAAGCAGATCGATCTTCTGTGGCTAGCAGACATCCGTACCGCCCACCCTCCCGCTGGCATCACCTGCTGTAGAGCTGTCACAGGCACCACAGGTGCATGCTGGGTAGGACGATTAGCACAGCTCTAATGCATCACTTACCCACCAGGCTCTTCCTGTCCAATGTATCAATGAACATAGTTCTGTCCAGAAGCGTCATACATATTCAAATTAAGAAAAGGAGAATTTTGAATGGATGTGTTTTTCTTTTTCTTTTCTTTTCTACCATTACTGCCATCAAGTGAGACAGGAATGTGAAAATAAAATAAAATATATTGTATACAATTCAATAACTCATAATTAGGTTTTTAGAAAGGTTTCCTGTTCACTCTGAGGTTCAGAGGTTATAGAGGGTAAGATACAGTAGATTAGGAAATACATGGTCACACACACACACACACACACACACACACACACACACACACACACACACACACACACACACACACACACGCTGTACCTGGCTAGAACAGGGAATATACTGCACTTTCTGGAATTAATGAGATTGTCAGAGTCTGGAGTCTGTCATACATCATCTTAAATGGCTCATTAGACCAGAATTGGTTTTCGACATGCAAACATACACACATGCACACACAACCATTTATATGCACTCACCTGCCCGACTTTGGCGCTCTCACACACAAAGGTCTCGTAAGGCATGGCCAGCTCTGGTGGAAACTCATTAATGTCCAGCACATGAACTGTGACGGCCACTCTACTGGTCAGCACTGGGTTATCTACACAAACAACACACACGTAAGATATTATGACAAACAGCGCCCTGTGAACTTTGCTTTACTCATTACATATGTTACAATGCACACATTTACAGTCGTTCTTCAGTTAGGGGAACTTTTCTGTTCCTCCCCAAATAAACATGCCAATATCTACACCATGATACATTTATATTAGATAAAATAAGCTTTGAATGTTGAAAATTTGGGTACGATTCTTCAGTAAGATTTTTTTTAAAGCAAAGTAATACTTTAATTCAGCAATGATATATTGACATATATGACAACTCCTAAATAACTGGCTTGTAAATAATGCAATATTCATTTAGGAATGATAAATTGATCATTAATAAAGTATGAAAATACAATTATTAAACACATTATAGATATGCTTATAAATCAACAATACAGCATGTATCGCTGTATTTATAAACTGCTTATTATGTCTATTAATGTCTATTGATGGTTTATAAATGATGAATTACCCACATTTGATTCATCCAATAATCCTAAAACCATAATTTCTTAACATTGATAATAATAAGAAATGTTTTTTGAGCAGAAAATCATCATATTAGAATGATTTCTGAAGGATCATGTGACACTGAAGACTGGAGTAATGATGCTGAAAATTCAGCTTTGCATCACAAGAATAAATTACATTTTAAACTATATTCAAGAGTTAATTTAAATCGTAGTAACAATTAACAACATTACTGTTTTACTGTGTTTTTGATCAAATGAATGCAGAAGACTTCTTCGAAACACATAAAAAAAATCTAACCAACCCCTAACATTTGAACGGTAGTACAGTTTGAAGCAATTACTTTTTTGAAAAGATTTCAAGTACCCAAACAGAGTGTTTAAAACAGAATCACCGATACATTTTATAACTACAGGTATGATGGATTCAGAACCGCTTTGTATTTGGATTGGATCACATTAAAAACTCCACACTTCCTTCACTAAAATCATACATAGACGGCATATCACACAAGCTTTCTATTGAGGAACCAAAAGGTCTGAAAATATAATTTACAGGCATAAAGAAAGAGTGGTACACTGTACTAAAGATTTGAACATTATGTTCTAAACCATACTACTATACTGCCACCATGTGGTTTTACATAAATAATTTAAAGGGTTTTTAAATATTATTCCTAAACTGTCTATTCTATTCTATTCTATTCTATTCTATTCTATTCTATTCTATTCATAAAACTACACAAAAAGATGTATTTCATCATTTTTTAGCTGAATAACATGGTTAATAAAATAACACCAAAGATAATCCAAGAAGTTTCTAGCCGACACACAAGGTCATTGGTGTCCTCTCTGGCACAGCTATTGATGTTCGAACACATCTTGCTGATATTGTTTGAGCGGGCAGTGTGTGGAGGTGAACATCAGTGCGGAATAAACTTTTATAGATCATGTTCGTGAGATGGGCTCAGCATGTCTGAGGAGAAGGTGAGAAGGCTTAGAACGAGGGATCTGAACTCATCCCTCCCAGGGGTCCCGTATAAAGCCAAGACCTGTGGGCGACCTTGATGAAGATGAGCAATCTTCCTGGAGAGAAAGAGAGTGAGGGAGAGAGAGAGTGTGTGTGTGTGTGTGTGCACAGCTGTTTGTTACTTCAGCTCCAGGGACTCCAGGGTGTCTGATGTCCAGTAAAATAAATAAATAAATAAATAAATAAATAAAAATAATACTGTTGCTACAATTTATCTGAGATCTGACACATCATATTTATCCAGGCCTTGTGCTTCTGCCCCAAATATCCTGCAGAAAATGACTTGTTGTGTAGCCAATACTGGAGTTTTGAAAGAGATTTGAAAGAAAAATGTTTTGGCTAACTAAATGTTAAATACTAAATTTGAACCCGCGTAGTATTTAATATGTTCATACATGGTAACACATTATAATTTTCTAACTTAACTTTTAGACATTTCTGTTTGTCATTATAAAGCTTAACATAATCTATGAACAATATCAATAGTATCTAGAAAATAATGTAACAATTCAGGTTGTGAACTTTTAAGTGTGTGTGTGTGTGTGTGTGTGTGTGTGTGTGTGTGTGTGTGTGTGTGTGTGTGTGTGTGTGTTTCATGCTGATGAAAATGGTGAGGTTGCTCTGGAAAATCTACAACTATATTCTATAGGCTTTACGCTGAACGCCGCGTGAACAAACAGGTCTTCATCGTATCTGCTTGTCGGACAAAATGTTAGCAGTATGAACTAACAAAAAATATTTAGATATCAATCTCAATATGCGATGGACATCGGTTATGCTTATCTTTTAGGCAGCTCTATATTTAATGAAAAACATCCAAAAAACATGAACCGGAAGCGATATATAGAATACGTATGTGTGTTTGCTCATAACCCGTATTGAAGTGGACAAATGTAATTGACAAATGCCCTCAAAATTTATATTTAAATTTGATGAACTATAAGAGGCTATAATGAACATATATAAACTAATATTCACTAATGATGTTGTTAATGTTACAATTTGCATAATATATCCTTTAAACATACTGTAGTAAGCTTTAATCTAGTTAACCATGGCTTCAACAAGGACAGATTTAAACACTAGATGGTGATGTTGTATAAGAGTGAAGTCACCAGACTTTTAGACAGAGTAACAAACAGTAAATGTGTCTTTATGAGTCTTTGTGATGTTTTTGTCGTTTGCTTTGCATGTTTGACAGACTATTAGCTTGTTATGAGAAAAACACTTTCCTTTCCATTAACTTGATTGTGTCCCCGTTTTCAACTGGTATTGATGTAAACAGGGCAAATAATTATGTCTGCTGAAACACATTTTTTTCTACAGTAACTGTAGAGTAAAAAAAGCTTTTTTCTTCAAGCTGACTATTCATAGAAGGGATTATGTAAATCAAGAGTATCTGTGTGTTCTAATGGAAACTAAGGGCTGAAGTTTTCATCATGTGCAACAAGCGTGAAATGTTTGGAAACTGCGTGCTGACTCGTGCTTTCCTCAGCATTTTCATATTTAGCACAATATGATTCAGAGACTCCAGAACATCTGGAATTCCACCTGGTGTGACATTAACACTGCTAAAGAGAGGCAGAAAAACAAGAATCTGCAAAATATGCTAGACTAGCTTGTGATGGTGTTAAACAGGTGTTCTGCGCATCTCGTAATCACTGCTTCTGAGAGATATAAAAGCAGTCACGCATGTTTTACAAGACTCTGTATAATGCTAGTGAGGGAATTGCACATCAAAGAGAGCATTTAAGAGAGAAAAGAGCATTTATAAGATGTAAGACTGCAAAAAATGGATGGTTCAATACTTCTTGTGTTCAATTTACAGCTCTAAATAGCAGAGGTGGGTGAAAAAGTTTTAAAAACTAACTAATTTTTAGGGACATGCTAAATAGTAAAATGGACTATTCAGCTGGGATGCCTGAACAATGATCTTTTATATATAAATATATGTTATGTATGTCAATGTACCACACAAAAGTATGTGTATATATATATATATATATATATATATATATATATATTCTAATCAAGGTTTCTAATCAACGTTTTAATCAATAAATAAAATATATTTTAAAACAACGTGTTTATGGAAAGAAAATGATCCTTCAGAAATCATTCTAATATGATGATTTACTGCTCAAAAAACAATTCTTATTATTATCAATGTTAAGAAATTATGGTTTTAGGATTATTGGATGAATCAAATGTGGGTAACACTATAATAACTGCACACTATTAATCATTAGTAAACAGTTAATTCATAATTTATAAATCATTAATAGACATTAATAAGCAGTTTATACAACAATTGTGTTTATTTACAGTGTTATTCAAAAAGTAAAAAATAATAGAGATGGCTTAGTTTATCAAGAATTTAAATATATTCTTTTTTCTAATATTCAGAAAGGAACAGAAGGAACAGAATGTAAAATTGTTTAAAATTTCACTGATAGTGGAGACAAAAAAAAAATGGATAAAAACTGAGCTTCTAATACATGGTGGACAATTCCCAGTGCAGTAGAGGAGTGAAGTGCAACAGCTCTGACTTCTGCTAAGTCTCTCCCAAATTAGCTTTAGAAATCACAATTAGCATATCACCAGTGCAACCTTGAGAGACAGTGAGTAATATCCGTTACCATGGTGATAAAGGCTCAACTTTTAATGACCTCTCATCCCCATTCCGTCTTAATGAATGCGAGTCGCCGCGTTTGTAATTTTGATTGAGCGCCACATAGCCTCCGAGATAATGGCTCTGGTGACTTCTCAACGGATTTGACGACTTGATGACGATGGATTTGCTTATTTACGTGGTGATTCAATCCACAGATCTTTTCCGACACAAACACAATTACAGCAATGACAAGTTTGATGTTGGTTCGTGATCGCCTTTCAAATGGCTTCCTAAAATAGTAAGTGCGAAATGTAGTTAGCAACCCCTTTTACTTCCATAATCTGAAGGCCTTTCCAAATGAAATAGCATTTTCAACCAGAAACATAAAAATTGTAGGCCGGGACTTTGAGAATTGATTGGCTTATGGAAAAAAGTGGGTGTTATTTAGCACAACTGAGGTGGCTGGAGGGGAGGGCTGACATTGTAAAATGTGATTGTGTACTCAGTTACCCAAAAAAGTACTGGTAATATAAGGTAACTTCATGGGTTAAGATTGGGCTTAGGGACAGGTCCAGGGTTAGTACCTAGTTATTACCCAGTTATTGCAATTGCAAGTGCAACAGTAAAATTAATTTGTGGTGTCATCCAAAAAGGAAAGTAATTTAAGGGGTGGAGAATGTATTTGTATTTTTTTTTTTAAATAATAATAATAATAATAATAATAATAATAATAATAATAATAATAAATACATAAAACATATATACTGTTAAAATATATATATTTGTTTTTTTTTCATCAAGGACTGATTAAAAAAAGTGTCTGCAAAGAGTTTTCATTTTGTTATAAAAGATTTCAAATAAATGCTGTTCTTTTGAAGTTTCTATTCATTAAGAATCCTGAAAAAAGTATCACTCTTTTCACACAAAAAAATAAAATGGGTAGCAGTATTTTCAGCATTGATAATAATCAGAAATTTTTCTTGAACAGCAAATCAGCATATTACAAGGATTTCTGAAGGTTCATGTACAAATTTTTAACAATATTGCCGTTTTTACTATATTTTCGATCAAATAAATGCACCCTTGGTGAGCATAAAATAAAACATTTAAAAAATCTTGCAGATGCTGCAGATTTAACATGCACCAATGAATTGTGAACAGTAAGACAGTAACATGAAAATATAAACTTTGAACCTGACTTTGAAACACCTTATTGTTAATGTTGTATCATTGTTGTTCATGATGACATAATGTGAGACCAAGTCTTCTATATATGACCACACTGATGGCAAGTACAACTAATTCACCAGCAGTTTAAGAACTTGAGAATACATCAATTGCTAAATTCAGGAGGTCAAGGAGAAAAGAAAGACACTGTAGTAATGATACATATTCCAGGAGAGTCGTCATATTTTATGAATGCTCGTAAAAAGCAGACTTAATGGAATTTGCTGCTGACTGCGCAGTGATGGGCCACCGTAAATCCGTTAGATAAAATCCCTGCATTTAAGACAATTGGACTTTTATGAATCACTTTTGAGGTTCACAGCCATACTTACTAACTTTAGTGGCCACAACTGAAATGTTGTGCTGCGCTATACTCTCCCTGTCCAGAAGCTCATTGGTCGAGATGGTTCCTCTGACGGGATCGATGTCGAAGAAACTGTCCAGGTCGCTCTTCCAGTCAATGGAATACCTGAAGAACAAAGAACAGATTTAATTCATACAGTACATTTGAGGGGCATATTCACCCTTACTAGGCTAGGCACTACTGTAGGCGATGTTCAAGGGTATATATTACCATTTTTGTCCTTCTTTTCTCGTCCTCACAGTTTTGCACAGTGCTCATTATGTTTGATTTAGTCATGCGGCAAACAGGCGAGACAATACTGTGCACTCTAGCGAACTGCTATGTGTGGGTCCAGTTTTGAACAGATGTGATGTCGGTGTAATAGCCTAGCAACCTTGTTAACACACCCCGTAAACCATTCTCAGGGGGTGTTTTACATGCGTCTCGGTGAGACTTTGCCCCCCAGTATATGCATGAGAAAGTTCGGTTTGCGATGACCTCGTTCACATATACTTGACGGTTTGGACTCATTCTCTCACAAACACTTTTTCAAACCTGAACTTCTGGACGTATTAATGCATGGCTGGTATTTTCAACATTGCTTGTTTGTTTATTTGTGGCTTGACCTAGAATTGAGCAAAGGGAAATTAAGTGGGAGAGTTGGGTGAGGTGGGATGCTACGGGGTTTATAGTTTACACATTTCAGCTGCTGCCTTGTTAAATTTACTCAAAAGGTGGTCAACAAAAAGAAAAACATCTGAGGATTTTTGTGCATTTGCATTGGATTCTCAACAAAAAGCCTTTGATGTTCTGATTCACAACCGTTAGGAGGCCTGATTCTCCATAATAATCATCATACACACCATATAGAGACTGCAGCAGTGGGAATGTAATGCATATAAATGACTCATTCTCAGTCTGTGTGTAACGATCACCAGTGAGAGTGCCCGGGATTACCATCAGAGGGCACTCCAACCCGAAAAATCACCACACATCCACAGACTCTATTTCCCATCATCCTTTGCCCATCGACTAATCAGCCATGATCACATTCACCTGTATGTCATTACCTTGTTTAGCTCACCCCATATAAGCCTGGTTTTCACATTCATTCCCTGCGAAGTCTTGTTTAGTGTTTGTACCGCAATTCCGAGCATTCTCTCTGTTGATCCCGTGTTCTTGGTGTTTGATCTTTGCCTGTTTCTTGGATTCCCCTTTTTGCCTGTGTCCCCTGCCTTTTTGTTGTGTTTGTTTGTATGGACTGCCTTCCTGTGTTAAACCTTGCCTGTACTTTGGATTGCGTCTTTGGATTACGTTTTTGGATTACCCTTTCAGAATAAACTGCATTTGGATCCTCAACCTTCATGTCTCGGAGCAGTATGTGATATGTGTTAATATAGCACATTCAAAACAGGAAATAGTTGGGGAAAGATTGTTCAACCCTCAGGCCATGTTTACACCTGGTATTAAGATGCATTTTGGTCGATCGGATTACAAATAGATGAGGGAAACACATTCCCGTTTACA
Source organism: Scardinius erythrophthalmus (assembly GCF_964197995.2). Lineage (NCBI taxonomy): Eukaryota > Metazoa > Chordata > Actinopteri > Cypriniformes > Leuciscidae > Scardinius > Scardinius erythrophthalmus. The sequence continues at coordinate 6,290,558 of NC_138238.1, forward strand.
TCTGGTGATTTATTCCGTCTCAGTTGTCCACTTCTGTACTGATTTCTTGGAGGGCAGGGTCTATGGGCGGGTAAATGTATGTTTTTTTTTTTGTTTGTTTGTTTTTTCAGATCTTTAGATCTAATGAACAAAATAAGCTTGAGTAATTTACATATGAACAAACGGGGAGCAACAGCTTTCGTTTCTGCTTTTACAGACGCAAGACCACGCTGAACGCAGTGAGTGCATGTTAAAAATGCTGAGAGCATTGTGCTTGGTATGTTTTCATCTTCAAACCAAACTTGGGTCTATACAAGTTTTTGGTTCATTTCTAATTAGCTGATCATTAACCTACTGTATTTGAGCAAAGCCTTTTTTAATTGAAAATTTTAAACCGCAAATGCTGCTGCTGCAACAAAAAAAAGAAAAGAAAAAAAAAGCTTCAAACAGAATTTCAATATGCTGCTTCATTAAACTTTACACGACTACGAGATTACAAAACAAACAGACTGATGAACAAATTATTCATTGTAGAAAGTAGTTAAGAGACCGGCTCGACAGACCCTTGGCTGTGCGGAGAGATGAAGCAGAACATCAAATTTGTCCTATTTTAACAACTTGCATAAGTCTTGTTCTATTCCTGTTGCATGATGTGAGAGTCAGTTAAACTAATGTCTGTTTCCTGAATTTTATCAGGGGTCATGCAGTCAGGATAGTTTGAGCATATTCCTATGTTGACTAACATAGTGCTAACATTTTTAATGCTAAAACATTCATAAGTATTTGGAAAAATAAAGCAAGCGATGTGGGTCGATTCAGATGAAATAGCAGCTTTGCTGGGCCTGAGATCCAAATGTGTAATGAGATAAATATCCCAGAGGAAATGAGTGTGTTAAAAAGCAAACATTCATAAATACAGATGCATCTGAGGACAAATTGATCTAAAATCAACATGGAAGGCTGTTCAAAACCCACTTTACTTCCATAATATGATGGATTTACAAGCGCAACAGGATATTATTAAATATTTTTTTTTTTTTTTGTAAAAGATTGCGAATATAAACATTTTATTTATAACAAAAACCTGTTGGTGTGTGGCAAGATGATGAAAGAATAGCTAAAGAGAATAGTGATAATAGTATCACTATAGAAGAGAATAGTGAGAATTAGGGCTGACTTCTAATAGTCGAGGATTCGACGATTCGATTCGGAGAGGTCTGATTCGACTATGAACCTCATAGTCGAATACATGGGCGTCAGTTTGATTTGAAATGTGCTGGGGACAGAGACGCATTCGCATTTTCAGAAGGGCTGGGTACCATTTTTATTTTATTTTTTCAGGTCATGTTTTGAAAGACGTATCCTGTAGCTTACTAATGTAAATAAATAAAAATGTATTCAAAAATCTGCTTCACATTTTCAGCAGGGCTGCGGAGCGGCTGTGAGTTGACTCCACACGGTTCTCATGTGCGTTAAAAAGCTTTACGTGGTTTAATGTACCTAAACAACGATTACCAAATTCCCCTCTCATGTTGCTCCACATAACCACTTAAAATGATAAAAAAAATCGAACCCAGAGTCCAATTATTATGGACGTTATCTGATATTAAGCGTTTCTGCTTTACATTTTCAGCAGGGCTGCGGAGCGGCTGTGAGTTGACTCCACACGGTTCTCATGTGCGTTAAAAAGCTGACTCCACACGGTTCTCATGTGCGTTAAAAAGCTTTAAGTTGTTTAATGTACCTAAACAACGATTACCAAATTTCCCTCTCATATTGCTCATCATAACCACTGAAAATGGTCAAAAAATCGAACCCAGAGTCCAATTATTATGAACGTTATCTGATATTAAGGGTTTCTGCTTCACATTTTCAGCAGGGCAGCGGAGCGGCTGTGAGTTGACCCCACGCGGTTCTCATGTGCGTGAAAAAGCTTTACGTGGTTTAATGTACCTAAACAACCATCACCAAATTTCTCTCTCATATTGCTCCTCATGTTTATGAAATGTTATGATATATGTGTGATATATATGTTTTTTAGCTCTTTTGTTTGAAATGGAAAAAATCTAGCTGCTATCTAAAAAAAAAAAAGAAAAAAAAAAAAGGTTCGACTATCAGTCGACTACGGCAAAATCTAACGAATCAGATTCGACTATGAAAATCCTTAGTCGAAAACAGCCCTAGTGAGAATAGTATATACATGCACATTTATCACCATTCTCTTTAACTATTCTTTCATTATTTCTCACTATTATCTTGGTTCTAGTCTGAACCTCTCTGATCAATCCTGAAACTGCAGTATTTCCCATGTCATTGCCTCATTAGGATGACTTTCTTATGTATAATTTCCTCATTTGTCAGTCACTTTGGGTAAACGCATCTTCTAAATGTACAAATGTAAATCTGATATTCTGTACAGAACTTTATTCCTCCTATAGTTTGCCCACTTAACTCTTCTTTGAGTGGTTTACCTCAAGATGTTTCAGTTTGTGAACTGAAGCTGACGTGAACAACATAGCTTCGGATAACTTTACTTCTTTGATAAGTCCATCCATTTCTGATATTTCTGAAGCTCTTTTCTTGACTCCTGTAGCTTGGAAAAAAACTTAAAAAGCTTTGAAAGTCGTTGAAACTTTCAATACTAAAAAGCACTTTAGCTATCCTGCACGCGGTGGACACGCGCTGTGTATAGAAGTGTTTTAAAAGCTTTGTTCTTTTCGCACAGAAGCTCATTGGGGACTACTCTTTTCTGATAAGAAAGTGCCCATCCCCATTGAGCAATGTTACAATGTTTCTGAATAATTAACCAAGAAAGTCCCAAACAAAAGTAAAACAAAGCCCTTTCACAAATACAAATCCTTTCTTTGTCCATTTGGCTTTGTTATACTGAATGAAATATTCATAGAGAAACTGATTCACGGTGTGTTAGGTAGTGTTGGGACCCGGCAATGGTGCATCATTTTTTGTCTTCTTGTAAAACTTTAAAAAGCAATCTTAAGAAGTGCAACTCTAAAACATAATGGATTATAAATCGAGGTAAATCTTTCAGGATGTTGCTGTTTTGACCTGAGTGTGCACAAAGCTATAGAGATGTGTCAGATGGACTGTGTCCAATTATAATCTTTCTTTCTTTCAAAGGTACAAAATGGCAAGGACGTAACTAACAACCCTCTGCGGTTACCAGCCCTGAGTCTTACTCTTGCTGTGTTTGCATACCTGACTGGACTGTTCCCTGCGTCGAGATCCTGTGCAGTCACGGCTCCTATAATGGTGCCTTGCGGCGTGTCCTCGTAAACATCCATCGTGTAGGAGGGTTTGCTGAAGACGGGAGGCTCATCCACATCCAGAACGTTTATCTTTACTGTCGCGGTGTCTTTAAACGGGCCAAAACTGTGGAACCGTGGATCCAGGTGTGCATTCGAGGCCTCCACTTTAAATGTGTATGCCTTTTTGGTCTCATAGTCCAGCGGCTGAGAGAAAGAGAAACAGAAAAGAAAAAAGAAAAGTTCAGGTAAAGTGCCTGTTGAATTAGGCAAAACCAGAATATATATATGCAAATATGAATTTTCCGCATCATTACTCCAGTCTTCAGTGTCACATGATCCTTCAGAAAGTTTTTTTTTTTTTTTTTAATGAAAACCATGATATGATATATGATATATATATATATATATATATATATATATATATATATATATATATATATATATATATATATATATATATATATATATATATATATATATATATATATATCATATATCATATCATGGTTTTCATTAAAAAAAAAAAAAAACTTTCTGAAGGATCATGTGATATATAAAATATATATATATATTTAATCTCAAAAGAAAAGCATTTATTTGAAATATTTTTTTCTAATATTATGCATTTCTTAAGTGTCATTTTTGTTCGATTTAATTCATGTTTGCTGAGTATTATGTTTTTTTTTTTTTTTTTTTTTTTTTATATATATAAATTTCAGTTAGTCCCTGTTGTTAGATGTTGCAAAATACAGCATCCGATTCTAAAATAAGCTAATGAATAGTATCCAGGTATTATATAACTCCTCCATGTTAGCCATTCATTAAGGTCTTAGATTAAGGCTTAATTCATTTATTTGCGTTTTATCTTTTTCTCTTTTTTTTTTGCTGGAATTGCTACCTTTGATCATAATGAATGCAGGCCCTTTCTCAGATCTCGAGTGTGTCGATGTCTGGGGAAGTTTGTCACAATTGCTTTCAGGCATGTCAAACAAACAACACACACTCCAAAAACACTCCCTTTGTGCATTTTCTCCTGATTTTTCTCCTGATTCAGGGCCCTGTTTTCTGCTGATATCTATCTTTAAATTCTCACTTCAGTTCTTCTGAATCAAAGATTGTCTGTCATCAGTACGACAGCCATATAATGTGCTAGTGTGGATGATTGTGGTCTTGCACCAATAAATCAGAGCAGCCCATCTATAGAGATGAAAATCATACAATGCTATTGTACAATCACAGCTTTCTGTTTCTGTCAATCTGTCTCGCTGGGGGATAGCGAAAGGGCGAAGGAGACAAAGATCATATATCTGACCTGTATATGGTTTCCATCATGAGCAATTTAGTGCGGTATCATCTTTAGATGAAAACAAACACCACGGGTATAAATGAATGGCACCCGCAGACCCATAAATACACAGCATATGCACTCTATATGGCAGCAACATGTATTTTGCACCTGAAACTTCCAAAGCAAACAGTTTATAAGCAGAGAGAGGGGAAAAAAATGCCAGCTTTAGGTGGATGACAACTCCAAATCGTTTGGGATTTGTCTGTGTCAGATGCCCTTGCTGAAGTTTCCACACCGATTAAATCAAATGGTGCTAATTAGAATCCCAATCAGGTTAAAGTGAACCTCCAAAAACTGCAGTCGCTAATTAGCTAATGTTCTTGTTGACATGAAAACAGAAGCATTGGTATTACTGAAGTCTACTTAGATACAGGGAAAGTAAGCTTACAGTTGCCCACAAGTAATTAGGACCCAAGTCATTGTATACAAAATATATTTTTCTCATTATTAAAACTCGGTTATGGCCTTCTGTGCCCCACAGAGACGACAATGTTTGGCCTTTAGAGGCCAAGAGATGCATTGATATTAAGGTCGCAAGCAATGGAAATATGACAGAAAGGCAGTTAACAAGCAAAATTGCTTGGTTTTCAGAAAAAAAGGACACATGGAGGACTTCTGTCTTCTTTAATATGCATAACGCTAATAAAACTGTATTTCCATCCGGATGACATTATGCCACGTCCCTCATTTCAATCAGAACGCACAGCCTTTGTAACTCTAATTTGAAACAAAAGCTATAAATTGCTCTCTGACTGCCATTTCATGTGGTTATTTTCCATTTAGGTCCCCTCAAAGGGATCTTTAGTGATGCTGATATTGAATTATGGCTTGATCTTCACAGTCGCATCGCCTGAGAAAGCCCTGCGCCGCCTTATGATATTTCCCTCCATGACACAATATTTTCATTTATACACCCGCAGAGAGTTTTCAAGGTCATTTAAACTATTTGACCACATAACAGCTTTGCTTCGGTATAAATTATAATACTTAGAAACATGCAGAAACAGAGGAGACATGAAACAGCATCCGCCTCAGCTCTGCACCAATGGTGACTTCATGAAAATGGGTTATTTGTTGCAGGCAGACAGATTTCAAACCATCTTCTTTGCTTGGAAGATGATCAATTCCCATATTACATATGAATACAATATCTGATAGACTTACAGATTGGAAAGAAACAACATATGAACTGTGTACAACCTTGGACTTCAAGCGCATGAGCCAGCAGTGTGTCAAAATGACAAATATAGCCGCCTTATCCTCATTTGTGTGGAACGAATGTAAGGAGTGTGATCATACTTTACCGATCAAAAGTTTGGAGTCATTTTTTTGTATTTACTGTATATTTTAACTTTCTAATAATCAAAGAATGTTTCCAAAACAAATATTAGGCAGCAAAAACTGTTTTTGAAACTGATAATAATAAGAACATTATTAATATTTGAGCACCAATAATAATTGATAATAAATGAGCATCAAATCGGATTTCTGAAGGATCATGATATACTGAAGATATGGCTGCTAAAAATCTGCTTTATAAATTTCATTTTAAAATATATCAAAATAGAAAACAGTTCTTTTAAATTGTAATCATATTACCAATAACCCCAAGAGACTTTTAGAAAAAAAAAAAAAACATTTTATTTATTAAACATTTTTGATCGGTAGTGAGTGTTCCTTAAGCATGACGAATGGGAAAAAAACAACAACACTCCATTATGCCATATGCACATTTCCAAGCCAACACCTGCTCTTATTACCATGTGCATCAGATTTCCATTTGAGTTTTCACGACAGGTGAGGTGAAAAGGGTGAACCAGACGTGGTGTCTCACCGAGCCCGTGTCCGGTATTGATGGTGGACGGACGTGAATGGTGATTAAATGTCAGAGGAAGCTGCAGGATTATTGGAGGTGAGGAGGTTTAGCCTAGAAGAATGTCAAGAGCATCATTGCCCTTTTAGTGTGTGTGAGTGGCCACATCACCCCGGCGGCCCTAGTTAATGACTTTATGCCGAGACAAGAGAAGAGACAGAGGGAAAAAGCGAGAGAAAGAGAGAAAAGACGCCAGAAGGGTAATGACAGTGACTCAAACCTAATGAAAGGCTCTCAAGTGTGTCACTAGTTGTTGATGAAACTGAATCACAATGTGAACACTACACTTTACAACATCTTTTACTCGGAAAGGTCCTGAATGCTTCACGTAGTGGCGTCAACACTAAACCCTTGATCAGGAGAAGTATAGCTATTGCTTTAACAGCACAGATTTGTATTTGTAGACACTCACTGATTATACATGAGGACTGCAAATCAGAGATGGCAAAAGTACTCACTTCTCGTACTCAAGTAGAAGTACAGATACTTGTGTTAAAAAATACTCTGGTAAAAGTAGAAGTACTGATTTAACAACTTTACTCAAGTAAAAGTAACAAAGTACAGGCTTGGAAATTTACTTAAAGTATAAAAGTAAAAGTAGCCTTGTGAATGATAACCATTTTTTTTCTGCAAAGCTACCTGGACCACACAAATGTTACTAGAGTGCAAGCTGAGAAACTTAAGTGGATATGGAAAAAAGGTTCTTTATATGCCATTGCCTAACGTTACATTTTAAATGGATGTCTGCCAATAGGCCTAAAACATCACATAGCCTATATGATTATTGTGACAGAGCTATCTACTAACTCTCCTGACTGCTTTGTCGGACAAAATGGCGGATTATGATTGGTCACATCGCCTGTCAATCATACTATACTCCCTGTGAAGGGTAGATGACGCAAAAATAATGACTCCACTGAAATTATTTGAAACTAAAGTAACGAGCCAATTTTTTAAAATGTAAGGAGTAGAAAGTACCGATATTCATGTTAAAATGTAAGGAGTAAAAGTAAAAAGTCGACACAAAAATAAATAGTAAAGTAAAAATATCTGAAAAATCTACTTGAGTACAGTAACAAAGTATTTGTACTTCGTTACTTCCCATCTCTGCTGAAAATATTTATTTATCAAGAACATGTTCAAAGACATTCACCTAAGATGTCAACTCTTGAATTGTTTTTTCCTTGCCTATCACTGCATATGGATCAGATAGAAAAAGAATGTGTCAAATATTCATTTTAAACACTGAAATAAAGTATCTGGCAGTGAATGAATGAATTGAGACTATACACGCCGGATTCAAACAAATTTTCAGCTCCATCTATTGATTTGTCATTACAATCAGACAGAAAATCTGACATAATAACTGTATTTTGCACATCCCAAATCCATTAACTATTATCTATCAGCATAAAACAGGAGAGTTACACACTCCACCATTATTTAACTTAATGGCTGATGCCACCTCTAGTGAATATTGTCATTACAAAACATTGATCTTCAATTAAAGGCCACAGTATCAGGACACGACGGGGAGGACAATAACTCAGGAGACACACAGAAAACCTCAGGTGTTAAAATATAACATTTACACAGAATAAAAAAAAAAATGCTACTGAGAGAAAGTAATTTAAAACATTTGATTGAACAAAAATGTTGCTCAAGGAAAATGACAGTAGCACCACAAAGTAAATTATTTACACAGCACAGCAGTGTATAATACTATAAATAGTCATTTCTTATTTATTTTTTAACTGCATGGTCTATTAACATTGTAATTATATGAATTTGAACATTATAAAAGCCACAAATTTCACTGGGGACTGAATCACATGAATGTTCTGGTGTTGCTAACAGGATACTGTTCAAAAGAAGTCAGAACAAAAAAAAAGTAAATAAATAAAAAGACTGCATACAATTAATTAAAGTGACATTAAATGCATTTATAATTTTACAAAATATTTCTATTTCAAAATAATGCTGTTCTTAATGAAACTTATATTCCTCAAATAATCTAAAAAAAAAAAAAAAAAAAAAAGTATCATGGTTTCCACAAAACTATAGGCAGCACAACTATTTTCACTATTGATGTAATGGTTATGTTCTATGTGTGGACTCTTATGTTGTTTTGCCTTTGGTTTACATATTTCCTTCCTGTGTTTAAGGTGTATTCAGGCCAGCTCATAATTATTGTAATTACAAGATTCCAACTTGAAAAAGGCATTCACGTCCTCATTGAACTCGTAACTACAGCTTGTAAACTGGAAATTTTCAGAGAGCTCCTTCTTGTACCACATGACCACTGTACTACCTGACCATTGTAGGTTCATTTAGACATTGATAGTGTTGCCATAGAAACACAAAATTCACAGTCGGAGGACGTGAACAGCTTCCACGTCACGCGTTGTCATCTTGAAATTGCGGTAATTACTTCATGCCGTGAACGCAGCATTAGTTCCTGTTCCCTTTGTTCCCATTGTTAGTTTCTATGATTACTTATTGGTTCATTGATTATGTTCACCTGAGTCTTGTTTGGTTCCCCATGAATGTAAGCCCTCAGTTTGGTTCTCCTCATTGTCCTGTATTGTCTTTACTTGTGTGAAGCTGTTACGCTGATTTTTACCTTCTGGATAGCCTTCTTTGGCTTAATTTTTTTGTAAATGAACTAAAACTGCTGCAATTTAGATCCTCTGCTCATCTTTCTTTGCCTGCACCATGACAATTGATAATAATAATAATAATAATAATAATAATAATAAACAATTATTGAGCAGCAAATCAGCATATTAGAATGATTTCTGAAGGATCATGTGACACTGAAGACTGGAGTAATGATGCTGAAAATTCAGCTTTAACATCGCAAGAATAAATTAAATTAATTAATATATAAGTACATGTATTTTTATGTTTACTTATTAACATATATATTTTTATGAATATAGATATTCAAATTGTGCAAAATATTTACTAATGTGTTTATTTTGGTGTTAGATTTAATAATAATAATAATAATATGTTTCATTTATATAGCGTTTTTCTCAAGCTCAAAGCACTTTACAATCAATAAACATAAATACATCAAAAACAGGACAAACAGAACAAACAATACACTGTACACATCAATAACCATATAGTAAATAACCATGCATAGTCCAGAGTGAAAAATATACAAATATCTGACCAACAGTCCAAACAGAATGAGCAGTAGGGAAAAAATAAAGTAACCATAGTAGTCCCTCATAGAGTGGGTACATCAAGCAACCCACTTCAAACTGCATCTTGAATGCCACAGAGCCCAAACAACTGCAAACGGGAGGACACCAAATGGCAAATTGCAACACTCGACGATGACGGCCACTATGCACAAAATCCTCCCATCAAAGCCAGCATTGCCAGGTCAGCGGTTTTTCCCTACACCAAACATTATTTGCAACGCCCCCATCTAATAATTGCAGCTTTGTGCTCTGTTGCTTGTGATAAGAAACAAAGACTCAGCTTTCAAATTCTGTCATGAAATTCAAACAATAAATGCTGTTTTGATGCACTTAATTGTGGCGTGACATGTCGCTATACGCCTCAGCTCAAGCAGCAGCGTTGAGCGTGAACTTTTTCTTCCACTTTAATACAGGTTATACCTCAAACATGCAAGAATATCAGAAGGAGTTGGATAATACAGTACAACTTACTGAAATGAATCATGTCTCATGTAATCACTCAGTGTTTCAACAACGGAAAGATGTCAATAAAAAGTTTCCCTCAGGAAAGTTATCCGGTGTTAACTAAAAACACTAGAGAGGAGCTTATTTACTGTCAATTATATATGGATGCTTGAATAAATTTCAACTGAGTTGCATACAAACATTTCTGTTTTTATTTGAGTGTATCTTATTATTATATCTGAAAATAAATAGCAGTTGAATATAATAGTTCTGTTGTTAATTATGACCGCCGCTAGCGTAGCTAGCGAAAGCGGTCATATAGGGATTGTCAAAGTTTTTTTTTTTTTTTTTTTTCGTCACCTTACTGAATTTTTCGTCAACGATACCAGGGACACCGAAGCACCGGGGAACATGAAATTTGGTGGGCATGTAGCCCCACTAGACTTCTAAGGAAAAATTTCGTTTGGTCCCCGGGGGCCACTCCCCCCCCGCGCTGGGCCCCCCCAAACCCAAAAAAATGCAGTTTTTCCTAAATAACTACCTGAACCGTGGCACCGAGGATGAAGAAATTTTTATGGTATGTTGGTCTACTAGACTTTTACGGAAAAATTTCGTTTGGTCCTCGGGGGCCACTTCCCCCCCCCCCGCGCTGGGGCCCCCGTAAATTTTTCGTCAACGATACCAGGGACACCGAAGCACCGGGGAACATGAAATTTGGTGGGCATGTAGCCCCACTAGACTTCTACGGAAAAATTTCGTTTGGTCCCCGGGGGCCACTCCCCCCCCCGCGCTGGGCCCCCCCAAACCCCAAAAAATGCAGTTTTTCCTAAATAACTACCTGAACCGTGGCACCAAGGATGAAGAAATTTTTATGGTATGTTGGTCTGCTAGACTTTTACGAAAAAATTTCGTTTGGTCCCCGGGGGCCACTCCCCCCCCCGCGCTGGGGCCCCCGTAAATTTTTCGTCAACGATACCAGGGACACCGAAGCACCGGGGAACATGAAATTTGGTGGGCATGTAGCCCCACTAGACTTCTAAGGAAAAATTTTGTTTGGTCCCCGGGGGCCACTCCCCCCCCGCGCTGGGCCCCCCAAACCCAAAAAAATGCAGTTTTTCCTAAATAACTACCTGAACCGTGGCACCGAGGATGAAGAAATTTTTATGGTATGTTGATCTACTAGACTTTTACGGAAAAATTTCGTTTGGTCCCCGGGGGCCACTTCCCCCCCCCCCGCGCTGGGGCCCCCGTAAATTTTTCGTCAACGATACCAGGGACACCGAAGCACCGGGGAACATGAAATTTGGTGGGCATGTAGCCCCACTACACTTCTACGGAAAAATTTCGTTTGGTCCCCGGGGGCCACTCCCCCCCCGCGCTGGGCCCCCCCAAACCCAAAAAAATGCAGTTTTTCCTAAATAACTACCTGAACCGTGGCACCGAGGATGAAGAAATTTTTATGGTATGTTGGTCTACTAGACTTTTATGGAAAAATTTTGTTTGGTCCCCGGGGGCAACTTCCCCCCCTGCGCTGGGGCCCCCGTAAATTTTTTGTCAACAATTCCAGGGACACCGAAACACCGGGGAACATGAAGGGCATGTAGCCCCACTAGACTTCTACGGAAAAATTTCGTTTGGTCCCCGGGGGCCACTCCCCCCCCCCCCCCCCCCCCCGCGCTGGGCCCCCCCAAACCCAAAAAAATGCAGTTTTTCCTACATAACTACCTGAACCGTGGCACAGAGGATGAAGAAATTTTTATGGTATGTTGCTCTTAAGGGCCCACATCAACCTAGCCCATAATCACTCATTTGTGATTTGCGCCCCTCCCATAAAAAATGAAAATGCAATATTATTCTGCTTTAATCGCCCCTATCTTCAGTGGAGATGTTCAGAACTGCACCATATTTCATGTGTATGATTAACTTGACATCCTCTGGGGGTATCCTCTGCTAAGTTTCGTAGAATTTCATCCATGGGGGGGTATAAAATAAATTCATTTATGTGCACATTTAGTGACTGTACACTCATCGGCCTGTAGATGGTGCTGTTGAGCGAAGGGTTGCTGGTTTAGGATGATACTGTCACACACACACATGCAGGAATACAAACAAACGCAAGCATGCACACACACTGACATCCACACGCACAGACACACACCCATACACACACATACAAATCCACATGCACAGACACACACACACAAACACACACGCGCACACATGTACGCACACATACATACACGCACAGACACACACACACACACACACACACACACACAGACACACACATACACAAACACACACACATACACACACACACACACACACACACAGACAGACATGCACATACTACTACTTTTTTTAGGTATATACATAAACACGCAATACAGCCAAATTACTCCACGTCATTTATTTTTGTGGAAAGCCAGTGCAGGCCTGAGCGGCGGTCATATTTTGTACCGCGATGCGGTACATCTAGTTTTATAGTAATGTACCAAATGAGAAGGTTCCCTGTATAGTTTTGGGAGAGATTTTTTGTCCTCAAGAAAATCAAATATCGGTATCGGCAGATATCATTCTGAATAACTGGCTTTCAGTATCGGAAGATAAATGTAGCATCAGTACATCTCTATAACAGATACATTTGGTCTGAGAAGCTAAAAGCTTTGAAGAACATTAATCAACACTACGTAGATCAAAGGCCTCAGGAAAGGTGTTAGTAGTTCAGGCAGTACGTGTATATGTGTACGTGAGGGAAATACTCATTTCCGTATCTGCGTGTACCGACACTTAAACGTTACCAGAACAAAAGACACTTTAAATTCAACACTTCATGCCACTGAACTCTTTGATATGGTAATGTGCTCCCTCCTTGCACTGGTGTGAGTGCCAGCAGAGAAATCCAGATGATCGCAGCCCAAGCCGTCAATGCCAGTTGTGGGAATTGAATAATTGCGCACCTGATCCTGAAACAAACAACATCCATTGTGTAGGTGCAGATGCTCTGAGCCGTTCGGTGCAATGTAAATATGTCTGCCATTAGCATTCTCTTCATGATTATTTCTAAAACACTAAGGGGCTTTTAGAACGCGGCGTCACTGTCCTCTGGAGAATTTCTGCTGCAACTCAGGTTGTAGATGTGAGAGCGCTTTGATGTAAAGTTCGTTTTTATTTCCATTAGCGGATCTGTGCTTATTCTTTGTAACCAATAGGAGCTCTAGCAGACATTTTGCCCACACAGCCAAATACTGCATTATTCTATTCTTACTTGAGAAGATCTTTGTGAAATCAATAGCTATTATTAAAGTCAGCCCTTTAATCCTCAGGGCTTCTCTGCACGATATCAATACACCCTCCTATTAGTATGCAGAACCCGCTCCCAGATTTTCGTAAAGTGTAATGCAGTTTGCCTTCATCTAAATAAGATTACAATGTGAAGCACCCGGAAAAAGTGATCTTCTTGTTGTTGTTACAGTGCGCCTGTTAGCCTTGGCCTGTGAAATAGCTCCAAGTTTTCATGAAAAGGCTTTTTTTTTTTCTTTTTTTTTTTTTTCATGAGCCCATCAGCTCGTTGGCTCACTTGTTCACTTTCCTCTTTAGGGCGCAGGATGCAGGATGATGCATATTTAATAAGAGCTGGATTTGTTTGTGTTTGGAACAGTATTACTCTAACACAACTTTTTTCACTCCCTTTTCAAGATGGGCACATACAATGGACACATGGAACATAGATAGACTTATTGTAGTTCTGCCTGCCACCTGTAATTCCTATTATGCAGTACGTCTCCATATTATGTTTAAAAATACTTTAAAAAATATGATCACAGTATCACATTTAAACATACAGTATGGGATTTTTTGCCACTAGGGGTCGCTAACCTATTTACAATTACAAAGGCGTAGTTTGACGACGCAACATTTGCTAAGAATTATGGATCTTGTCGTCAACGTAAAGCCGACCGATCTAATAATGTTTATGGATGAGTAAATACATCAATGTTTTTATCATGACTGTGATATAAAGCAGTTCGGGATTGCTAAGAGACAGCTATCAGCTCCACACGCGACGCGAGTCCCGCGGATATAAAAGGAATATGGATATTTCATTCTACCGAACTACACGCAAATGCAGAATTACAACTCACAGGTCAGTTTATTAGACAAATTAAACTTGTGAGGTAACGCAGCGCTGTTTCACTTGGTCTAACATTACACTATCACACTAAACTGCATTTGAATGTGTTGAAATGAATGTGTTAGTCTGTCTATATGAGACTAGAAGTAAGCTAGATCAACATTAGAATAACATACAGATCATATTCTAACATGTCTTCATTGTTGAACTATAGAACATTGATTGGATCAGGGTTCACCAATCTCGGTCCTGGAGGGCCGCTTTCCTGCAGAGTTTAGCTCCAACCTCAATTAACCACACCTGAACCAGCTAATCAAGGTCTCACTAGGCATACTAGAAACTTTCAAACAGGTGTGTTGGATCTGGTTGGAGCTAAACTCTGCAGGGACAGCGGCCTCCAGGACTGAGATTGGTGAACCCTGGATTAGATTTATGTAAATGTGCTCACCTGTTTAATAAAGTACATGTAGGAGTGGTCGAAGTCTCGGACGTGGAGCTCTCGTTTATATACTGTCTATGGGAGCTCTCGGCATCTCGAAAACGGGACGTGTCTTCGAATTAAATTACAAATTTCTCCTGGTTTGAAAGTTGTTGGAAACAGTCGGGATAATGTAAGCACACAACAAAAAAATATATATAACATAGATATAGTGATTTTTGCTATTTTTAAAGCAAAAAAGATACATATTGTGCCTTTAAGTGAGCATATTTAAATGTAAATCTTTGGCTTGGAAGGAAATTGATATTTTTACCATGTCCCTGGGTGCTAACATTGACAAATTGATTTATATATATATATATTTATATATAATTATTATTTTTTTGTAAATAATATTATATAAAAAAAAAAAAATCTTGTGAGTGTGTTTTAATAAGTAATCTATTTATATCATCTAACAAACAAAATCTAGGTTCTAATAATATTATAATCTAGAACATGTCACATGTCTAGAACACTAATTTATGTGATGTTTAGAGTGTTATTAAACAAAAATCTTCCATATATGACTGTGTATATACACTACCATTCAAAAGTTTGGGGTCGATAAGATTTTTGTCTCTTATGCTCACCAAGGCAGCATTTATTTGATAAAATATTCTGTAAAAACAGAAAGACTGCTTTCTATTTAAAGAAATCTGGCCTACTTATATTTGCACCTTGTGCATACTAATTATAAAACAAAAAAATGATGACACACTTTCAGCGCCAGAGAAAACAACAGCAGTACATCTTAATGCAGTGGTGCGAGATTGTTTTTGGACACCTGGAAAGCAAGAGGCTTTAATGAAACAAAAGGACCCAATTATATATTCTATTTTGTCAGAATGTGCTTAATTACTGGCAATACAAGCCATGGCCAGGATGTCTTTCTGAGGTAAAGAACCTGTCTGCATCTCCTGTTGATCTGGGTGGATAAGAGCTCATTTAATCAGCAAGAATGAGTGCATTACAAGATCATCACGCAAGTTAGCTTGCTGTATTTTATTAGCGAAACTGCACAGTGGATAATTTGTATTGACACAAAGACACAGCTCCCAAAATAAGTCCACTCGGCTAGTGCACGACTTTAGAAAGTACTGGAAACTGCAGTTGTGCAGTTCTAAAATTATACTGTTATGAACCTTTTTGCTGACTTAATTTGCTTTATATTCTGTAACACTCTGGCAAATAGCAAACAAATGTGCATCAGCGAGGTACAATATGGAAAGGCAGCATCATTCTGAAAGAAATAGATGGAAAATATAGTTGAAAAAATAGACAAATATAATAAATTACTTTTGACCTATTGTTCACATACAGACACTACTCATCCAGATGCACTTTTTGACGTGACAACATTGAAATTGCTACTCTTTACCGCTATCTTACCGCTATGGGTGGTGGTGGCGCAGTGGATAAGACACATGCCTTTGGTGTGAGAGACCTGGGTTTGAATCCACTGTGAGACACCAATGTGTCCCTGAGCAAGACACTTAACCCCTAGTTGCTCCAGAGGTGTGCGACCTCTGACATATATAGCAATTGTAAGTCGCTTTGGATAAAAGCGTCAGCTAAATGTATAATGTAAATGTAAATCTTGGCCCTAACCATAGTCTTAAACTATTTTGAGTAGACAAATATGACAAAATAATCTACAACACAAAAATGAGCAGAATTCGTATTCAAGGGTGTACATTTGATTACCAGTAAACATGATGTTGATAATCAAAATCAATAAAAAACTAAAAAAGCCTATTGCCTATAGCTTTTCACCAATTGCACATAATTTTAGAAGTATACACATCTCTTAAAGGCAGGGTAGGTAGGATTTTTCTAAAAAAAAAACATTCCAAATTTGTTTAAACTGTGTTTATATACCAATACATAATTAAAATGTAAGTACTCTGAAAAAGAGAGTATAAAAATCGAGTGTCTGTAGACCTCTCACGACTGTTGTAAACACAGCTAATTATTTCCATTCACTCCACCCCCTCCCTTCTGAGCTCCTTCCAAAGCCACGCCCCCAGAACACATGAACGCGCGACGCCAAACGCTCAGGCTCAGCTGGAAGACACATTTATTTACCTGAGACGAGTGGAGAGGAAGGAGCGCAGTGCATGCAGTGACATCATGTCAGAATCACATGTAATAAAATACCTAACTTTATCACTATGAATATAAACAAATAAGATTTATTTTAGTACTCACTATCAAGCTAGCATATCGATACTGGTAAAGTTTAAAATATAGCCTACTTTGTTTGATTCGGTAACGAGCTATATTTATAGGTAACGAGCTATATTTATAAGGCAAAGCTAAAAACAGGTTGCATTGATACACGTTTTTCCATTACCATCAGTTACACTGTGATGAAGGTGAAATTCGTGTAAGATTCATAACATATACGGTGTTTTGCATGTAAGAGTTTCCATGATGAAAACATTGTTGACTCTAATGAGGACTACACTCCGGAGAAAGTACCGCATCGTCGGTTCGAGGACAGGTCGAGGGCGAAGCAGAGGAGGTCGTTCAAGAGTGTGGGCAACCAGGGTCCGAGGAAGTAGTTTTTGCCTCGTTTGCCTTCGCTGACTGCATATGCAGGTGCTTTGAATTTTGAATGCTCTTTCTCTTCCATAATTTTACTCTTCGTAGGTTCCGCGCCTCTTGCACTCCTCAAATCAAACGGGTGCGCGCGCATATGGGCAGATCTTGTAGCAAGAGGGGTGGTAGCCATGGTTGCGAGAGTGAGTGACAGTCGCCCAAACCAATCAATTGTTTCGTCCCGAATGGAAATAATGAGCTGTGTTTATTGCAGATTAAAAGGTCTACAGTCACTCGATTTTATACTCTCTTTTTCAGAGCACTTACATTTCAATTATGTATTGGTATATAAAGACAGTTTAAACAAATTTGAAAAAAAGTTTTTTATAAAAATCCTACCTACCCTACCTTTAAACAGTGGCTTCCATTATAAGTGAATTGCTTTAAAACATGTATCTCATGCATTATTAAAAACTGAGGGACAAATCAAAATTAGTGTCTTTGTAAATCAGTAGGATGCCACAAATGCAACGTCTAGACATTGCATTGACAACAATATTGCTGTAAGCCTCTTAGCTGGAAGTAGAAAGATTGCAGGTTGGAAGATACAAGTAATTGGAGAGCATCAGCATGGTGTCTTTGAGGAGACGTTTAGCCATCAGTTCCAGTGGGGTTTAAAGGGTTAGTTCAACCAAACATGAAATAACTGTTTTTAATTACTCACCCTCGTGTAATTTCAAACCCGTAAGACCTTTGTTCTTCTTCGGAACACAAGTTACGATATTTTTGATGAAATCCGAGAGCTTTCTCGGATAATTATTAATAACTAATTAAAATAAGTAAAAAGTTGTAATTATGAGAAAAAGAAAATAATGAAAAAATTTGACTTTTTCTCGTAATTTACTTTTTGTCACACTTTTGACTTTCTCAGTTATTAATTAGTATCTCATAGTTTTGTCTTTGTATCTTATATGATTATGACTCGGTATTACATAGTTTTGACTTTCTCATAATTATTTATTTACTTTTTTTTTTGTCATAAATTACATCATAATTATGATTTACCAAAGCATGATTTTTTTTTTCTTATGTTTTGTCCCTGTGTCTCATTTTCGGTTCATGGCCCACTAATTGAGAACCTTAAAGGGAACTGCACTTGAAATTGCTGAATATTTTGCCATAATGCGCATCACAGAATCAGTAGCAGAATCTCTTAATCTAGCATACAACCACACAACCAAATTCATAAACTGTATCTCACAACACTGTTCCACAAGTATTGGCCAATACATCAAACTTGACATTGTTTTAAAACGGAATGATCACTGGAGGTAAACACAGCAGTGTGTGCTCTGCATTGAGCAGAAGTGTCTGGGAATAGACGGTAAGGCCTACTCCAACCGCAGCAGGGTTTAGAGGTGCAAACAGCCCTCTATTTAGAGCCAGCAAAGCATGCAGAGCCCTCTACTGCTAAATGAGTTTTCTGCGTCGATAATTCATGTTGTAACTGGGATGTTTGATGTCTTTATTGACATGGTGTTATCTCACCATAGTAAAAAGGATAAAGTGATCTTTGGGATTTTCGAAATAGGTAAACTCAGACATACACACAAAACTAGAGCACAACAAATGTATATTGCACACCAGGTTTCAAATGATGCATATATCCGCAGGCACACAGGTAATGTCATAACACACCTTTGGTTTCTAGATTCTTGACATTTGGTGGTATAAAATATTCCCACTAATAACCTCAGTTCACAGCGCTGACACAAACACACCACTAACATCATGTCACCTTCAGACTGCTGCTCTAAGCTAAAGTTTTTTTTATATCCCCTTTCTTTACCACATGCCGTGCATGCTGACATTCCTACTTGTACGTACACACACACGCACATACTGGATGTGGAGTCTTTGATATGTATAATCGGATATAATCAAGTACACATCATCGCATCTTTGTCACTTGTCTGTCATGTCATTACATTTCACATTCACACTTTTGCATGAAGGTAAACAAGCTGTTTCTGTTTCCGAATACGATATTATTCCTCCTGGCTGTTTGAAATAAGATAATAGCATACTATTTCTGCAGAATATACAATGTTAAACTGTGCACTGTATGCAAATTTTCTACATGAATGACCTACTTTCCATTTGCACGGAATACTATATCCCACAATACAATGCACTTGACTTGACATTCCAGCTGCATCTGAAACCGCATACTACCTATTATATAGTAGGTGAGAAAAACAAAAGAATTATGTCTGAATTCACAGTGCTAATAAAAGAGAAGGAAAAAAATACCCAGATGGCCTTCTACATTCTGAAGTGTGCGTCCGATGGACACTTTACCATCCCATGATGCAACGGGAGAGGATTTGTGAATGGCAGAGAAGTGATGCAAATTAAGCTAGTAGATCACATGATGACGACAACATGGTGAATGCAGTACGTCCATATTACATTCATACCACACACATTTATATACAGAACACACTTTTTTGTGTCATTCTGTACAATTTTCTAATGGAGAAACAAGATATTTTCAAAAGGTAACCAGACAAACTGAACGTGACAAGGTCATGTGACAACAATGTTACAAACTACGGTTTGAAATCTTTATTATTGCATAATGCATTCTGTTTCACACACTATTTAATAATTAATAACCAGTATATGGTAGATTTGTAGTATTCAGTAAGAAGTAAGCTATATTCCCTTTTGAACGTTGCCCTTTTTATTTATTTTACCAGTATATTAATCAGGAGTCACCCATAGGTGGCACTGCTTTCTCCTGTTGGAAACCCACAGTTCATGTTCCCAAACAAAACACATGTAGAAAATGTGGAGTAAACATGGATAAACAAGGCTATGATTTTTGCATGCAAGACTTTCCTCCTTCCCAAACGATCTCAAATCAGGTGAATATGCCATTACTTTTTTATCACGGAAGAGGTGAGTCATTAAAATCTCAGTGACAGTGGCAGTTTGAGCACTCTCAGCTGATTTATAGATCAAACAGCACATTAATGACATACTTAATGAGGGATGAGAAACTCTGACAGAGTAGGACACTGCAGGAATGAGTCATTAGACTGAAGACGTGTAAGCCTGTGCCGTACTTTCAGAAGTCATGTTTCCATGTGGCAATTGAAGAGCAGCATCGATTATTGTGTTGACGTTCTGCCACGGATGTCCATCTGCCTCACACTTTTTCTTGTCATGTTTTGTTAGCCTCTCTGCAGCTCAGATTGTCTTCAATGTTTTGCCATTGTTTCTTTGTTTAAGTGAACTATGTGATAATTAGTAGGCCTATATTCTGTGTTGTGTTGCCAACTCTGAGGGAGTGGGAGACAGTGAGATCCTGTGGGATCAGACTTCTCTCACAACTTAAAAGAATAATTGCTTTTGTTTACTAATGGGAGAAACGAGCATCATTTGTTTTTGATGACTAATCACGAGCTGACCCACTTTCTGGGAATTCGGGACTGTTGTAGCTTCACACCACCGCACAGAATGCTGACTGGTGTGAAATGTAAATCTCCCAACGTGGTTATACCTGACCGTTTGGTTATGCATATTAAGTGCCATTTGAAATTTTCTTTTAGAATGATCATTTTTATCAAGCTTGTATATTTAAATTCAGTAAATTCACTTAAATGGCAATGAAAATGACCTATTAATTGTCATTTAAGTGAAATTACTGAACTTAAATACACGAGCTTGATAAAAATTATTCATTCTAGAAGAAAATTTCAGATGGCACTTAGAGGCTTTTGCATCTGAACTCTTCATATATGTGTGTGTCTATTTGTGTGTAGGCTACATAAAAGTCCAAAACATTGGGGTCATTCAAATTCATTTGATCAAAAATACAATAAAAACAGCATTATTGTGTAATAGTATTACAATTATTGCAGCTGTTTTCTGTTTTATTATGTTTCTGTGATGGCAAAAGCTGAATACTCCAGTCTTCATTGTCACACAAACCTTCAGAAATAATTCTAATGAGCTGCTTAAAATTAGAAAATCTTAATAGAAAGTTCAAAAGATCAGCATTAATGTGAAATATAAACCTTTTTTTTACATTAGAAATATTTTTACTATCAGTTTTGATCAATTTAATGGATCCTTTCTGAATAAAAGTAAGATTTTTTTTTTAAATAAACAAAAACAAACTTTTGACTGATAGCATATCAATTTGATAGTGTGTCAAATCAATTTCGGTTCAGTAATGTTTTTTCCCCAAATAATTTAACATTAATATATATTCATTATTATATAGATAACCCCCCCCCCCACACACACACACACACACGCACTAAACCACAATATATGTTATTTAATAGCAGATTTTCATTGTGACAAAGAAACCTTTCCTGAGAAATTTTCACAAAAAACTGACAACTGGCCCTGGTCTGCCCTAAATGTGAAATATGTGGGGTCTGTAGCATAAAAGCCTCTTCTCTATATTTAGTATTTCAATTACCGCTTTCACAAAACACTCATTTCATGCACATTCGCAAACAGGCACACAAATACACAATACATCACAAAGC